>NC_057818.1:40126428-40426785 GCF_910594005.1 Cervus elaphus
TTCCTTGCTGCGCACAGGCTTTCTCTGGTTGTGGTGAGCAGGGTCTACTCTTAGTTGTGGTGGGCGGGCTTCTCACTGTGGTGGCTTCTCTTGTTGCAGAGCACAGGCTCCAGGGTGCATGGGCTTTAGTAGTTGTGATGCATGTGTGGGCTTAGTTGCCCTGTGGGATTTTAGTTCACCAACAAGGATCAAACCCACATCCCCTGCGTTGGAAGGTGGGTTCTTTACCACCAGGCAAGTCCCCACTTCCATTATTATCAATAGTTGACAATTCAACTCTTAGCATTCCCATGTCTGTCCTGAGAGTGCCCAGAAAGCACCCCTCCAGGCTGCTGCAGCCAAGTGGCCCCCCTGTTCCTATTGTCCTCCGTCTCCCTGCACTCCAATAGAAGGCTCTGTGGGGTTGTGCAAACCTGGTCTCAAAGTCTTAACTCTAGCCCTTCCTTGCAGTGTGATCTTGAGCAAGTTATTCAAACTCTCAAAGCTTTAGCTCCCTTCACTGTAAACCTCCCTCCTGGGTTGGCTCTGAGAGTGGACTATGATGATGATGCAGAAAATGAACGTCTAGTGCCCAGCAGTGCTCTGGATTATGATCCAGACCCTAGGCCCCTTCTATGAACTCTCTTCTCCAGGGGCTGCCTCGCTGACCACTGGGGTCCTCTCACTGGCCTCTCTCAGGCTGACAGGCTGTCTGAAAGTGACAGACGTGGTCTTTTTTTAATTTTTCATAAATTTTTTTTTTTTTTTTTCAAAACAGAGGTCCTAGATGAGAGAACAAACAGCATGAGGATGGAAACATGGAGCCTTGACAGGGACAACTCTCTCTCTCTCTCTTTTTTAAAAAAAATATTTAGTTATTTGGCTGTACCCGGCCTTAGTTGCAGCATGTGGGATCATTTAGCCACTGCATGTGGGATCTAGTTCCCTGACCAGGGATCAAATCCGGGCCCCATGCGTTGGGAGCTGGGAGCATTAAGTCTTAGCCACTGGACCACCAGGGAAGTCACCTAGGGATAGACCTTAAATACAGGCATTATCTGGAAGACGATAGGCAGCGGTAACAGTTTTGGAGACAAGGGCTGTGTTCATGAGTGGGGAGAGAGAAAGGGAGAGACAGAGAGCTTTGGATATTGGAGGTCAGGAGTGGTAAAAGATTTCTTTGTAAGCAGCAGCAATTTCAGGACTTACACTTCAACAGAAGGAAGGCAACAAGTGAGAAAAAGCAGAACAGAAGAGAGTGTGTTCAGTGGGAGGGGTGGGCCATGACTGGAGGTGAACAAGGGGAGCAGAGCAGGAGAGGTATGGCCTCGTTACCCCTTCCCCTCCTGCCAGAAAAGGACCACCAAACAGGGATTTAGGCGGTGCCTCTCCAGTGGAGTCCCCAGACCTCCAGCAGCAGGGTCACCCTCACCGGGGAAGGTGCTAGAAATATCAAGTCTCAGACCCCACACCAGTTCAGTTCAGTTCAGTCACTCAGTTGTGTCCAACTCTTTGTGACCCCATGGACTGCAGCACACCAGGCTTCCCTGTCCATCACCAACTCCCAGAACTTACTCAAACTCATGTCTATTGAGTCAGTGATGCCATCTAACTATCTCATCCTCTGTCATCCCCTTCTCCTCCCGCCTTCAATCTTTCCCAGTATCAGGGTCTTTTTAAAAGAGTTGGTTCTTTGCATCATGTGGCCAAAGAATTGGAGTTTCAGCTTCAGCATCAGTCCTTCCAGTGAATATTCAGGACTGATTTCCTTTAGGATGAATTTCTTTTAGGATGTGAAGAGAAGCTCAAGACAAAGGACAAAAGGAAAGATAAACCCATTTGAATGCAGAGTTCCAAAGAATAGCAAGGCGAGATAAGAAAGCCTTCCTCAGCAATCAATGCAAAGAAATAGATGAAAACAATAGAATGGGAAAGACTAGAGATCTCTTCAAGAAAATAAGAGATACCAAGGGAACATTTCATGCAAAGATGGGAACAATAAAGGACAGAAATGGTATGGACCTAACAGAAGCAGAAGATATTAAGAAGAGATGTCAAGAATACACAAAAGAACTATACAGAAAAGATCTTCATGGCCCAGATAATCGAGATGGTGTAATCACTCACCTAGAGCCAGACCCCACCCCAGGGACACAGAATCAGAATCTCCTGGGGTGGGCCCAGTGCTGGGTTTTAACAAGCCCTCCAGGTGTTTAGCACTCCAATGTAAGAATCACTGGTGAAGCCTCCGCAGAGAAGAGTTCCCTGATCCTCACTTTCCGAGAGAGACTGGTAAGAGATGAGAGGTGACAGGGCTGCCTCCCCTTGCCCAGGGGGTTCACCTGGAGATGAAAATGTGAAACTGCTTCCTGGTGTAGCTCCACCCAACTCTCCATCTTTGCGAAAACACTGGCTTGCATGGGGTGCCCCGAACCCATCCCCTGAAAAATGTCTCACTGCACCTGGCCTCCTGCTGTGAATTTATTGGACAGATCCCAGTCTTATCCCAGGACTCTTATCCCAGCCTTATCAGTAAAGGCAGCCCAGCTCTGTGGTGGGTGGTGGCCAAGGTCACGCCAGGTAACTGATGAGCCCTCCAGGGCCCTACACCTGACCCAGGGCTTAATTATCAGTTAGTCTAAACTAGCAGCCTGCAGCACAAGGGGCAGTGCCTGAGGGAGGGAGGGGTGGACGAGGCTGGAGGAAGCGATTCCCATTACTAACCACCTGTGTGCAATTCTCACCTCCTGCCTCCAGCGTCTGACCTGCCTACGGAGGTGAGTTGCGTGCCGTGAGGGACTGGTGAGTGCTTGTCTTGCTGGCAGGGTGAATCTCTGCTCTGGCATTTTGTGTTGAAGCTTGAGAAAAAGAGTTGCTTTTATTCCCGGTTCTGAGGGTGGAGCAGAGAAGGGAATTGGTGATGCTGACTCTTCCTTGGACACTTTAGAAAGCCTTGTCTTATTCTTAGGATGTAATCCTTCTCATCCATGAAATCCTGTCTAAATGGCTTCACTGCCTTTAAGCTTTACCTACACGTGGGCCTGGGCTCCTACCCGTCTCTCTCTGCACATCCGCATCCCCCTGGCTGGGAAGGTGTTCTGCCCTTCCACCACCCTCAGGGCCAAGCCAGACCTGGGGTCCCAGTTAAAGGAGACTGCTGCATGTCTTGGCAAGTTTGCTGAATTATTTAAACAAGTAATTAGAATTGGGCTTCCCTGGTGGCTCAGTGGTGGGAAATCTGCCTGCCAGTGCAGGAGACCTGGGTTTGATCCCTGGGTGGGGAAGATCCCCTGAAGAAGGAAATGACAACCCACTCCAGAATTGTTGCCTGGAGAATCCCATGGACAGAGGAGCCAGGCGGGCTACAGTCCTTGGGGTCTTAGAGTTGGACACAACTTAGCAATTAAACAATAACAACAATTAAGAATCATGAGAACCTCAAATTGCCAGTTGGAGAAAATGACAAAGAAATGACCTGGTTGAGGAAAAAGGCTCATGGTCCAGCAATTTTAATTTAGGTCTAAAGAGCCACAGGCATGCAAAATATATCCTAAGTTTTGCAGTGACATCCTCCTTCCATTCCTTTTTCCTACTTGCCAATTTCTATTCCTAGGGCAGCACCCTTCCTAATTTCTTAAGTCTATACAAGCATATGCAAAGGTAGGTTCTAATTTCCATTCTTTTACACCAAAGCTGTGCATTATACACATTGAATCCACTCCTTCCCCATTAACTTCCCTTGGAATTTTCCACGTCCAGACATCAGTGTCCTTGTTGTTTTTCACAGTTATGTCATATTCCACTTTACACATATTACTGTGACTTATTTTACCACTCCCTTCTTACAGACTTCGGGTTTGTCCAGTCATTTATCACAAGCAATGCTATAATGCTTCCATTTAGACATAGATTATTTAGCTTATATTTGAGGGCAACTTGAGGATAAATTCCTGAAAGTGGAACTGCTGGGGGTTGGGTAACTACATCGTGACTGTGGTAGATGGTACCCTCCTTCCTCTGATGGGAAGGAAGGAAGGAGACGGTTGAGAGCCAGACACGGCAGAATTTGAACCTCTTCTCCGTGCTTTCTAGCTGTTTGCCTACCCACTCAGAACCTCAGTATTTAAAACCTGTCAAATGTGGCCCGCACAGATGTGTGGATGAAATGGGACCAGGAATGTGAAGTATTTGGTTCAGGGCCACAGGCACAGTGAGACCGCCAAGTGTCTGGAGGAGCTTCCCAAGGGCAGGCAGCCTGGGTACCCCATTGTATCTGAGAGCTGAGGACCGAGCCTGGCTTTCAAGGCATTGGTTCCAACTGGAAGATCCCCTCTTCAGCCCTGCCTGTCATCTTGTCCCTATAGCTTCTGATCTGTCCTGTCAGTGGAACACTGGGTCTCGCCTGGGACTTCTGGGGTTGGCTTTTGAGCATCCTGAAGGAAGGCATTTGGTCTGCCTTCAATCCTCAAAGCTCTGGTCCCTGGCATAGCTCTCAAATAAACACACTATCTGCCATGTCTTGAGTGTTTGCCACTGGCCTTGTATAATTCTGAGTATTCCACAATCCTGTTTGCATTCAGTTCTCAGAATTAACTCCTAGGATGGGAAAGATTAAATCCCCACCAGCCAACCTCTTCATCCTTCTGCAGCCTCGCCCAAGGCTTGTTGCATGACCGCTGAGTTCTTCCATGCTGTCCCCTCTAGAGGGGAGAGACCCCGTGATGTGTGTATGGTTTCCTGTGGCTTCATGTTTCTTTTACCTGGTGGATGAACCCTCATTTGAAAACGCTATGCAGTGGTCAAGAATCTGCCTGCCAGTGCAGGAGACGCAAGAGACGCGGGTTTGATCCCTGGGTCAGGAAGATCCTGTGGAGTGGGAAATGGCAACCCGCTCCAGTATTCTTGCCTGGAGAATCCCATGGACAGAGGAGCCTGGTGGGGTACAGTCCCTGGGGTTGCAAAGAGTTGGACTCTACTGAGCACGCAAGCAGAATTGTTGCTCAACAGTGTGTCTGTGCTTAATGCCACTGACCTGATCTGCATGTTCAAATTTAAGGGTGAGTTTGATTTTAGAGGATAGGAAGTGCAGTCTGTGTCTCTAGAAGGAAAACCAAAACACACACCTGGTACTATTATAACATCTCAAAATGTCCAAGTGACGTTTCACCCTCGGCACCATCACTGCCAACTTTAGTATCAAAAGTGAGTCTGTGGCCAATTGCGAATCCTCTCCCTCAGAGGAGTGTTCTCACAGCCTTCTCAATAGACCCCAAAGATCGCATCCACATGTCAGCATCTCTTCTCTCTTTTGCTGCAGGGGATCTGGACAAATTGGGGACCCAGGGTCTGCGTGACAAACTCATTCATTCCTCAAACCCTGGAACCAGGTGGCTCAGGCACTTCATTGACTGAAAACCATGAGTGAAGAGAAGGAAGAGGCCTCGTTCGGTGTGCTCCCAATTTATGATGAGCCTGAAAAGAGGAGGGACATGCCAGAGAGCCCTGATGCTTCCTCCCAGCCGGAGCACCGTGCGCGGTCTCAGCTGGGCGAGGTGTGCGGTCCCCCGGAACAGCCCCTGGGCTCCCCGAGTCAGCGTGGCCCAGCTTATCAAGAGACGACCTGTGTGAGTCCCCAGCAGTGGGCCCCCCAGGCCCTAGATGGATCTGAGCTGCCAGCCACTCGGCTCTCCAAGGCAGAATCCGAAGATGCAGCGTGTGGTTTCAAGTAAGCCTCCCTTGAACAAGGCTGGCCTGGGGTGGTGAACTTTCTCGGGAGAGGGAGGCTCCACCCATCTCACTTCCCGTCTGTCTCCTCCCTCTCTCCTTCCTGTGTCACAGCCCCCCACCAGGAGCGGAGTTTGGTAAGTCCTAGCTGGGACGATGTGAGCAACATCATGAGCAACAAGGGTGCAGCCCGTGGCTGGGCTTCAGAGTGGGGGTACCCTGGGATGTGAGAGCAGCCTTCTCCCTGGGTCCTGTGATGCTGTTGCTGCGAGACCCTACCTCTCTGAGCGGGTGGCCGCTGGTCTCTCCCTGTAGGTCAGCCTTGTCCTTCGCCTGGTCCCAGTGAAGAAGTCTTGTCATTCCTCAGAGCAATTGTACGTGTCTTTTTTTGTTTTAATCCTAGTATCTTTCCCTTCCCATTCCCCTCTCCCGCCTCAACAAGAAGTTAGTAGGAAGAGGGTAAGGGTGTGTGGTATGTTTGCACCCTCACTCTGTCCCCCATAGGTGGTGAGTGCATGGAGTCCCTGCTTCTTTGGACCTGGGCTCCCCTCCGTCTGTCACCAGTGTGTAGGGCCTCAGCTGTCAGGGTCGCATTTAGACTGACATCCTTAGGGGAACTCTGAGCCAGGCTCTGCTGTCATCGCTAAACTCAGAAGTGTCTAAGATATGGCCTGTTTGTCAGGGAGGCCACCCTGGGCTGGTGCAGAAGGATGTCAGTGGTCTGGGGACCCCAGTTGAGGACATGGTCCTGCTTGGGGATCAGAGAGCAGCTGGTGGATGCAGGCTTAGGAACTGAGTTAGAGGATAGGACAGGCTGGCCCCCATCGATGAGAGCAGGTCAAGGCTGTGACCCTTTTGTGGCCACCCCAGCCTCCCGTTCCAGATGATGTGGTGGTTAGGCAGAGGGCCCCACATAAGTCCTGGAAGGTCGGCCGACTCCGCCACGGGAAGAAAGTCTATGCAGTGGCCGTCAGTGGCTCCACTCACCACGTGTACACGTGTGGCCACGGCTACATCAGAGTGTGGGATGAGAGTGCTCTGCATGCCTGGGACCGGGCGCCCCAGGCCCAGCTCAACTTCCAGGTAAGGGGTCCTCCAGAAGGCTGGGGGAGCTCGGGATGACCTCTGTCCTGACACTGAGAGCCCATGCTTCCTGGAGACCATTTGAGAATGTTGGCCCTTCCAACAGGACCGTGACAGCTGTGTCTTCACCTGCAAGCTGTTCCCCGATGAGCGGAGCCTGATCACGGGGGGTCTGTCCCAGACCCTGACACTTTGGGACTTGGCGCCCACCCCCCGTGTCAGGGCACAACTGGCCTCCACTGGCCCCGTGTGCTATTCCCTGGCGCTATCCTCCAATGCCCAGATCTGCGTGGCTTGTTTCAAAGGATTTGTTGAAATTTGGGATTTACAGAACCAAATCTTGATCAGGTATGACCCCAGGGGGTGGGGTGCAACGGTGAGGCTTTTGGGAAGCTTGGGCTGCTTGCCCCGCTTCACTTCCTCCTCTGCAGTAGGACGAGGTGAGTCCGTGTGGAGGACGCATATGGGCTGCGTATCTAGGGACTTCCTGGGCCCCAGACTTCTGAGGGTTCAACCGACGCATGAACCTCTGAGTTGTTTTCCCACCAGGAAGCATGAAGTCCCCATATACGGATCCCAGTGTGTGGACATCACGGGCAATAAGTTCTGGACGGGAGGTGAAGACACCAAACTATACTCCTGGGACCTGAGGAGCTACCAGAGGCTGCAGCAACATGATTTACGGCATGAGGTGCCCGCATGACTACCGAGGGTCTGAGTGCGGTCCCTGGGGCCCGGGAGCTGTGGGCGCATGCCGAAGTGGGGGGTGATGAATGATGGGCCTGGCCTCTTTGAGTGCTGACCCCAAACCTCCTCCCCGACAGATCCTCAGCATCACCCATGACCCGAGTGAGGAGTGGTTGCTAGTAGGCTTGAGAATGAGTGACATCGTAATCGTGCACACACACCGGAAGGAAAAGTTTAAGGCTGTCCTACAGAAATACATCTACCATCACAATCTCAAGTTTGCCTCCTGTGGTGAGTGAGCAGGCCAGGGACACCTCTGGGTGCCCCGTCGCCTACCAAGCTGTCTGCTCATCTGTGGAGTCTGGGCCCAGCCTCCTTTCAGACTGTTTAGTTCCCCCGTCTTTGGCCCCAGAACTGGCCAGACCAAGGTCTCGGGCCACCTTCCCATTGCCTTCGCCTCTGCTTCCTTGCACCACCAGTTTTTCTCCCCTGCTGGCATGGCTAAGTTTTCTTCTTTCTTCTTCTTCTTCTTATTATCACTTATTTATTTGGCTGTACCAGGTCTTAGTTGCGCCAGGCAAGCTCTTAGTTGCAGCATGTGGGATCTATCTAGTTCCTTGACCCGGGATTGAATCTGGGCCCCCTGCATTGGGAGTGCAGAGTCTTAGCCACTGGACTACCAGGGAAGTCTCTTTCCTCCCTCCTTTCTCTGCTTGTTCCCTCTGCTTTTCTGACTCTGTCTGTAATGGTAGCTTCCTACACGGAACCCCAGCCCAAAGACACCAGCCAAAGACAGAAGAGGAACGGAGCCCCATGTGATTGTCCTGTTGTTCAGGGACTCTCCCCGGGATCCTGGGTGTGGCAGGAGGGAGCAGGCTGATGAAGGAATGGTTTGGGTCATGTCTCTGAGTTTTATAGATGCGGGAAGCTGAGGCAGAGAAAGAGTGGTTCCTTCCCTGGTCTTGTCGGGAGCAGAGCTGGGGCTGGAAGGCAGGTTTGGTCTCTGGCCCCTCCATCTGTCTTTTCTCTGCCAGGGAGCTATTTTGTGGCCACAATGAATGAGACGATCCGCTGCATAGCTGCACCTTCTCTGCATAGATTGTTTCAGGTACTGGGTGGAGGGGTGTGCAAACCCAGGCACTGGGAGCTCACAAACCCCAGACCCCGGATGGGGCCCCAGAGATAGTGCTGGAAAGTACCTCTGAGATGGCAACCAGGGCTGTTGAGTACATCAAGGGGAATGAGGACTCAAGGTCCTGGGAACTCCTGGGCTCCACCTTGAGCTCCGAACCTAGCCTGGCCTCTGGACCAAGCCTCGGGTATACATGGAGCCTTGAAAAGAGCCCTGTATGAAGCCTGAAACACCCCGCATGTTGTTCCTCCATGGCCTCTCTTTCCCTCCAGGTAGAGGAGTCCGCACACATCCTGTGTTGTGACATATCTTCTGACAATCGGTATCTGGTCACGGGCTCCAAGAATAGTGCCACGGTTTACCAGCTCTTGTATTGAAGGTCCCACTGGTGAAGACCCAAAGAAGACCAGTGTGCTGGGAGGGTGATCTTGGGGTGCTGGGCCACTCTGACACCTGCTACTCCCCCTGCTTCTCCTCATGGGTTGGTTATCTGTCCATTCCCCTCTTGCCCAGCACATGCCTAGCCTGCTCTCCAGGTTTTTATTATACAACTTAGGGATTTTTCCTTTGTTATTTTTCTACCACTGGTTTCTGGATTTTGTAATTAATAAAAGAGAAAAGCAAAAACCAAAGTGACTTGGGTGTGTGGTCAGTTGTTTTACACAACAAACTCATCATGATGGATTGCTTACACCCCCTTTCAGCAAATTCCTGGGTGGGTAAGAAATTTTAGACCAGACTTAGTTTTGTTTATAACTCTTTTTTGGGGGTGTCAGGGAATTCTTGGACTCTTAAGAAAGTTCAGGAAGCAATGTATGTCCATGTACAAACTTTCAGTTTGTATCAGGATGCTGGTAGACCAACAAAACTCAACTCTTGACGCAGGTTAAAACTCCAGGAGCTGATCTAACCATATCCAAGGTCTTGATTCTCAATCTGGCATTTGGTGCCAGTCAGAAGCTGCCTGTCTGTTTCAAGGCATCTTCTCATGTTGGTGGATGTGATATTTTGTGTGGCCTTCACCAAACTGAAAAAGACCCAACTCTGAATCAAGCCATATAGGCCTGCTTTCCTCCAGCCTCTGCTTGGAGTTGGCATGGCTGAGACAGCTAGTAGCCTACTAAAGTTTGTAGCTTAGAATTAACCTGGAAGAGGCATGAAGCCTGGGACCAACTCTACCATCCTTTGCATCAAGATACTGTCCGGTACTGGTTCTTGCTGACAGATAACGAGTGAAGAATGTGCCTCCTTTCTAGGCCAAGACTAAAGGAGTAGGGGGATGTCTCCTCCAGGCTCTCTGTCCCCTTCTACCAGCTCCAGGCAAGTGATGTGAAGGTCCAAGGGGATTGCAAAACAATGAGATGAAAGCATCCTGTGTCCCCAAATCAAATATGGAGAAAAGCTTCCCCTTTGGAATATTTCAGGGGAGAGAAATAAACTTGTATTTAAATTGTTATACATGTTGAAGTGTCACTATAACTCTGGAAATAACAAACGTTTACTTAAAGGGCCAGATAGCAAATATTTTAGGCCTTGTTGGCAATTGCTCAGCTCTGTTGTAGCACAAAAGTTGCCATATGTGAATGTGACTGTGTGCCAATAAGACTTTGTTTATAAAAATAAGCAGTGGGTCACATTTGGTCTGCTGGCTGTAGTTTGCTGACTCCTGCTATGGCCATTGTGCTTCTCAATAATATATTTATTTAGCTTCCATGGAAAAATATACAGAGTAGGGTCCAACAGTAGTCCTGTCCTGGGCTATAGTAACAATTAGACTCCAAGTGTCTATATGTTTTTTACACAGTATTTTTAAAAGGTAGGGAATTCTAAAGATCGAATTCACAAGGTGGTAATTTCTGGAGACTAAAGTAGAGAAACTGGATCATAAAAGGATGAAAAGGACAGATTCAACTCTAATTTCTGGAGACTAAAGTAGAGAAACTGGATCATAAAAGGATAAAAAGGACAGATTAAACTCTATCTGCATTGTTTATTTCTTCAAGGTAATGTTTGTCAAAAAAGAGTTGGCTTCAAGAAAAACCATTAACAAAGTGAAGACAGCCCACAGAAGGGGTGAAAACCTTTGTGAAGATGTTTCTGGTATGGGATTTATATCCAAAATGTGTAAAGAATTCTTAAAACTCAACAGCAAAAGACAAAACGATTTTAAAAAGGGCAGAAGATTTGAATATCTGTTTCTATAAAGAAGGTATACAGATGGCAACAAGCACAGGAATAAGCTCAATGTTATCAGAGAAACACAAACCAAACCCACAGTGCAAAGGAATGTTGCATGAGCAGGATGGCTAGAATAAAGAAGACAGACAATAACAAATGTTGCTGAGTCAATGGAGAAACTGGAACCCCCATAACTTGCTGGTGGGATTGTATTAATAGAACACATTGCAGCCACTTTGAAAAACAGTTTGGTAGCTTTTTAAAATGCTAAAGGTAGAGTTACCATATGACTCAGCAATTCAACGCCTAGATGTATACCCAAGAGAACTGAAAAAAAGGCATGTAAGTTGGGAGAGTAAGACTTTGAAAAGATAAAATAAGAGAACTGTACTTTTTCTACTTTTGTGGAAAGAAGGTAAAAGTCCAAGTTAAGAGTAGTCACTATAAGTCAAAGAGTAGTGTAATTTCAAGGCTAATTACTAAAAGAATACTAAAGAAGGGTACAGCTTCCAAGTTAATAGAGGAAAACTACTGGAATAATAGAGTATAATAATATTAATAAGTTATTTATATTTATAATATAATTTATTATTAACTCAGGACATTGTTTAATTTGATATTAATCTAAATAAAATTATGTAATAATAACAAACAGAAGACGTGACTAAATACTGAGCCATAAAGTTCAGAGTATTTAATTCTTACAGAATATATTCTAAGACCATAATGCAATTAAGATAGAAATAAACAATAAAAAGGAAACGAGAAATTTCTTTGTTTTGGAAATTAAGAAATATATGCCTAAATAATTGGCAGAGGCTAAATCACAAAGAAACTGGAAGCTATTGTTAACTGAAAAATCAAAAATTGAAGGATTTTTTTAAAAAAAATTAAAAAGAATGGAAGGACTTAGCTAAAGCTATAGTTAAAGTTTGGCCATTCCTAGGTCATCAATGCCAGGCGTCACCTTGCTTTCCGGGGCCACGTGGGAGACTTGCACTAACAGCCCAGGTCTTCCCAGAAACTGAAAACTGGGTCTGGACCGTAGAAAGGATACAGTCGCCGGAGGCAGCAGAGAAAGAATGTGGAGACACGGCCTTGATCCGAGTAGAGGAAGGTGGTCGTGTTTCAGTTGCTAAATGGTGTCTGACTTTTTGCAGTCCCATGGACTGGGGCCAGTTAGGCTCCTCTGTTCGTGGGATTCCCCAGGCAAGAATACTGAAGTGGGTTGCCATTTCCTTCTCCAAGGGATCTTCCCCACCAGGGATTGGACCCGCGTCTCCTGCGCTCCAGGCGTATTATTTACCGCTGATCCATTAGGGGAGCACACGGAGGAAGTGGGAAAGGAAGTCAGAAGTAGTTTAGGAAACATTTTTCAGAGATGTTGCCAGACGAATTTAATCACTCAGCAGTGCTGTATCCATTTCCCCGCAGGAAGATGGGACAATGATCGACCCTCTGGCTGTGGCTTGTGGTTGAACGGGCTCTCTGTGGACCTACGCATTTACCGTGTCCTCTGGCAGCACGTGGGGATCCCTCTATCTGCTGGGTCCGCAGGGCCTCTGTAAACACTATCCCGGAAAGCATTTTCTGTGAATGGCAGCAAAATGTCATACCCTCTCTGAGGCTCGAACTCAGGACCTTCAGATTATGAGACTGACGCGCTGCCCACTGCGCTAAGAGGGCTGACGAATAAAAGTCCTTCTTTATCATTAAAGGGAAAATACCTGTAGCCGCTTCCTTTGGCCTAATCGCCTAACAAGAGTCGGTGTTTGCCGGCAGAGCGCCGGTGGGTCCCGGGATAGCTGGGGCAGGACGGCTCCTCTTCCGGGAGAGGAGAGGAGCCGTCTTGCGGCGGGAGGGAGTCCCGCGCCTGCCTGGAGCTCAGAGGGTCGGGAGAGGAGGTGGGTTCGTGCAGCCGCGCTCGCCAGGCGTGGAAGGGCGCGCGCGGCCGGTGGGGTTCTGCGGGGCGAGCAGGCGTAGGCGGGGCAGGACACGCTAGGGTCCCGCGCGGGCACAGGCTCCGAGGGAAACCGGAGAGCACGCGCCTGGCTTTGGCGGGAGGACCGGCGGCGGGGATGCGCAGTGCACGCAGGCGGGCGGCGCTGGGGCGTCCGCCCAGACGGCCACTGTCGCCGGAGCGTTCGGGGAGTGAGCTCGGGCTTGTGTTGCTGACAAACGGCGGGTGTCCGGCTGGACGAAGACTGCAGATGGGCATCGGGGGGCGTCCCTGAAAGGTGGGAAGGGACCTGGGGGCTAGGGCAGGCCGGCGGGAGGAGGAGAGAGGGGTTCGGAAGAATTTGGGGCGTGAACTCTCCAGGCCCTGAGCCGGCCTTAGGAGTGGGGGTGAGTTAGGAGAGGGAGAGAAGATTCCAGAAGACTCTTGGATGTGAATTCAGTTGGAAAAACGGAGGGAGAAACCATGATTGCCTTGGACTTGCCAGCTTACTCGTTTATTCAACCTTGTGGTTCTGCTTTCTCCTTCAAATCATTTTGTGTCCTTATTACATATAGAGCATTGCATTTTGGAGAACAGAAGAGCAGCAGCGTTCCCTCTAGGCAGGGTTTAAAATGTTATTGTTACAAGAATGCAGGGTGGATGGATGAATGAGTGGATGGGCAGAACATATAACATAGAACATATAAGTCAGAAAGCGTTCCTTCCTTACTTCTTCACGGGAATTTCTGCCGCCGATGCCCAGAAGGCATGACTACAGAGGAATCACTACCCCATCCCGTTTATCCAACGATTATTACCAGGTAAGATTACTACCTTGGGCTGGGCGGCTTATTCTTTCCCTCAGCCCTTGTGGAATTATTGTTTTCACCAGGGAACAGTGTATTTCCATATCTGGTGGGTCTAGCCCCTTGCCCTGGCCGCTTTCAGGTCCTTGGTGCACAGCTGAACGCAGGTTTCAGGTCATCTCTTGGACAGCCGTTCACACCGGTTCCCTCTGGCTGCTCTGATTTCCCAGGGCGCTTACGTGACTGTATTGCATCCTGCGGTTCCAGGCTGTTCTCAGTTGTTCCCAGTGCGTCTCCTCCTTGACTGGGTGCTCTGTAATGCAGGGACAGAATCTGAGTCACCCCTGGGAACACCACATTCAGAAGGATGGTTGAGGAGGTTCTGGACCCCACCCCCAGGCCCCTCTTGACTGCCACCTCTGGCCTAGACTCTGTGAGCCTGTTTAGTGAACAAAGAGTTCACATGGCCGGGAGTCAGGGCGTGGCATTTGTTCTCTCTCAGCCACTACCCAATCTTGACCTTGTGGCTTCCCCTCCGGGTCATTCTGCTGTTGCTGCTGCTGCTAAGTCGCTTCAGTTGTGTCCGACTCTGTGCGACCCCATGGACTGCAGCCTACCAGGCTTCTCCGTCCATGGGATTTTCCAGGCAAGAGTACTGGAGTGGAGTGCCATTGCCTTCTCCGCTGGGTCATCCTGCTGCTGCTGCTGCTGAGTCACTTCAGTCGTGTCCTACTCAGTGTGACCCCATAGACGGCAGCCCACCAGGCTCCCCCGTCCCTGGGATTCCCCAGGCAAGAACACTGGAGTGGGGTGCCATTTCCTTCTCCAATGTGTGACAGTGAAAAGTGAAAGTGAAGTCGCTCAGTCGTGTCCCACTCCCAGTGACCCCATGGACTGCAGCCTACCAGGCTCCTCTGTCCATGGGATTTTCCAGGCGAGAGTACTGGAGTGGGGTGCCATTGCCTTCTCCACCGGGTCATCCTAGCCTGGTACAAATTCTGCCCCGAAAACAGGAAGAAACCGGCTGCGGTACAGGCAGCTCTTCCAGCGGGCCAAAGTATCCCTGAGCCCAATCCTGAATGGCTCCTCACGACATTTGGGGAAATAGTTCTCAGGGCTCTGCAGCTTGGTCTCTCAGCTGGAAGAATTAGGCCATGTGCCATCCTGCACACCCACTCGGAACCTTCCAGCCTCCCTCCCAGCCTCTGCTCCTGCCTTCCTTCCACCTACCCACACATCCTAATCTGACGCTGGTCACCCACAAAGCCCCTCTGTCCTGAGCTCCTCTTGTTCGGCGGCCCAGAACCAACAGAGAATGTTTCTCCTTCACTTTCCTGTATCTTTACTCTTCCCTTGAGATGATTCCTTTACCTTTGTGGCAGAGGTTGCTCTGGAATTTTCTAAATCCTCTACAGCAGATACACAGAACTAGTTTTAGTTTATTGATTGATTACTGTAGAGAGTTCTCTATAGAAAGGCCTACAAAGGACTGGGAGATCTGAGGATTTGGGGTTGAGGTTGGGAGATGTGACCAAGGGCGTAGGGGGAGGGAGGGGAGTTAGGAAGGGAGGTCTAGAGTGCCCAATGGGATCCTGGATTGGCTTCTGAAACTTGAAAAGGACATCAATGGACAACTGCATAAATTTGAATAAAGCCTGTAGATGAGTTTATATATCAATATTAATTTCCTGATTTTGATCATTGCATGACAGGTTAAGTGTTAATATTTGGGGAAGCTGGGTAAAGGGTATATGGGAACTTTATTATTTCCAAACTGTTTTATAAGTCTGAAAAGTACTTTAGAAGGAAAAGTTAAAAGTTGAAAACAAATGAATCGCAATGGAAGCCCTCAGACCTTCCTTTAGAGATTCTGATTCAGTAAATTTTGGGAATGGGCTTTGGGATTGTACTTTTAACAAACTTCCTAGGTATTTCCAGTATTCAGCTGTAAATTCTCTTGGATCAGGTAACCATTAACATCTCTTTCATTCATTAGCTCAAGAAGTATTTGAATGAATAGTCCACACACATTAGTGTGTGAAAACAGAAATAAATGAATAAAAACAGGGCAGGTGTGCAATGCAAGGGCCAGAGTGACCTGGACTGTGGGAGTGGGCAGTTTTATGTTTCTGTGTCATGAATACATACAAGTTCCAAGTTGTTAGGTTTTATTTTTTTTTTTTTAATGTTCCCTATGAATCAAGACACTGTTTTAACTGAATTCCCAAATTCTTTTATTCAAATATGTTATTAGTGGTTTTCTATGCTAGTTACTGTGATCAGTGTCAAGGGGACAAAAAATAAAAAGCCACAGCTCCTGCCCCCAAGGAGTTTATTGTTCACTGAGTAAGACACTCAGTTGGAACTAACTCTTATAGGGGCCAGAGTGTGGACAAAACTGAAGGGGGCTTGGATTTGGCCTGAGCTTGCAGGAGGCAGGGAGCAGTTGGGCTTTTGGAATGTGGGGGAAGGGAACAATCTAAGAGGCAGTTGGGAGGCAGTTCTGAGTTGAGAAGACTGTTGGGGGAATGAGAAGCCTGCTGGAAAGGGATGGTCCAGGAAAAGTTTCAGATCTTAGAGGACCTGATGAAGGAAGGATACAGTGCTGTGATTCAGAATGAGAGATCAGGGAGGGGACGCTGGTTGGAGAGATAGGTAGGTCCTGTGTTGAGTGTGCTCAGGTCTTTGAGAGGCACCAGGAGACAGTCTGTCCTCCAGGATCCCACACTGGGGATGGAGACCGGCATGGCCACCCTTCTAGATAGAATGAAGTTAGGAGGTACATGGCATGAGTTACCCAGGCTCAGGCTAGAGGACAGGGCTGGGAACTTGGGACTGGTTAGGCTTCAGAAGAAGACAAGACATCCATGTAGATACTGGCCTTTGGAAATGTGGGTCTGTTGATCAAAGAAGATGAAGGTCAAAAACAAAAAAATTGAGATTTGTCCTTGTAACTGCCAGAGGAGGAGTTATTAAGGGAGAATGTGTAGCTTGAAAGTCATGGAGGAGCCACAGAGTCCTGGGCCATCTCATTAGGAGGCTGTATGAAAGTGTGGTTAAGAGAGGGGTGCTTGATCTAGTAACCCAATTCAAACCCTTATTGGGTGCATGTAAAACTCTGTCATTGAGTTTTCTCACCTTTAAATCAGGGAATGAATAGAACTGATCTCAAAGCATTATTGAAGGATTAAATGAGCTTGTGCTTTGATATGGGTGTAGTACTCAACAGATGCTAGCATTAATTAGGGGGAAGAGATCGAAGGAGTAACTCAAAGAGATAACCAAGGCGGTGCTAGCTTATGAAGCCCTGGGAAGAACAAGGGTTAAGAAGTAGAATAGAGCCGTCATGATGTGGAGCACCAGCTAGACACCAGGCGTAGAATGTGTCTTATCACGGCAACTCTTACCTTATGAGGGAATTTCTGTTATGGTCCCCACTCTGTGATGGAACAAGCCTGAGGTCACAAGAGCATTGACTTACATTTCCTGTTCTGCTCTAGACCTTGAGTCTTAAATGGCCCTTGTGTTGAAGGCTGGCCTCCCAAGGATATGGTCAGCTAGAGGAGACCTTCCAAGGCCAAGGCTGTACGAAAATGCTGGTGACCCTGAGATGAATGAGCCTCTAGTCTTGCCCTCAGCAAGCTCCCAGGGTAAGGGTTCCTATAGCCCCTTCCTCCACTGAATCATGTCCAATATATCCCAGAAGGCCTTTTTAAGGCCCAGACTTCCCTCTGGTTCCAATACCTTCTATGGCTCCCTGTGGCCTCCAGCCCAGGATCTGAATCAACTCTACCAAGCAGTCCACTGTCTGCTTTCAGGGTCTTGTCTATGTTCTGAGCCACTCCCCCAGTGAGTGAGTCAGTGAAAGTCGCTCAGTCATATCTGACTCTTTGTGACCCCCATAGACTATGGAATTCTCCAGGCCAGAATACTGGAGTGGGTAGCCTTTCCCTTCTCCAGGGGATCTTCCTAACCCAGGGGTCTCCCACATTGCAGGAGGCTTCTTTATCAGCTGAGCCACAAGGGAAGCCCAAGAATACTGGAGTGGGTAGCCTCTTCCTTCTCCAGGGGATCTTCCCAACCCAGGAATTGAACTGGGGTCTCCTGCATTGCAGGCGGATTCTTTACCAACTGAGCTATCAGGGAAGCCCCGAGCCACTCCCTCAACCCAGCTTTATCTCTCGCAGCTGCCCAACACTTACTTGGTTTCCTGGTCTTACCAAACCCCCTTCCTGACCTGTTAATACCCTTCATTCATCTTGGCCTTTTGACCTGAAACCTGCCTCTCCCTCCACCAGCCACTGAAATCTCACCCACCCCTCTCACCAGCCCAGCCTACAGGAAGCCTTCCCTGGCTACACTTCCGTCCACACTGATGTTTCTTTCTTCTCTGTTTTCCTAGATTTAGAGATGGTTCCACAGCGTCACTCAAGGTGAGAGGTTATGTTTGGGTGATATCATGTGTCTGTGTGTTGAGTTATATATTTGGGTGGAAGTTCCTTGAGCTGATGGTACTTTCGCCATCTCTGGGATGCCCACTGTCCTTGCACTAAGAGCTATGGGGAAGTTCCAAAACCTCATCAAACTCCCACCACCATTTATGGCCATCTGATGCCCAGGCCCAGGTCTGGGTGCTGTGGGAAAAAGAGTACTAACTGGGAGTCAGTGTCTTGAGGTCTGTGCCATTCCACCCGTGCACGGCCAGTGATGCTGAGAAAATGGACTTTCCCCTCTTGCTTCAGTCTCTGCATTTCTAAACTAGATTTGGCACTGGATTAAGACTTCCCTGGTGGCTCAGACGGTAAAGCGGTAAAGCCTACAATGCGGGAGACCCGGGTTCAGTCCCTGGGTTGGGAAGATCTCCTGCAGAAGGAAATGGCAACCCGCTCCAGTATCCTTGCCTGGAAAATCCCATGGAGGAAGAGCCTGGTAGGCTACAGCCCACGGGGTCACAAAGAGTCGGACACGACTGAGCGACTTTTCACCTTTCACCAAGACGACCCTAAGGGCCCTTCTGATTACTAGGGCCAGCATTCCTCAAACTTTGATATGCACACAAAACCCCTGGAGATATGGTTAAAATGCAGATTCTGATTCAGAGATTTGGGATGAGTCCTGAGTTTCTGCATTTCTAACAAGTTCCCAGGTGATGTTGATGCTGCTGGTCTGTGAACCACGATTGGGTTACAAAGGCCTAACTCAGTGGTTCTCAACCCTAGCTGAAAAAAATGGTCTGAGAGGTTGCTGCTTCTCCTCCTTTATTTTTTCCCCATTAAACAAAAATAAAGTTTTTGTTGGGAGACCAGAACATGTGATGCTAGGATTGCACCCTGGGACAATCAAAATTTCTGGGGGTGGGATCCTGGCATCAGTGTTCCTATAAATCCCCCTAGGTGAAGCTGATCTGCAGCCAAGGTAAAGAACCACCGGGCCACCTAGTGGACAGAGAATGTAACAAAGGAGCTGGTTTCTGGTCAAACTGTGGTCTTCTGCTGCCTTCTGGTGGCAGCACAGATTTCTAGCTCAAGCTGATTTTCCCCAGATGAGATAGGAATATCAGAAGGCTAGAGAAAGCAATGCTGCTGTCCAGGGTGACCGGGTTTCCCTGCACCATCAGGACCCACCCTGCCATGAGTGAGGACGTATAATAGCCATAAGGGCCTGCAGGGATCTTGCTCCTTCCTCTGAACGTGCAAAAAACTTATTGGCATGACACCTTCATACTTTTTCTCCTTTCCTGGGATGAATTCTGTTTCTTAGGGATAAAGGATGGTTTAGGCTTTGCTGAATCCCCTGCATAAGAAATATTTCCCACATATTGAGTTCTCAAGCATCCAGATTGTGGACGGGCTTGTGCAAGATCCAGGAAACTGGTGTTCATGGGCAGGGTCAAGGTATGAGACCTGGGAGAGTCATAGGAATCCCACTGGAGACGGACCTGGTGGGAGAGGGGAGCTGCAGCCAGGAAAGGTGGGTGGCTTCTCTAGGTGGACAGCCACTGTGACCCATGGTGAATTAGAATGGCTGGAGGGAGGAAGAGGAAGCATTTGGGACATGGGACTAGTAAGAAGGGGTATTGGCTATGTCTGTTCCATCCCCCACAAGTGCTTTCCCCTCTCCCCACATCTGTCTACCTGTTTCTTCCTCAAAACTCAGCTAAAACACCTTGTCTGTCATTAGAGCCCCTCTGATCCATATTCATGGTACTTGGTCCTCCTTTCTACCCCCTCCATCCCACTGCCTACCATCAAATATTTGTCTCACTGTTTCTTTTTCTGCCTCACTCAAGAAATTCCACTGTGGGAAGAACAGTATCTTGTTGTTTCCAGTCCTCGAAGTACTGTATCCAGTGGCTGGTCACATAAAGCCATCAATAGATGATGCTGGGTTAGGGATGCAGTAAGAGAGAAAAAGGGTCTTGTACACGATGGATATGATTTTATCATCATCTGGAATCCTGGGGATTCCCCCAGGGGTAATCTAGAGAAAAAAGAAAAATCTCTCCAGGAGGGGTTTGCCCTCAATCTAACCCTCAGCTCCTGGGTGGGGATCACAAGAAATCCTAAGAGGTAGACCTAAGATTTGGGTTACTTAGCAGTTAGCCAGCAGATGGCGCTCTGGCTCCACCTAGATCTTAACTTGTGTGCCCTAGTCCTCTCCCTCCTGACCAGAAATGCTGACTCCAGTGGCAGGATGCCCTCAAGCGGAATTTTAGCAGCTGAGAGCCTCAGGTCACAGCTTCCTGTAACTGGCTGGCTCTTCTCCAGGCTGAGTGCAGTGGGGAAGGAGGGCCCCGTCCACAGAGCCCACTCTCTGTGGGATGAAGAGGAAGAAGGTTCTGATGATGTCACCATATCATGAATGCACCTTGGCCCAGGCCAAGAGCTCAGGTCTATTCCCTACCTTGCCACTGACTTTGTGATCTCAACATGTTCAGTTCTCTCTGGGCTTGTTTCTCCTCCATTAGATGGCAGGGTTCATCCCATCCAGTCTGAAATGGAAAAAGCCACCCTTGCCCATTTGCAGGGATCCGATATTCAGTCAAGAAAAGGAGCTGGGGCTGTTTTAGAATGAGTCCATTAGGGTCCAGATATGGGCAATATAATGCCTTTTCTGTAAGTTGTCAGAACTCACTGGGCAGGTATAACATACTGATTTCTGGCTACACTAGTGTCCCATACCAGTAAGAAATATCCAGAGAAAGGATGCTCTGTTGACTCATATAGTGATTGTCCCAGAGTAGGGGTGGGTTACAGAAAGGAATAGCAGGGTAGTGGTGGTGGGTGAGCTTTAGAATAACGTTTACTCATTTAAAAAACTGATCTGGTGCACACAGGGCAAAGGGGTAATATCCATTAAATCTGGTTGGCTATTGTTTTCTGAAACAAAAATTTTAGATCTGAATACATGTAAAGTAGAAGAAAAAATGTGCCTCTGAACAGTTTCTCCAAATGCTATTTCTTGACTGTCACAGGCCTCTGGATGCAAAGGTGCCCTGCTGGGTGGTTTTCAGCAGGAACCCCGTGATCAAATTAAAGCTCGATCACCAGGAAGTGAAGACACAGGACGAACCCAGGGGCATGAATGTGCTGCATCATTCCCCAGTCAGAGGAGGAAAGTGAAGTTTTCCCCTGAAGGACAAAAATGAGACAAAAATGAGGGAAGCGAGGAGTTTAATGAAGGAAAAATAAGGAAACCTCAGGGATTCGCCACTGCTCATTGACATACAGGTATTGGCTGGCTTCTGGCCTCCGAGGAGCACAGAAAGGCTCCTGGCGGATGGAGCCAGCAGGCAAGTTTGGGGGACCCTAAATGCACAAGTGAGGGGCCTTGGCGCTGACTTGCTCCATGAACCAGTAGCTCCGACAGGTGCCACAGGCAGGCGTGGCTGCAGCGGAAAAGGAGCGGCCAGCCAGAGACGCACCTGCGGAGACCCACACAGCGGGGAAGAACACGGGACAGCGTGTTCTCTCTGCAGACGCAGCGCCAGCCCGGGGGAGGAGGCGCTGCCCACGCCCCACGCTGCGTGTCCACGTCAGTGTCTCAACGTCAAGTCCGCACGTCCTGTCAACGTCCGCACGTCCTGTCAACGTCCCCCACGTCCACGTTCTTGCCTCCGCGTCTGCGCCGAGAGCCGCCCTCCGTGGTGGGGGGTGCGAGAGGGCCGGGCGGGGCGTTTCTGAGGTTTTTAACTACCAGTCAGAGGAGGGTGGCCACTTGAGGAGGTGCGAGCTGGGTGGGAGCCAGGCTGGGGTCGGAGTGCCCCCCACAACCCCCCCCCCACCCCCACCCTACCGCCGTGGGCTGGGATCCTTCCGCGAGTTTCCACGTGGCTTTGGGACCCTAAGGCCCCCCCGGCCTGCGGCTCTGCCACTCGCTGGCAGTGTCGCCTTGGAAAAGTTGCTTGAATCTTTAGGCTCCTCCTCTGTCATGCAGTGACTCCGAGTCCCGACCTGACAGGATGACTATGAAGTTTAAATGAGGTAATAAGTGCTGAAGCTTGTTTTGAGCAGGGTTTCTTTTTATTTAGAAGTGTCTTTAAAAGTTTTGGAATACACTCTGAAAAGAGTTTCTGACCTGAGTATCCTTGGGTGCCTGGCATTGCAGGGTGGGGTGAAGGAGAGTGGTCGCGATTGGCCATCAGGGGCTGTTGACGCCCCCACCCCCACCCCCCATCCCTTCAAAACGGCAAAGCTTGGAGTCTTTGGGTACAATATGTTTCCTCTGTCAGGGAGACTGTCTCCAGAATAAGCTGCTCAAGAGTGGATGCCTCGGGGATTTCAAGTGACTTTTGGTTGGGATTTTCTTAGCCTCTGAAATCTTGACACTTGGGTGTGGATTGTTCTTTGTCATGGTGGGCGGTGTCCTGCCCTGTGCGTTGTAGGATGATTGGCAGCGTCCCTAGCTCTCCCCATGAGATGCTAGTAGCATCCCCTCCAATTTGTGACAGTCAAAAATGTCTCCAGACATTGCCAGATATCCTCAGGGAGGAGAGATGGGGACAAGGTTGCCTCTGGTTGAGAACTGCTGCTTTGCAACATTCTCTGCGGAGTGAGCCCTCAGAACGCGGCTGTTAGGTGCTCTGGCCAGCTTACTTTTCTGAACCTTGGTAGTCTCTGCCTACTTCTGTGCACCGTCTGGAGGGTCCAATGAAAGCACGGCAAAAATGTTTTCAAAGGTGACGGCCACAGACTTTTTAAACCCTAGCCCTTTTAGATGTGAATTACTGGTTCCTAAATCTGATTGGGTATCCGCATGGGCTGGAACTTGGTGTTTATTGTATTTGTTTTTACTCAAATCCAAAGAGTTTTTTTTAGAGCATCATACGTAGTGCTCTAAATCCCTAAGTCCTTTACTATTAAAATGATTCTGTGGGGAATAAGGTCTTGAGATAACCTTGTGTGGTGAATACATTTTCTTTTTAACCACAAACTTCAGAAGTGGTAGTTGCTTATGCAGGGAAGAGACCAGAGGAGAAGGGTTTTAAGGAGAAGGCCCAGCAGGGAAGGGATGTGGAATATGAATTGGAAGCACTTGAGGTCCCCACTATTTAGGAGGTGATGTAAAAGCGCCCTGCACTTGCAGTGCCGTCATGCTGGGGCATCCTGGATGCCATGAGGATCTTTGGCTTTTTTTTTTTTTAAATGATGATTCGTCCTCCGTAGTCGAATCAAGCTTTCTTTTTCTTGCTTAATTCTTTGTATAGCTACTCCAGCACTTCCCCAGGAATTCCAAACCCCAGGATGTGTTGCTGCTCAGGAGTGAGGAATGTTCCTCCAAGCTTTGGAAGTTTTTTGTTTGAATGCTCATGTGTGGCCTGCTTCGGGCAGTCCTTTGGTTGTAGGTCTGGCAGCCTGCGAGTCCCTCATTATTGGGACTGTGATATCTGGTACCAGGCAGTAGAAGCAAGTTTTGGAAATGCTCAGGGTGCAGCAAGGAGCACCTCCGGTGAGGGAACTGAGTGCTGGTTTTTGCCTTGAGTTACTTCTGCACTCTGTGGGATTTGGGGGTTTTGACAAAGACCCCAGGCAGAAGAATTGGCATTAAGTTGGGCTCTGGGAGGTGCATGTTGGTAGCGTTGAGTGTGGCCATTTGAGTCCCTCTCCCCATTGTGTATACCTGGATGGTCGTCTGCATAGCTGTCCCTGTGAGTTCGATAATGAAGATTCCAGGTAGTGCCTTGTGACATCACGGCCATGCCGTGACAGAGGTAATGTACACAGAGGTACATTGGGAAAGATGTGTGTACCCTGGCAACGTTGCTGGGTGCTTTAAAGCATGGAGGTGGTTCTCTGCAGAGCGAATGTGGCCATTATCATGAAGTCTCTAAAGATGCCACTGGGATGTTGAGGGCTACGTGTTATAGACCAAGTCACTGTTGCAGATCATCACCGATGTGTGGGTTCAGAATTCTGGTTTCCCATGTGAGAAGTAGCTGTGGAGCTAGGGCTATCAGTCTTGGCTTTAATTGCAGATGACACCTCTTCATGCTGATCAGACTGCACCAAGGATTGTGGTGTGAATAGTTACAAAAGTGTGGAGCCCTCTGATTTGCTATGTAGACAGCAGAGCCGATGTTGGAGTATGCCCAGTCTCCACAGGGTGGGTCCCATCTTAGAATTCTCACTTGGAAGATTCAGGGAGAATGGCTGAGGAAGATGATGATGGGGTTGGCCCGGGACTGGCCATGTTTGTGGGAATCGAGTTGGTTCCCTCTGATGCTATGACACTAGGGCTCTTCTGCAGAGATCTGCAAAAGTGAATGGTTTCAGCAGAGCACAGCTATGTGACCAGAAGAGACCTTGGAGGAGCCCAGGACAAGATGGAGGGGCTTCCTCTGCAGGCCGGACTCAGTTCAGGCTGACCTCCTCCAGGGAGGGGCTAGGAGGGGCTCGTGGGCTGTCTCACTGTTGGTGGTGGGGAGAAACAGCTCAGCCAGTGGTCTTTACAGGGGTCAGATAGTTGTTTGAAACGCAAACCTCAGATTGTTGTCTGCGTAGACTCTCTTGGGCAAAAGGAAGTTCTTACTGGGTGGGGGGAGGGGGAGAGTGCAGGTTGTATTTTCTCAGTAGGTCTGAGAGGAACCATAGGTGGGAGGATGCAAGGGGGTGCAGGAGGTCTTCCTGGTGGCGTGGGTGTCTTTGTCTCCGTGTGATCATGGAAATTGTGGAAATGACAGGCAGCCTGTGGCATCCAGCTCCCTAGAATAGAAGGGTTTGTTGCATCTGTGGTGGGATGCAGCTGAACCAGCCAGGAGGTGGGTGCCACACTAGAGGCCTCAGGGGATCCCTGGGAGTGGTTGTTGGGGCTTCCAGTCCAGGCCGGGGTCCTTCAGCAGGGAGAGAGCCCCCACCCCCAGTTGACCTGCGGAGCCAGATTTCACCTGTTTTGATGGTTGGACAGACCACAGGAGCCTCTGGTTGTCGAGGGCATCTTCCAGGAAGTTTCTGGCAGACTGCTTAACATCTTAGAACTTTTTGAAGAGACACAGCTTGTTAGAGTCTCTCTTTTTCTTGGTGTGTTTGTCCTAAAACATGTCTCAAGTTGGCAGGTCCCACCTCCTCTGTGGCAAGAGCTCTTTTAACATCCTGTGCCCAGAACAGGAGTCGTGGCTTTCCTGTTTAGGTGGCAAATGTAAATTTTAGAGGATCTTTCTTGTTTTTCTAATTTTTTTCTCCGGGTCTTGGATTTTCTGGTTGTCCATTTTCAATTTCTCAAGGAGTGCCTGCTCTTTCTCCCTTCTGATGGCCTGGATGTGCAACAGCGCCACCTCGTGGCCGATGGCCTTCATTAGGGCCTGCGTGGTTTTGGCTTCATTTGTCAGGGGTGCATCGATTGGCCAGATGCAGGGAACTCTTGCCTCCTTCACTGCTCCCTTTCCTCTCTCAACACTTGCCCGCTGGACACATCATCTCACCTGGGATTGGGAGACTGCATCTTTTTTCAAACCATTCCCTTTCTTCCTGATTTGTTTGTGTTATGGAGCCATGACTTGCTGCTGATGGCCTTCTGAAGGCCTATGTGACTCTTCTCTTGATTTTTCGGTAGAATGTGGCCTGTGCACCTTCATTGTCTCTGGTATGACACAGTGATGCCCTCTGTCTCCATTTGGATGGGAAAGAGGGTACCTTTTTTGAACTGCTGTGGGCAGTATTTTATTCTGGGATCGTTTCATTATGATCGAACTCATCAGACTTCTGATTTTCTCACCCTGGGATTCAGTTGCTTTCTGGCTTGTGGTTCATTGGATGCTGGGGTTGGGGGCACAGGGTCGGAGGTGGGGTGTGAGCCACAGGAAATGGCACCAGGAAGCTGGGGGATTTACTTGCCAGCTCCAGTCTCCTTGACTGAGAGATGCTCCTCAGGTGATAACTCTTCTGATTGTGTGGCCTCCCTGCCTTTTTGGGTCCATTTCTTCCCCCATTTATACTTTTGCCTGGGGTTTTTCAGCTCTTTGCCAGTTAACCCAGCTATGGTTTTAGCTGCTTAGTCTTTGATACAATACCCTACTTCAGAGGAGTGCCTCCTGACTTCAGGGATCTTTCAGGAAAGTAGAAGCCAAGAGAGGGGAGTACGGAGCAACAGCCTCTTTCCTTCAGGACTTAGAGAGGCTACCTTGGGGTGCGGGGAGGCATCCTCCTCTCGGCTACAACCTGGGCACAGCTGGCTCCCCTTCAGTTTCATCTCTCTGTTTGCTGACAGTATCCCCCCTGAGGACGCGCTGCCCTGACCACACCTGTCCCAAAACCAGGCCTGCTGTGCAGGCTTTTGTGATTCAGAGTGTAGTTTTGTGGTCATGAAGCACCCTTCACAACTTCAGTTTGGTTTTTAAAATTAACATTCAGGATCCTTGCTTTTCTTTACTGTTAAGTTTCATTTGCAATTTCTGCTCTGACACGTGTTAGTGATTTCCTTTATGGGGTGTTGGTGAGATTCTGGGTCCCGTTGGGGACAGTCAGGGATGAGAGCCCATCCCCTGCTTATGACAAGCTAAGGGGTCACAGACTGATGGTTCTCTTCCGCCCTGGGCTGATGGTCAGTAAGCTCACTCCTGTCTCCATGTCGCAGGGTGCGGGCTGGCTTTTGGGGTGCACAACAGTGAGCAGCCTCAAAGGGCCCCAGGCTTGGTCTAATGCTCTGCTGTCCTTGCCTCGTGGTTCTTGCTAATTTTCTGAAGTGAGAGACCCCCTGTTTTCTTTTAGCACTGATCAGCCCTATAAATCATTTGCCTGATTAGTCCGAAGAAGGGCAGTTACAGGCCACAGTGTGTCCCTGGAATATTACTGAGGGCCGTGAAGGAAGAGGTAATCGGTCATCAGAAAAAGAGTTGTGCATAAAGGCTTGGGGTGAGGAGAGAGAGTGGAGGGTGAGCATGGAGGGAGAGGAAGGGGATCAATGGAATGAAGAGTATGAGAGATTAGCATTTTGTATGGGACTCAAAAAAGGCAAGGACACCCCTGGAAGTATTTGCTGTCTCCTCCACTAGGAGCCCGATACGGGCAGGTTCTTCATGATACAAACTCCAGTGTGAGTGTAGCTCACAGCCTGTGGTTATTGCTCCAAACAGTAGTTGTCAAATGATGACAAACTTCATAACTGAGCTGAGTGGCAGTGAAATCTCTTGATAAGCAGGCAGGTCCCAATCAGTCAGGGCCCTGAATAAGCGGAAACCAGCTGGTCATTTGGCATTGATCACTGATATTTCTATTGTTGGTTTAATGTGATGGAGCATGTACCCTTCAGGACACATCCATGGGACTTGAGCCTGTGGCGCTGACCCCGTGGATCTCTCTGCACCTTTTGAAGAACTTTCTTCTCTCAGCTCCTGGCCCTCCAGTCGGGATTCTGTGTCTCTCCTGGGTTCTTTTTTCTCCCCCACCTCTAACTGTGGGCACCATGGTGCTCCAACTCACGCACCTTTTAAAGACGTTCACTTAGCACGATGACAGACGGTGTGGTTGCTCCCTCCAGCCACTTCTGTCACTTCCTGCCTATTTCCAGGTTAGGTACATGCTTCCCACCTGGCCAGTGTTCCCAGCCTTGTCCCTGCAACTATACAACCTCTTTGGTCAATGCAGGTGGTCCATACATGATAAATTCGCATGCGTTGCCTCTCTGGTGTCCACCTAGCCCCACCTGCCTTCCGTCTCCTGGGAACTGCTCCCTCCAAGGCCAACTCTCCCCTGCTCTCTCCGTGTGTGGATTGCTGGAGAAAGTTCTCCAGGATGAAGCATCTCTAGGAAGGTGATGATGCTCGGAGCCCAGGACGGGGGTCTCTGTGTGTTGTCAGTTCTGTCCTGGGCAGCTGCATCTTCCTTTGGGAGGGGGCGTGGGAACCTTCAGGGCCTAGGGTGACTTTCAGCACACTTCTTTTATTTTTTTTATTTTCACTAGTTGGAGGCTAACCACCCTACAACACTGTAGTGGGTCTCGTCACACATTGACATGAATCAGCCATGGATTTACATGTGTTCCCCATCCCAATCCCCCCTCCCACCTCCCTCTCTACCCGCTCCCTCTCGGTCTTCCCAGTGCACCAGGCCCGAGCACTTGTCTCATGCATCCAGCCTGGGCTGGTGATCTGTTTCACCCTAGATAATATACATGTTTCCATGCTGTTCTCTCTAAACATCCCACCCTCACCTTCTCCCACAGAGTCCAAAAGTCTGTTCTGTACATCTGTGTCTCTTTTTCTGTTTTGCATATAGGATTATCATTACCATCTTTCTAAATCCCATACATATGTGTTAGTATGCTGTAATGTTCTTTATCTTTCTGGCTTACTTCACTCTGTATAATGGGCTCCAGTTTCATCCATTTCATTAGAACTGATTCAAATGAATTCTTTTTAATGGCTGAGTAATATTCCATGGTGTATATGTACCACAGCTTCCTTATCCATTCGTCTGCTGATGGGCATCTGGGTTGCTTCCATGTCCTGGCTATTATAAACAGTCAGCACACTTCTTAATCTGTTTTCTTTCTTACCTAACACAGCTTTCAGATATGGTCTTCTGCTCTACATTTTTAAAACTCGTTGAAATTACCCAAAGAACTTTTGTTTATGTGGGTTAAAACTATTGGTATTTACTGCATTTGATATAAAAATGGAAACATTTTGTAAATTATTTATTGAGTCATTTGAAAATAGCAATGATGAACACATTGTGTTGACATAAATAACATTTTATCACTATTGTGAAAATAGTTTTGACCTCACTGACTCTCTGTTGCACAGTAAAGGGTCAGTTTGTTCCCAGAAGTGAACAAAAGGTCTGCCTTTTGTTTATATTACTTTACACTGTCTTTGTCTGGAAATAAACTGTGCAATGCATTCTATTTTAGCAAAGTTTGCTCAGGTTGGATGGGCTTGCCCCCTTGATTTACTGATTAATACCATTGCCTACAACATAGAAGGTTATTTTTGACAGCAGAGATGCTGTGTCCACCAGAAAACTTTTTGGTGCTTTATGTTGAATTTATTTGTTGTGTCCTAGAATAGACCATTTTATAACACAAAAAATACGAACTCCTTATTTGGTAAGTGATTTTTAGTATCTTATTAGGTTGTGCGACCATCAACACTGTCACTACTATGTCATTCTGCCTCATTCCAGAACATTTTCACAGTGAAACCCCATACCAGGTAGCATTCACTCCCCAATACCCTTCGTTGTCTCCAACCACTGCCCCAGCCCCTGACAACCATTAGTCTACTTTTGGTATCAGTGGATTTGTCTGTTCTGGATATTTCATATGAATGAAACTATATAGTATGTGGCCTTTTGTGTGTAACTTCTTTGTGTAGTGTTTTTGAGGTTAATCCATGTTGTAGCCCGTATCAGTACTTCATTCCATTTTATGAGTGATAAATATTCCAGTGAATGGAAATACCACATTTTATTTATCCATTCATCAGTTGATGGGCATTTTGGTTTGTTTCCACTTTTTGGCTATTATGAGCAATGCTGCTGTGAACATTTGTGTGCAAACATTTATGTGGACTATGCCTTCACTATTCAGTATGCCAATATTTTGGTTGCTTGATGTGAATCGCTGACTCATTGGAAAAGTCCCTGATGCTGGGAAAGATTGAAGGAAGAAGGAGAAGAGGGTGTCAGAGGATGAGATGGCTGGATGGCATCACTGATGCAATGGACATGAACTTGGGCAAACTTCGGGAGATGGCGAGGGACTTGGTGGCCTGGCGTGCTGCAGTCCATGGGGTCACAGAGTTGGACATGACTGGGCGACTGAACAAAAATGAACAACGTGCCTTCAATGCTCTTGGGTCTGTGTACTTTTAAATGTTATTTAAATGGGTAACCAGGGATTGTTTCTCAGGCACCCACAATCATATATTAATCAAGTGTCTATATCTCTTCTGATAACTCTTTGTAGATTTTATCTTTTCAAATAATAAACATAGTAAAAGAAGGAAACTTTCAGGATGTCCTTTACGTGTACTGTGTTCTTTGAGATTTATTTCTCAGAGCAGCCCTGGAAAATCACGAAGATTTATTTTTGCATCTTATTAAAAGAGAGGTTCCAGAACGAATTAGGTTTATTTAATATGTTACTGTTTTAAGACTTGCATAAGAATTGTCAGATCAGAGAATGTTTTTGGCCTTCTTGCGGTTATGCTTATATGGATGAAGTGTTAATGTAAGTGTCTTAGAAATTATATGGTTTGTGGAAGCTCCTGGCAACTTGTCAGTGCCTCACTGCCCATATATTTTTACCCTTAGGGGCGAGGTTCATCTAAAGTCTCATGAAATTGTTCTGTACTATAGTCTGAGAGAGAAGTGTACTCTCCTCCATTCTGATCTTATTGGTTAAGAGTAATACGGTAACCACAGCCATGAAATCTCTGTCATCTTAGAGATGTTTTTTTTAGTCTGGTGTTTGCCTGAAGGCCCTGCTCTAAGCTGCAGAGTGCTTGAGTCTTCAGTTAAAGACGATGGTCTTAGAGCCTCGTAATAACAGACTGTATGTACCAGGTACTTCAAACTGTCCATACTTTATATGAAGAATAGACTCTTGGGCTTCTGAGTTGACTTCAGTTAGGCAGCTCTCAGACTATCCCCATGGATTGAGTTGGGATTTCCAGGACGTTTTTGGTCCAGAAGCAGGTAAGAATGAGTTACAGAGCACTGCATGGAGGGATGTGGGAATTTCATTGTGTGGTTTTTTTTTTTTTTTAATTTTTGGCAATGTTGTTTTATAACACTCTGCTTATTGGCTCTGTGAGAAAGCCTTTTTTCTTCTTCAGCTCCCTGTCATCCACAACAATTCATTCAGTAGATTTTGCTTTTGTAAGTGGGAATAAGACACTTAAAAATTATACTCAGTTTTTCACAGTGGCATTTCCCTAATGGCTGATGACGTCAGTCATCTTCAGTGTGTTTATTTGCATTTATAAATACTATCCATGAAATGTCAGGGGGTAAGATTTTGAAGGAACCTTGCACGCTGTCCACTCCAAGCTTCCCATTCTACAGATGGGGGACTTGAGAGCGAAACGAGGGCTGTCTGGCAGGGTTCTCTTGGTTGACCGTGATCTCTGAGTGGACTCAATGGGCTGGCATGAGGAAGACTGAGCACCCTGAGCCAGACTTCTGGGCAGTTTCTGGGATCCTCATGGGCCTGGTGTATGAGGTCAGCTGCTGGGCCAGAGTGGACAGAACCATCCCCTTGGAGTGTCTGCCGGGCTCAGAAGACTCCCATCCCCGAAGGAGGAGGTGGTACACCACGGGGCGGACGCCTGCTCTGAAAGGTGAGACTTCCCAAATCTGGAACCAGCTGGGTCCCCGTGAGTCCTGGGGCAGCCCCAGTCACTCACCATGAAGAAGAGAAACCTCCTGCCCGTCCACCACAGCAGACGTCATCCCCACAGCTGCCAGCTAGAGAAACTCCATGCTGGGCACCGTGCAAAGTGTGTGTAGCCAGGATTATCTGGATCCTCACAAAAACACGTGGAGGAAGATACATCCTTACCCCTATCTCGTAATGTGCCAGGAATACAAATATGGAACAGGTGGGTCTGTGTTTTTGCCTGAGTTTCACTTCATGTTGCTGCTGTGTATTCACTTCCAGTTACTACAGACTTGGCTGCTTAAAACAACACAGATTTATTACCTTACAGATCTGGAGGTCAGAAGTCCAAGTTGTGTTAAAATCAAGGTATCGGCAGGCCTGTGGGACGGCTCTAAGGAAGAATATTCTCCTGGTTTTCCTAGTTTCTAGATGCTTCTCACTTATGCATCATTTTGATTCTGGGTTTGGCCTCCATCTTTCATATCCAAGGACCTTTGTGATGACTTCAAGTGCACCTGGATCATCCAAGATAACCTCCCCAAAGTCAGCTGATTAGCAACCTTAATTCCGTCTACAAGTAATTCCCCTTTGCCACATGAGATAATATATGCACTATACATCTGGGGGTTAAGACTCAGACATCTTTGGGGCCACTCTTCTGGGAAGCTGAGGGACACAGGTGAGGGGGAGGCTGGAAGGAGTGGTGCCCCATGTGTGTGGGTTGAGCAGGTATGGGGGACAGGGAGAGAGAGCACTGCCCTGGAGGACTTGCCTTCTAGCTGGGGGAGCACCTGAACGCACATCAGGGCATGTGGTCATGCGCTGTGGAGAAAAATGTTCCTGGGGAAGGGGTTATGGGGTACGGGGTGTGGGTGAGTGGGTTGCAGTTTCATCAGGGTGGGCCTCATTGAGGAGGTGACAGTTGAGCCACCTCCTCAAGGTGGCTTCTCAACAAGACCAGAAGGAAAAGAGAGAAACTTCAAAGCAGCCTGGGGAGAGATTGATGACTAAGCCTTCAGGGCTGCAGGGCCCTGCAAGAGCTGGTCCTGTCTGGTCTTTGAGCTTTATCCTCTGGCTTCTCCCTTCTCAGCTTCAGCTCTCAAGGGACTAGCATTCCCCACCCTCCACCCCACTGAGCCTGGCTCTGGTGCCTGCCAGGCATTCTCACCAAGGAATTTCTCCACCCTCAGGGGCCTCTTCCCTGCTTTTTTCTGACCCACCACTTACCAGGCTGAATTGCTAGTTTCCTCATCCCTCAGGCCTGGGAGCCTTTAAGCTCTCAGCAGCCAGGAACTGGTCTGTTCGCTCCTGTGTCCCCAGCACCTAGTGTTTGTCTTTCTTGCAGATGTTTGTCAAAAGCAAATAACATGAACCTGTTTTCTGTTGGTGTCCTGACAGACACCTGATATCAGGCAGCATGTCCCACATCCTGGTTCAGTCAGTTCAGTCACTCAGTTGTGTCTGACTTTTTGCAACCCATGGACCGCAGCATGCCAGGCCTCCCTGTCCTTCACCATCTCCCAGAGTTTGCTCAAACTTATGTCCATTGAGTCAGTGATGCCATCCAACCATCTCATCCTCTGTCGTACCCTTCTCCTCCTGCCTTCAATCTTTCCCAGCATCAGGGTATTTTCCAGTGAATCAGTTCTTCTCATCATGTGGCCAAAGTATTGGCGTTTCAGCTTCAGCATCAGTCCTTCCAATGAATGTTGACTGATTTCCTTTAGGATTGACTGATTTGATCTCCTTGCAGTCCAAAGGACTCTCAAGAGTCTTCTCCAACACCACAGTTCAAAAGCATTAATTCTTCGACATTCAGCTTTCTTTATAGTCCAACTCTCACATCCATACATGACTACTGGAACAACCATAGCTTTGACTAGACAGACCTTTGTTGGCAAAGTAATGTCTCTGTTTTTTAATATGCTGTCTAGGTTGGCCATAGCTTTTCTTCCAAGGAGCAAGCGTCTTTTAATTTCATGGCTGCAAGTCACCATCTGCAGTGATTTTGGAGCCCAGAAAAATAAAGTCAGCCACTGTTTCCATTGTTTCCCCATCTATTTGCCATGAAATGATGGAACCGGATGCCATGACCTTCTTTTTTTTAAATGTTGAGTTTTAAGCCAGCTTTTTCACTCTCCTCTTTTACTTTCATCAAGAAGCTCCTTAGTTCCTCTTTTCTTTCTGCCATAAGGGTAGTGTCATCTGCATATCTGAGGTTATTGATATTTCTCCCAGCAATCTTGATTCCAGCCTGTGCTTCATCCAGCCCAGCATTTTGCATGATGTACTCTGGATATAAGTTAAAAAAGCAGGGTGACAATATACAGCCTTGACATACTCCTTTCCCGATTTGGAACCAGTCCATTGTTCCGTGTCCAGTTCAAACTGTTGCTTCTTAACCTGCATATAGATTTCTCAGGAGGCAGGTCAGGTGGTCTGCTATTCCCATCTCTGTAAGAATTTTCCACAGTTTGTTGTGATGCACACAGTCAAAGGCTTTAGTGTAGGCAATGAAGCAGATGTTTTTCTGGAATTCTGTTGCTTTTCCTATGATCCAGTGGATATTGGCAATTTGGTCTCTAGTTTCTCTGCGTTTTCTAAATCCAGCTTGAACATCTGGAAGTTCATGGTTTACGTATTGCTGAAGCCTGGCTTGGAGAATTTTGAGTATTATTTTACTAGTGTGTGAGATGAGTACAATTGTGCGGTAGTTTGAACATTCTTTGGCATTGCCTTTCTTTGGGATTGGAATGAAAACTGACCTTGTCCAGTCCTGTGGCCGCTGCTGAGTTTTCCAAATTTGCTGGCATTTGAGTGCCGCATTTTCACAGCATCATCATTTAGGATTTGAAATAGCTCAACTGGAATTCCATCACCTCCACTGGCTTTGTTTGTGGTGATACTTCCTAAGGCCCACTTGACTTTGCACTCTGGATGTCTAGGTCCAGGTGAGTGATCACACCATCGTGGTTATCTGGGTTGTTAAGATCTTTTTTTGTATAGCTCTTCTGTGTATTCTTGCCACCTCCTCTTAATATCTTCTGCTTCTGTTAGGTCCACACTGTTTCTGTCCTTTATTGTGCCCATCTGTGCATGAAATGTTCCTTTGGTATCTCTAATTTTCTTGAAGAGATCTCTATAGGTTCCCATTCTGTTGTTTTCCTCTATTTCTTTGCACTGATCACTGAGGAAGGCTATCTTATCTCTCCTGGCTATTCTTTCACATTCTGCGTTCTGATGGATGTATCTTTTCTTTTCTCCTTTGCCTTTTGCTTCTCTTCTTTCCTCAGCTATTTGTAAGTCCTCCTCAGACAACCATTTTGCCTTTTTGCATTTCTTTTCCTTGGGAATGGTTTTGATCACCTCCTCTTGTACAGTGTTTCGAATCTCTGTCCATAGTTCTTCAGGTACTCTATCAGATCTAATCCCTTGAATCTGTTTGTCACTTCCATTGTATAATCATAAGGGATTTGATTTGGGTCATACCTGAATGGTCAGTGGTTTTCTCTACTTTCTTCAATTTAAGTCTGAATTTTGTAATAAGGACAGGGGCTCTGGCTGCAGCAGACCTGGGAGGCGCAGCGTGTGGCATAATTCTTCTTGGAGGAGGTTGCCGTTAGCCCCACCATAGAGCCGCTGAGCATTGACCCACAAACTGGAGAACAATTACACCAAAGAAGTTCTTGCACTGTTGCAAAAGTTCTAGGACCCACAACAGATATCCCAACCTGGGGATCCAGCAAAGGGACTGAGAGCCTCCAGGGCATTTGACTTTGAAGGCCAGTGGGTTTTGATTACAGAACTTCCACAGGACTGGGGAAATAGCCTCTTGGAGGGCACGGACAAAACCTTGTTGTGCCAGGACCCAGGAGAAAGGAGCAGTGACCCCCACAAGAGACTGAGCCAGACTTGCCTATGAGTGTCCAGGAGTCTCCCGCGCAGGCGTGGGTCAACAGTGGCCTGCCACGGGGTCGGGGGTGCTGAATACAGCAGTCCCAGGAGGCTGCGGTGTGCTGGTGTGCTGGTGTAAGCCCTTTTGAAGGAGGTCTCCTGACCACCATTACCCTTACCATAGTTTGGCCTCAGGCGAAACTACAGGGAGGGAGTACAGTCCACAGAAGATTGGATTGAAGATTTACTGAGCAGGGCCCCGCCCATCAGAGCAAGACCCAGATTCACCCACAACCAGTCCCTCCCATCAGGAAGCTTTCACAAGCCCCGTACTAAAACCACAGTCATATCCCTGTTAGCCCTCCCCCATCCCCAAACATGCTCTCTGCCTGCTCGGTTACTGGCGTCCACCATGCACCCAGTTGCTACAGTTAATAGCCTTGGAGCCATTCCTGACTCGTTTTTCTCCCAGATGACTTATCCAGTCTTCAGTAAGCCCTTTTGATTCAATCCTAGAAATAGGTCCAGAATCTGATATTTGCTGTCACCTCCCATCACTTCCTTGGTCCGAGTCATCAGCATTTCTCAGCGGCCCTAGTGCATTGGCCTCTTAACTGATGTCTCTGCTTTGTCTCCTGAGTTTAGTGTTGACACAGGAGTCAGAGTGACCTTTGAAATGTCACTTCTCTGATGTTCCCCCTCTCTGTGGCTTCCCTTGACACAGTCCTTTTTGTCCTGGCCTCCACCTGGCCTTACCCTTTCCCCCAGCCCTATTTACTGTTCACCCCCTTCCGTTATTCTGCTCCGGCCCCAGTGACCACATTTCTGAGCACGCCGGGAACTCTTCCACTTTAGGGCCTTTGCACTTGCTGTTTCCTCCATCTAGACTCCCCCATGATGGCAGCATGGCCCACTCCTCTCACTTCATTCACTTCTCTGAGAACCTAAATAGATTCTCTTTTCAGAGAACCTAAAATAGACTCGTATATCTGACCCAGGTATATCCACTCTGGGGGCTCTGTTGCTCCAGCTAGGTTCCTGGTTATCAAGCGGACACTTCCAAAGTTACTTAATGGCTTTGAACTTTAGTTTCTTCACCTGAAATAGTATTCATTGCAAGGACTGTTGGGACATGAAATGAGGTAATGTCAAAACTCATCTTGTAGACAGTCAAACCTGATAGCATTAAACACACACACACACACACACACACACACACACACACACACACACACACACACACACACACACACACACACACACACACACACACACACACACACACACACACACACACACACACACACAGTTATCTCTCTATTCTGAGATCCCAAAGAGTTCTCTGCACCCAAAGGCCATGCTGACCCTGGGGCACCTGATGTGTTGTTGTGGGGTAAATTGCATTTTATGGGGAGAAGTTAAGTTTTTGGTGTTTGGAACTCCTGGGTGGAGGTCACCCCTACTCAGGGGACACCTACTCCCACTGTTCCCACAGACTATGGTAACCCTATTGTGAAGAGACTTCCCTGGTGGTCCAGTGGTCAGAACTCCATGCTCCACTGACAGGGACATGAATTCAATCCCCAGTCAAGGAACTAAGATCCTGCAAGACATGCAGCATGGCCTATTAAAAAAAAAAGTGGATCCAATGCTCAGGAGTCATACCCTGGCTCTGCGCTGCCAACTGGCCTTGAGACATGGGGCTCGTTACTTAACTTCTTTAATCTTGAGTTTTCCTTATCTGTTCAGTGGAGACAGTCACAGCACCCCTCTCCAGGGACTGAGAGATACTGCAGGTGAGCTGTTTTGCACAGTACCTGGCATTTAGTAAATTTGCAGTGAGCTGATAACTGCTGTTATGATCTCAGAAACCTGGGAACAAACACGGAGCAGAAAAACAACAGGTTGATGGAGAGCAGGTGGTGCGTGGCAAGGGTAAGCCCAGAGTCCTGGAGTCCTTGCTTCCAGTGCTTACACCCCAGCTGGGCGGTTCCCCCCAGGCTCCCCACTCACTTGAGAACAGGCTCTCTCTTTGTCAAGAGTTGGCTGTAGAGACAAAGTCGACCACTTGGTGAGAACTGGGAGAGCTTCCACAGGAGAACATTTTATTGTCTGTAAACTCTTCTTTGGTAAACAAGAAACCCAAAGGGACAAGGAGCACGCTGCATCAGGAAAAGGACGAGGCTGACACCCACCACGAACAAGGAAGGAGCTCTGAGAGGCAGCTACACCATTAGCGAGGTGGGGCAGTGGGCCTGGGGGGTGGGGGTGGCTGGCGGCATGGGGGAGAGGCAGAGAAGAGGGCCCACTCTGTTGGACATGGACATCTAAATGATACAGCGAATGAGCTCATGCATCACAGCAAGGAGAACCAGGGACCCCCCGTCCGTGCCCCCGCCCACCTCCCACGAGGTTGGTGCCCCCCTGCACACAGAATGCTGTGCCCGGTCAGCCAGGGCGGGGCTGCAGGGGGCTCCAGGGGGCCCGGCAGCAGCCCCTTCTCCATTTCTCCTTTCCTGCTCTGCTGGCTGGTGTGTGCAGGTGGCAGGGACAGTCACAGGGACGCTCAGGATCTCTGGGTCTGGGCGGCAGTGGCAGGGCAGCAGGGTTTGAGGGGGAGGTGGCGAGGCAGCCCCCACCCCTGTTTTACAGGGGGGGCTCACTGCAGAGGACAATCTCCAGGTCCTTGCGGTAGAGCTTCCCCGCCTCAGCCAAGGACATGACGCTCTTTCTGTAGCTGGTGAGCTGTTGGATGTTCATTTCCTAGGAGACAGAGGGAGAGGGTAAGAGCAGGTTCAGGGGAAGGCGCCCCCCCCCCCAGACACCGCCCCTCTCCCCGAAATGTTCATTCACCAAAACCTTTCCCTTACCCCATCTCAGTGCAAGTAGCCGAGAGGCATACCGAGCATGGGCTTTGGGGTCAGAAAGTAAAGTCCGACTCTTTGTGACCCCATGGACTGTAGCCCACCAGGCACCTCCATCCATGGGATTCTCCAGGCAAGAATACTGGAGTGGGTTGCCATTTCTTTCTCCAGGGGATCTTCCTGATCCAGGGATCGAACCCAGGTCTCCCGCATTGCGGACAGATGCTTTAACCTCTGAGCCACCAGGGAAGCCCAAGCCCTGGGTTAAAATGCTGTCCCTTTCACTTACTAGCTGCATTGCCTTGGGGACAGTATTCAGCCTTTTCTAAGTCTCAGCTGCCTTATCTGTAAAATCGGTCCAGGAATAAGTCTGCCTCACTGAGGAGTTACAATGATTAGGTGAGAAATGAATGTAAACAGCATCGAGCACAGTCCCGGACACTCAGCATGCGCTCCACACAGCAGCTGTTGATACCGGTCATTATCTACATACAGCTTCGCTAAATTCCTCTACCTCACTGGGCCTCCGTTCACTCAGTCCGCTGGGTCCCGTTGGGTGAGAAAGAGAATGCCAGGGAAGCACCATGGTTTTGCCTTTGCCCTAAGCCGCACCCAGCGGGACAAGGAATTCTTAATTCCCCTCTCCTCCAGTGGCAAAGCCTGCCAGCCTACTTCTTGCTTCCTGGCACCTTGAGGCCTTCAGAGGCTCTAAGACAGGTGACCCACGGTCTCATATAAAATGGAAAACTGAAAGTGATAGTCATCCAGTCGTGTCCGACCCTTTGAGGCCCTATGGACTGTAGCCTGCCAGGCCCCTCTGTCCATGGGATTTTGGAGGCCAGCACTAAACAGAACACCAGCGGCTGATAAGCCTTGTGTGGCTTTGGATGCAAATAGCCAGTAGTACTGAAATACAGCACAGTCATCATCATTGGAAAATCACTTAAGCAATTTTCTTTTTCCTTCCCTCCTTCTTCCCTCCTACACTTCTTTTCTTCCTCCTCCCCTCCTTCCTTCCTTCCTTCCTCCTCCTCTTCCTCTTGTATTGAACCTGTTGACAGATCTTTTCTTTCTTTTTTTTTTTTTTTTAATACTTCTAGGCTAATGGGTCATTATCCCCACGAGAAAACTGAGGTGTGAAGACTAAGGGATTGGCTAAAGGATGGAACCAACCCTACAGCCATGAACAGTCCTAGTCCTCTGAGTCCTGAAGGCTGTGTAACCCTTTACCTGGTTTCCCTGTACTCAGTGCTTGAGGGTCAGTCTTTTATTGCATTCTTTGGTGGCATCTCCTCACATGACTGATTTCTGGGTTTGTGCTAGCACCCAGTCCCAAGGCACTTTGCAGACATCTCTAACTTCCCTAAAGTTGTGAAGTTCCTGGAAATGTCACCTAGCCCATAACAGTGAGGTGTGCCTGAGCGGCCTATCCCTCAATCAGGAGCCAAGGAAGGGACCCCATATATCAGCTACCAGCCTGAGAAAATCCTCTGATTCAGCATGGCCTGAGGAGTTCCAGCAGAATGGAGGGAGGATGCTGCTTCCTTTCTATGTCTAGAAGCATGTGTGAAGCTGGGGAAGGCTTTAGCAGGTTGCATTTGTCTCAGGAATGCTAAGAACATGTCAACATTTGAGCCCATCAGCCTGTCCCGCAGGAGCCTCAGACATTAATCTGCTCAGAAACCGACTGACCGCCCATGTAGGCACCATCAAAATGGCATGTGCATCCGCCATGTGGGTTCAACTAAAAATGGTCATTCCCTTCCCAACTCAGGTTATTTACAGGCATATAGCTCTCTCTACTGATTCCTTCTCTTGATCTCCATGTGCTAAGTCTGGAGCTTAGTACTGGTGGAAGGTTCCCAGGTAAACAGCTTTATTAATATCCTTGTTCTCTAACCTTCAGAATTTTTCTTAACCACAACACCTGACTTTTTTTGTTTGTTTGTTTGCACATCTCAGAAAGTCAAGCTGTGTAGCCACATTGTTGTCTTTGTGGGAGTCAAGGAAGACCCTAGTTAGATGATGACCAGGAAATTCAGGTCTCTCCCAAGATTTAATGCCTGCCCTCAAGGCCTATCAGCCTCAGGCATAAAGTAGGGTCATATGGAGAAAAACTTTGCCTCATTATTCCAATTACAGTTAAGCATACTTTTCATTATGATGCCCAACATCCCTTGAACACATAAGGATACCCAAACAATTTTCTCCTAGAGTTTGGTAGCAGAAAAAAGTTTGCCAAGTTCAAGCACGTGATGAGTAATTCCTTCTTCCTAGGAAGTATTTGCACATAATTTATTTTTTGCCTCTTTCAAAAAGCAATTATAGGTAACATTAAAAAAAATAAACTTAGGGTGAAAGAAATGAAGGATGATATTCAGGATAGAGATAAAGAGGTCAGAAGACAATTGGAAAGGGAGACAGATAGACTCAGCGGCCACGATGAATTTTTTTCCCCAAAATTAGGAGTTAAATTTAGATCTTGCCTGACTGCCCAGGCAGTTAGACAACGCAGGGAATTATAGATCACTCATCATCTAATTAAAGAAAGCAGCAAAAAAAGCTATTTGCTCAGAGAAAGACATTTTCCAGGAGGTGGAGGAAGATGCTGCCAAGACTTGTCTCCTGGTTCCTCTTCTGCCTGTGTCCGCCCATCCTGGGCACCGAGATGAGCCCCTGGGGACTGCCCAAGAGGCAACATGACCCGGCAAAGTAATGGAGTTCAGTTCCCAGCCTTTCCTTCCAGGGAACACATTTGTCAGGGACTTCTGTTAGCCCCTTCCCCAGCTTAAGATGCTAGAGTCAATTCAGAATACCCTCAACTCCCACTGGCCCTGCTCTTCCAAATCTCTCCTAGAGTAAAAAGTCTTTTTTTTTTTTGGCCACGGGACTGACACTTCCAAGAAGTGTGCCACATTAAAACTGCCATGGCCTCATAGCCGCATTGTTTACATCAGTCAGCAGGTGGGGGCAATCCACGTGTCTGTGGACAAACAGATAAAATGTGGGATAGTCACACCACGTTACTCAGCCTTAAAAAGGAAGGAAATTGTGACACATACTACAACATGGATGAACCTTGAGGAAGTTACATGAAGTGAAATAAGCCAGACATGGAAAGACAGATGCTGCATGACCCCACTTGTATGAAGTATCTAGAGCGGTGAGATTCACAGAGATGGAATATAGAATGGTGCCAGGGGCTGGGGGGAGGCAGCAAGGGGGAGTTATCATTTACTGGGTACAGACTTTAATTCTGGGAAGACAAAAAGAGGGCTGGACAGTGGGGATGGTTGCAGAACGCCGAGTACTTGATGCCACTGAACTGAACACTTAAAAGTGGTTACGGCGGCACACTTTGGTGTGTGTATTTTAAAAAAAAAATCAACCATGAAAAGAACCCACAAAACTGCTGTTGCCTTGTTAGGGGTGATCAGAGGGGAGCAGGCGCCCCTTGGCCAGCCTTCCCACTTCCACACCACCTCCATGACAGCACCCCACCTCTGGGCTCAGCCCCTCACCTTCTTGTTTTTCTCATACAGATCCTTCAGGAGGGCGTCCAGTTCGTTCTCATCAATGTAGCCACTTCCGTCCTGGAAGGGAGCCAAGGGTCAGCACAGAGCCTCAAAACTCATGCCAACCCCTGACCAGAGTCTAGCTTTGCTGAGGGTCTTTACTCAGAGCAAAAGAGGTGCCCAAATAACATGTCACTTCTGACTTTGCCAGTCACTGCAGCAATGTGAGGGCCCAGGGCAAACTTGGTAACCTTCCCTTCTGGTATTTTACATTTGCGTTGAAAATGTAAATGAGGTTCAAGAAGCATTTTGCTAACTTGCTGGGTGTTGAATCCCACAATAATATGTCAGGGTAACATGGGGCTATTTACCCCAAACCTGGAGTTCTAAGGAAAACCACTGGAGTCACCCAGGCAAGGGCAGCTGAGAGGGGTGAGAGTGGTACAGAGGGCCTCTCACTCCCCACTTCCTAGAAGAACAGCAAGGTGGTGACCTGGCATCGGGGGAGCAGTACCGAGCACCTCCTGCCTCTGGGCCCCAACAGTGTGATCGCATCCTCGTCCTGGACTTGACCCTCTTCCCGTCCACAAGCTATTCTCTCCTGTACTTTGAAGGAACCAAAACCTTGGGTCCCACAAGCCACACATTGTTAAGAACATTAATCTTCTCATACAGCAGAAGATGCTTCAGGGAATCCAAAGGGACAGGAAGGAATTGCATGGCCCAGACCACCGCTCCCACAGCTTGTTTACTTCTGAGGACCAAGGTGAGCATTCTGGGTGACTGGGATGGGCCGCCTGCTTTTCCATCCACACTGTCCTCTATCTTACCTTGTCATAAAATGTGAAGATCGCGTTGAACTCCTCCGAGGTCAGCTTCATGCCCTAGAAGGCCCAAGGTATTAAAGACAGAAGCCAAAGCCCTGCAGAGTGTGTGTGTGTGTGTTTTGAGGAAGGGTGAGCTCAGCGGGATGAGGGGAAGGGAGTAATCGAAGAAAAGCAAAGTCGCTCTTTTACCTGAAATTTAAGCAGGAAGTTTTCCTGTACAGGCAAGAGTCTGGAAAGATAATGTTAGAGCAGTAATTAGGAGACAGAGCAGAGATAGGAACAACTAGGACCTGGGGGGATGCAGAAGTAGCGCCTGTAGTTACAGAAATGATTTCTGAGTACTTCAGAGGAAGGTTCAAAAAAGAGGGAGACGGAACTTTAAGGTGATGATGATCACTATTTGATCTAACTTTGAGCTTCGGGACACCTGACCTGTCACTTTCCCCACTGGTTGATCTTGGTGATGGAACGGTAGCACAGGGATTATCTGCCAGGGTCTTGTGAAAAGTGATGCTGGGGTGAGTGAGGACGGGCACTTACCGGGACATCTCCGAGAGGCCCAGTTTGCCATCCCCGTTCAAGTCAAACATCCGTAGCTGATGGGGACAGAAAGTGGTGCTTGGATTATTTGCTTTGACCTTCGCTCATGTGAGACCTTGACCCACCTTCCCCTGTACTGGAGAGGGGGGAACATGGCCAAGCATGCTCATGCGTCCTCTGAGGTGGCCTGGAGGCAGGGGGCAGCATAGGCTAAATCAGCAGGGACTTGGTCATGGCTCTCCTCTCCCCTTTCAGAGGGACAGGGCTGCAGAGGACAGAGGCCAACACTGAAGTTCCCCCTCTCCAAGTTTACCCTCTCCTGGAGCTGTGGAGGCTGTCACACAGACAGATGCTCTGGTCTTCCTCTGGCCCAGGAGCATCTGGCTGAGTGGGAACCTCAGAGAGAAGGTGCTGGGACCATGAACTGACATCTCTCTTGCCAGCTGCCGCTGGGAGTCACTTCTCCCCGGCCTGAAGAATCAGCCAACTAATGACCCCGCAAACCCCAGATCCCACCGATTTGGGTCCCACGTCCTGTGCCCTGGCCACTCACTATGGTTTGGGTGTACTCTTGGAGCTTGGGTTCATCATATGGTCGGTTCGCCTTCTTCAGCAGATCAGACAGGAATCCCTGGAATATGAAAGGCCTCTTCAGAGCTCCTGACTCAGTCTCTCTGCCCCTGACTCACTTACTTGTTCCTTCAGACAGTCACTCGATCTTGTTTTCTGAAGCCCATCATTTGCATAGCTTGCAGCCCTCATAATTCCCTCACCCCTTAATGCTTGTGGGGTAATCCCAAAGGAGGCAGGAGCTGCTAAATGCAACCTCATCCCATTGGACAGATGGTAGAAACCGGTTCTGGCTCCTTGGAGAGCCCAGAACACATGCTAAGCCATGCCTGGAGATCCCTGGGTCTAGAGGAGTTTGGCAGACGTACAAGCCAGAAGGTCAAACTGCTGGAGTACTTTGAGGATGCCTGTTCTGAGCACTGATGTGCTGAGGAGCGTGAACTGGTTGTACTCTGTGACCCTGCAGCTCCAGGTTGCCGATTTCACATGGCTGAATACGTCCAACCATTCAGAGCCAGGCCTGAGTATCCCTGATCAGGCCACACACCCAACTTCCTCACCCAACATCTCCTCCCTCCCCAGGTTCCTTAAGCCCACCACCACTTGGGCCTCAGGCCTATGCTCCACCTTTCCACACCCTCCCTGACAAGGCCCATCCTACCTTGAGCTCATTGGCTTCAATGTAGCCGCTTCTGTCTGTGTCATACTTCCGCCAAGCCTGCAACGGGAATGTCAACCTATTCACAAAGATTTATCCACACCTATAAGCTTCCCTCCATCTCCCTTTAACAAGACAGGCTGGGTCTTGATATTCAAGAATATCACAGTGGGATGGGGACATTGAGATGGTTTAGCCCAGTGCCTTCCATGTTGCAGATGAAGAAACAAGGGCAAGTGTCTTGGGCAAGGTCACATAGAGGAGAAAAAAAAAAACCTGCTGGGACAGGGTCTCCCTACTGTAACTGGCTTCATGATCATCTTCTAACCAGGGTTACAGTTTTCTTAGATACCAGCCAGGCAGATTTTACCAGAACTAGCACTAGGATCTGTGGATCCTATTTTTGTTGGGGGTATATTGAGTGCCCTTTTACTGTTTTGGAAGCCTTTCATTCTCTGCACGGGCACTAGGGGCAAGGCTAAGACCCCTCTGGAAGGGGCAGAAACAGATTTTGGTTACTCTTCACTGTACTATGTCCTCTACTCCTCATCACGATGCCTGTGACAGCCAAGTCTGAGGATGGAACAGAATTGGTAGTGTAATCAGTTTGTTTAGACTATCCCAAGGCCACTCCCCCATCTTTCTGATAAAAATCACCCCCCCTCCTTTGATTTTTAGGAAACTACCCCTCTCTCATGATCACACGTGGTTCAAGAAGGGCTGACCAATCTCCAGAGGTAGACATGTGACCCAGGCCTGGATAGTCAGTCCCTCCCTGGATTTTGCTCCATTACTGGTTCTGGGCTCTGATCTGAGTCCCAGTTATTCGGTACATGCATTGGGTCCCTGTGAGAAACCAGACAACTGCCTGTTGACCCAGCATCTGGAGGATCAAAGAGAAACAGAGCTTCAGCAGGTGATAGGGGTCTGACCACCTCTTTCCTCTCTGTTCTGTCCATGTGAGCAGGAGCAGACAGTCCACAGGAGAAACAAGGAAAAACAGTTGGCATGGTTTTAAAATGTCCATAAATTCTTCACCTCCCTAATTCCCGTCTCCTTGAAAGTGGACTGAACTCAGTGACCCACTTGTAATGAATAGAAGATGGCAGATGTGGCAGTTGTGGCTTCCAAGACTAAGTCACAAAGACAGCGAGGCTGCCTTCTTGTTCTCGCCCTTGGATCACTCAGTCTGGAGGAAGCCAGGTGCCATGTTGTAAGGACACTCAAGCAGCACTGTAGAAAGATACATGTAGTGAGGACCTGAGGCCTCTTGCCAACAGCCACATGGGACTGCCATCCCGGAGGTGCATCTTCCAGCCCTAGTCAAGCCTTCAGATGACTGCTGCCCTGCTGACATCTTGACTCTGAGCCAGAGCCACTTGGCTGAGCTTTACCAAATTTCCCCAGAAACTGAGAGATGATAAAATGTTTGTTGCCTTAGGCTGGTAAATTTTGGGGGGTAATTTGTTAATATAGCAATAGGTAACTAATATAGTGGTCCTGAAAGAATCTGGTCCTGAGTGCAACTGTCCTTAAACTCAAGCCATCTGGTGGGGAGGAGGGAATACCATGATGAGGGGGGGGTGGTGGTGGAAGTGGGTGTATCTGTGACAAAAGGCCCAGAGAACCCTATTTCCATAAACTTTGGTCTGTTTTGGTGCCTGACCATAGTTCTTAGATTTTCTTTCACGGTTTCTTCCCTTAATTTTCATTCCCTTCTCCCCTAGGCCCAAACAGCACACCTAGACTCTAGCAACACTTGATTTTCTAAGAGTCAGCAGGGACTCATTCTTTTCCCAGATTTGATCTCCTGCATCTCTAAGTCCTCGACATCATGCCTTCCACTTAAATAAATTTTTTTCATTATAGTTTATTTAAAATGTTGTGTCAGTTTTGGTGTACAGCATCGTGATTCAGTTATACATACATGTATATATATATATATATTCTTTCTCATGTTTTTTTCTATTATGGTTTATCAGAGGATAATAAATACAGTTCCCTGTGCTATATAGCAGGACTTATGTTGTATGGTTTACCTATTCCATATATAATAGTTGGCATCTGCTAATCCCAATCCACGCTTGCCCCCCTCACCTCCTCCTTGGTGACCGCAAGTCTGTTTTCTGAGTCTGTGAGTCTGTTTCTCTTTCATAGATAAGTTCATTTGTGTCATATTTTAGATTCCACGTGTAAGTGATATCATATGGTATTTGTCTTTCTCTTTCTGACTGACTTCAGTTAGTATGATAATCTCTTTCTCCATCCATGTAGCTGCAAAGGGCATTATTTCTTTTTGTTTTATGGCTGAGTACTATTCCATGGTATGTATGTACCACACATTCGTCTGTCTATGGCATGTCCCCCTATTATCGTGAGGTGTGTGAGGATCTTTCTTCCATATTACCAAACTAGGCTGTGACTCTCATGGTATAGTCTTGTCTTGTTCAGTTGCTCAGTTGCGTCCAACTCTTTGGTATAGTAGTGGCTCAAAAAATTTGATTCTGGTTTTTTAGGAAGTTATGTTGCTCGTAGACTTATTCTACGTGAAACTTGGATAGATAGCTTTTGACTTGGGAAGAGAACTTTCTTTGAGGAAAAAAATGCCCAGTTCCATCAAAATATTAAAGCCCACCCTTGAGTTAAGCACAAAGAAATATGTGCAGATTTTCAAATATGACTTCACCAACCACCTGCATGCTTTGAGTGCATTAGAATTTGGTTTCTAGGTTGAGTCTTGACTGGGAGAAAAGACAGATGCCCCCCCAATTGCCTGGAGGGGATAACCTGAGGAGAGGATAACCTGAAGGGACCCCAGTGCTCACAGAAAGCAAAATATTCAGCTGCCTTCAGAGTGAGAGCATCCAGCAGGTCTGCCTCCGCTCCCTGGACCCACCCCAGCCCCGTGACCCCATGCTGGACTTCCCTTCCCTTCCAGCTCTTTGTGCTCTGCCATCAGTGGGTCATTATTCTCTTCCCATTCAAGGAAAAGAGTTCAAGAGACCTGGGCTTTGTGAAATCTCAAAGAAATCCTGAGGTGTCACTAAAATAGGAAATTAAAATGTTGTTCTGAGCAGTGGGATGGAAACCATCTGAGAGCACAGGCTTTCGGGGCCACAGAGGGGCCATTTCAGGTTTCCTGCTGACAAAGATGGAACCAATGGACAGCCCCAGGAGGGGATGGTCCTGTAAGGCAGTGGGGTTCCAGGAAACTTGTGGGATGGGGTGGGGATCAGTTGTTATGCTGGACTTAGCTTAAAGGACAAAGACAGGTAAAACATGGAACCATGTCAACTACACAGAAAGAAACCACTGATGATTTAGGGGCGGGGGGGGTGGGTTTCGTTTTGCTCCTCTTTGAGCGTCTCTATACCCTGTAAGCTATCACCCCCTGATCATAAGTGGAACAAAGCCAATCTCTGGCTGCCTCCCTATCAAGAAAGGAGCAATCAGGTATAAATGCTCCCTTTTCTTTTCTCTTTTTTTGCCACACGGTGAGGCAGGTGGCATCTTAACTCTCTGACCAGGGATGGAACTGTGCCCCTTTGGTGGAACCAGAGTCTTAACCACTAGACCACTAGGGAAGCCCCTTTTCTATAGACAGAAAATTGACATTCACAAAAGTAGCTCCCCCGACAAGTTCTATGTATATGCGACTTCTCCTTCTAGACAGGCAAGGGGGGGCTAAGAACAGAATCCAGCATGTCAAATTACTAGCTTATGGAATTTTGCCATCTTGAAAAAAAATGGAGAAAATCCTTTAAAGCACCATAAAATTAAACCCATATCTAATGCTTGGGCGTGCTGCCACTTAAAAAAATGAGTCTTCTACCCTGAGAATCCATTATTTCTAACTGACTTTCCATCCGTGTGGGGAACTCTCTGCCATGTGTGTTTCTGGACTGGCTCTCCAGTCATTTTTAAGCAGTGAATCACAGACAGGAGATTACCGGTGGCTAGAAATGGATTTGACATGACAAATGGCAACTGGTTGTGTTGAAGGCCAGTTAGTTAGTTATCACAGCAGGCAGAGAGTGTGTGTGTGTGTGTGTTGGGATGATGAGGGGATGAGTTGAATCTCACCTTGACGGACACATACGTTGAGTGGCTAGGGTGCAGAGCCCCAGAAAAATAGCAGAAAATATTTGGTAGTTTGCTGGATTAGTAATATACTTGGTTAAAATGTAAGGAATTTCCAATTTTTATGAATAAAGAATGATTAAATATGAGCAGTTTCTCATGGTTCAATCTATTGGTTGAATATTACTCAGAAGACACTTGAGTTTTGTTGTCCTGTTCACATGAGGATCTCAAAGAATCCCTACTGCAGAGATGACCACGTCCACTTTGAAGATGGACAGTGAAGCCATGATCACAGTCAAAGATCAAGCCTGGAAGATACTGGAAACTGGAATTCTCACTGGCCTTTTTCAGTTTTAGAATGGTGGCTGAATCCATCCTTTCCAAGAATGCTTCTTGGAACTCTGAATTCCAGGAACACTAATGCTATTGAGTGAGAAGAAAACATGAAGGACTCTAGAAGCAAACTGAATACCCAGGCTGTTTACTGCAGGATTTCTCAGAGCCTGTAATATGCAAATATCTATGGCAAATTCCCAAATGGGAAGCAGTGTGTACACATGATTTCCCAAACGTACTTTGAAGTGAAGTGAAGTGAAAGTCGCTCAGTCGTATCCGACTCTTTGCGACCCCATGGACTATACAGTCCATGAAATTCTCCAGGTCAGAGTAGTGGAGTGGGTAGCCTTTCCCTTCTCCAGGGGATCTTCCTAACCTGGGGGTCGAACCCAGGTCTCCTGCATTGCAGGCGGATTCTTTACCAGCTGAACCACACAAGGGAAGCAAAAAGGTACTTTACCCAAGCTTACTTTTCACTGTATCCTCCATACTTTAGTGTGCACGCACATCACCTGGGGATTTTGTTAAAATGTAGATTCTGATTCAGTGGGTCAGGACTCTGCATGTCTAACAAGCACCCAGGTCATGGCGACACTGATGCTCCTGGTCCACAGACCACACCTTGAGTAGCTGAGCTACTCAGAAGGGGTTTGGTGTCTTCCAGAGACCATCACTAGGCATTGGGTGGGCCTGTCTCTGAATGTGAAAGGCAGGCCCCAGTGTGCAAGAGAGAAGGCAGCGCCTTGGTCTCACCTCCATAAACTCAGTGCTGGAGCCCACGTGCTGCCTGAAGCACAGCAGGAAGTTCTCCTCGGTCGGCAGGATCTGTGCCAGCTGTGGGGATCAGAGAGGGACAGGAACATTACGGCCCGCCAGGGGAGGTCGGAGAACAGCCAGTGCAAGGCAGCGTGGGAGTCACGTTTTGTTCCAGTTTTGCTGCTTTCCTTGAGAATAGGGGCTGGCAGCCCTCTGAAGGGGAAGGAGGATTTTCTAAGAAGCACTTCTGAGTGCCCCCAAGCCTCTGGGTATGAGTAGCTAGAGGGACCCAAAGTGGTGCCACGTTAAAATGCATGTATTAGGACTCAAAGGAATACTTAGTGATTCCATAGATACACAACTCTAGAAAATGCAAAGCAATCTGAGATGGGTGGCTGCTGGTGCTCAGAGGACCCTTTTGGGGGTGATGGAGATGCTGTATTTTGATTGCAGCTGTATACAGCTGTCTAAGCTCATGGAATTTCACAGTGCAAATTGATGTGGCTTACTGTATATAAATTATACTGCACACAAATCTGGTTTTTAAAAAAATGCAGGATGTGCCCCCGCCCCTGCCCCTCACCTTCTCTGCTCCCAGTATTCAGGGTCACAGGCGAATCCTAATCAATCTCAGTTAAATGTAATAATCTCATTTCCCTGGGCAGTGATTGGCTTCTGGGTAGGAGTGACCTAGTCCTGGCCAATGAAATGTGAGGGGAGGTCTGCTGAGGGCACTCCTGGGAAGGGTTTCCTTGCTTTTATCAGGGACCAGTGAGGTGGGCCCTTTCTGCCTCTGGATGTGATGCCTGGAACTGCTGTAGCTGGCTTTCTTATCCAGCCTGGGGATGAAGCTGTTGTGAGCCAGAGAACAGAACCAGGAGAACTGCAGAGAAGCCAGGTTGGAGACCTGGCCTCTTTCACCACCAACCAGCCCTTCTCATGGGCTTTCTCCTTAGGAGTCTCTCACAGTTTAAGCCAGGAGTCCGTATATTACAGCCCATGAGACAAATCTGGCTCTCCATCATCCCCAAAAGAGTCCTCTGTGTACTAGCAACCACCCATCTCAAATTGCTTTGCCTCTTTCTGTAAAGAAACTTGTGTTGGAGCACAGCAGGGCCCATTTATTTACATACTGCTTGGGTGGTTTCTGTGCCCCAGTGGCAGAGCTGAGGAGTCACGACAGAGACTGTACAGCCTGCAAACTCTGAAACATTGACCACAGTCTGTATCTTTACAGAAAAAGCCTGCCGACCCCTGGTTTAAGCCCACTTGAGTCACGATGTTCCAACACCTGCCCTTTAGGCATCTGTAGTGGATGGTCTCCGTGCCTTTGGCAGATCACCTTTAACTAGGCTGGCGGGCCACCCCTCAGCGGCTGCAAAGGCTGTGAGCTAGGGGCTCATAGCTGCCCCCTGCAGGAGAACTGCCCTTCACCAAACGGGCTGCCCCAGCCATCCTCCCCTCCAACCCCCATCCTGGAGGGGGCAGCCTGCATCCAATACCTGACTGACATAGGGGTTCACAGGACCACCCTGCTACCCCTCACTTCAAGGTAGGACCAGCTCGGCGGCACAATCCGCCCTCCAGAGCCCCCCCTGCGATCAGCTGAGACCACACCCTTGCTTGGCTTCTTCCTCTGCCCCTTCCTGCTGCGCTGTCTTCCCTGCTCTTGAAGTCCTGCCCACTCGAATCTCTGTCTCAGTATCTGCTTCCGGGGCACTGACCTGAGGCACCATGGTAACCAGTCCACCCCAGAAGACCTCTGTCCTTTGTGTGCCCAGCTGTCACTCTGGATCACTTGACCATGGGTTGCAAACGGATTTCCTGAAGAGTTTGGTTAGGCCTGCGCACGTGTGCACACGTGTATGTGTGTGTCTAGGTGTGCACGTGAAAAGTGAAGGTGCCACTCGCTCAGTTGTGTCCGACTCTTTGCAGCCCCATGGACTGTAGCCCGCCAGGCTCCTCTGCCATCGTTAAACAGGAAGACTGAGGTGGCCTTAATGCCTTAGTAGCCTGCATAAGCAAACCAAAATCTAACCAACCAACCAAAATAGCCAACTAGGCTTTCCCAAATAATGGAACCACTTAGGCTATAACCAGTCAAAGAACTTCTTTGTTTGCTACTGTCTCTTCTTTATAGAAGTCTCCCTTAGCTTCTGTTGGTAGAGTGTTCCTAACTATTTCAGGTTGGTCTTGCCCCATTTGAATTGATTTTTGCTTAAAGAAACTCTTAAAAATTTTAATATGCCTCAGTTTATCTTTTAGCAATATGTATATCTATGCATATCAATATGCATATATAAATGTGTGTGTATATATTTATAAATATGTTATACATACTACATATGTAAATTATACACACACACACCCTCCTTTGGATGCCTTCAGGTGGGGCATGAACTCTCCTACTCCCCAATCCTCACCCTGTTTTCTGTCTTAAGTTCATTACACATTTACAGTGCCTGTTGGACCCTGAGAGCATTAAAGTTCTTTATCCCTGTCTTAGGCCAATGTTTGTTCCTCTTTCTTTGGGAGACAAAGAAAAAGTTCCATCTGTTCTCTTTGATCAGCCTGAGTGCTAGGGGCTTTAAGACTACCACCTCATCAGACTCCTGGAAGGATGCTCGTGCATGGAAAAGATACAAGCAACTGATGACCCTCCCCACGTAGCTCTTAGCAGCTAGGACTCTGGTCTGATAACTATAAACAGCTTAGACATTAGGACTCACCTCCGCCATCTCGATTTTCCCATCTGAGTTCTTGTCATATTTCTGCATGAATTCCTTCATCTTCTCCCCTAAGTTGTCACTCTTTGATACCTGCAGAAAGACAAAGGGGACTGATTTTGCCACTAGGTCCCCTTCAAACCAGGGATCTCTCACCCTTTTGGTGTGGCAATAATGGGGAGTTATTTTGCACCCCAGATATGCAGGTTGAACCTGTGTGCAACTGGGTTGACCCAGTGGTCTGAGTAATCAAGGCTGTATTCTTTCCTTTTCAGGGTCCTTCCTTTTCAGTGTTCTCTTCTTTGAGGCTTGTGCATGCCTGCCAAGGTGCTTCAGCTGTGTCTGACTCTTTGTGACCCTGTGGACTGTAGCCCACCAGCCTCCTCTGTCCATGGGATTCTCCAGGCAAGAATACTAGAATGGGTTGCCGTGCCCTCCTCCAGGGGATCTTCCTGACCCAGGGATTGAACCCGCATCTCTTCTATCTCCTGCCTTGGCAGGCAGGTTCTTTACACACTAGTGGACACCTGGGAAGCCCTCTTTGAGGCTCAGTCACAGAATTTTCAAAGGGGAACAGGACATGTGGAGATTCTGTGTACCACATAGGTAAACACACCCTCTGCCTTTGGAATGGATTAAACGATAAGTCTGTCAGAAGGGTGAGGATTTATTCCCATTGCGGATGTGAGAATTCAGGTCCCAACATTTTACTGAGGCAGCTTCTAATAAGCCCAGCTTATTGCAAGGCCCACTAGTAGGTTCTAGGTACTCCACCAGAGCAAGGGGAATTGCTCGTTTTCTTCTTTAAAGACTAACTGGCAATTCTGCAATGCTTTTCACTGTGATTTTAGGCCAGGAAGAATGTGAAGAGAAAGTCTATATTAGCTGAGGGGTCATTTAAGTAGTCCACTAGATGAGTGTGACTACTAAAAAGCATAGTACTTCAAAAGTTCTGTTGGGCCATCATCACCTAACTTAAATTTAAGCCCTTCTTGAAGTTCTCAGAGCTTCTCTTGGTTTGGGGTGCTGCTGATTGATTATTTGCGTTAACAAGCTCTTCCTTATCCTTAATCAACAATGACTTGTTTAGGCATTTAATGCCTTTTCTTTGTTTCACTGAAGGTTTTCTAGTGGATGTGTGTTTCCTAGGATTGGGCTTGTAAGAATTCTACCAATTCTTACAGTCTTTTCTGAATCCCTTCTATTGTCTTTTTTTTTTCCTTTAACCTTTGGGACTGGTCTCAATTTGCCAATATGTGTTTGTTTATCATCATGTATTGCTTTACATTTACAGATGTGCATGGAGTGATCCTAGACCCTTATCACAAGTAAGGGTCTATTTACCCTATTTGCATTTCACAGCAATCCCCATGAAGCTAGTAACCTGTCTGTTTTACACACAAATGGAGGCTGAGATGCAGTGGCTTCTCCTGAGGTCACCAGTTAGGATAGCCAGAATGTGAACTCATTATTCCTGTTTCCAAGACCAGCATTTTTCCTGCCATGTAACAGCTGCTCTGAGAACCAGTCCAGGATGATGTTAATTGAGAGTGTTGTTGACAGACTTGAAAATCACCCCTGATGCCATCTGAGGAAGGGAATGACTAAGAGAAGGATTTCAGATTTGAAGCACTTCATAAAATCACATTCCTCCATCTACCTCATGATCCCAGAACCAGCTGAGAAGCCTGTGTTTTCCATGATCTGGGCTTCATTATCCTAGTAATGAGGAGTGATAGAGGACTGTTGATAAATAAACCCATGAATCACCTCCACCACTTAAGCCCATCTCTTGGACATCCTCCTCACTGGGGCCCACTGCCAAGCTCAGAACCGAGTGCTCACCAGTGGGCTTGTGACTCGTCTCCCAAAGGCTCCATGAAGACTTGCTAATAAGCAGTGGATTAGCCAGCAGACACGCATAAGGGGAGAATGGAGAGACCCTCCTGTGAAAAGACCCACAGGAGCTGGCGGGAGGGAGTTGGTCTGACTGCATATATTTAAGAACCAGACATGAGAGTCACAATGGACTAGCTCCAGTCACCTTACCTTTTCAATCTGTTGAACACCCCCCAAAAGGCTTTAGTGGTCAGTAGTGCCAGGCTGGCACCAGGAGGAACAAGGTACCTGCCATTAAGGGGCTGGGGTGTGATTTGGAGTCACGCCAGGCCATGAAGGGCAGTCTGACACTTGCACAAATGAGCCAGTGCGATCCAGCTCAGATACTGCTTTGGAGCAATCCTCCATTCTCCTCTAAGTTCTTGCTGAGGTTCCAGCCTTGGTTGGTCTAGAACAGTGGTTCTTAGGTGGGGACAATTCTGCATCCCCTGAAGGGGATATTAGCAGTGTCTGGAGACACTTTTGATTGTCACAGTTTGGAGGGGTGCTACCAGGATCTCATGGGTAGAGGCCAGGGATGCTGCTAATCATCCTACAATGTCCAGAACAGCCCCTCATGATAAAGAGTCGTATACCCCAAATATCAGTAGTGCTCAGGCTGAGAAACTCTAGTCTTGAATAAAGGCACTGGAAACCCCCTAGGCATCCAATCTTGAGTCATGACCCCTCTTAGCATATTAGGTAGGATATGGACTCTTCCCTGGGAAAAAATAATGTTTATAGACACACAAAACTTTGCAGTTTCGGGGGCATTTATCAACCTATGGTACCCATGAACACCCCTCAATTCCAGATACCCAAAGATAGTGAGGTAAGGTGCCCTTTTTAGGTATATCAATTTTTAAAATCCTTCCAAATAAAAGAAAAACTCTAAGGGTCAAGATGAGAGATGTCAGGCTGCTGATGGCATGCATGCCCTGGGACAGATAATGCTCAAAGCCGTGGTCAGGATGACAGGAAATTCCAAGCTATGGGAGAGGGGATGGCTTACCATGCCAGAGCCTTTTCTTGCTTTCTCCAATTCTTGGAAAAAGTTTTCTAACTCTTTACCTTCAATATATCCATTTCCTGCAAAGATAGCAAATAAAAAAAAAAAAAGCAATGAATCTCCAAGCTAAATAGTAAGATTTACAGTGGGTGGGGTGGGGAGGTCGGGGGCTTCATGGAGAACTTGTTCTCACTGGTCATCAAGCAGGTGTCTGGGCCAACCCTGGACTGTTAGGGATGCGGGTCCTGTCCTCCAGGCATTTGCAACCATAGAAATCCAGGATTAATAACGGTGTTATCTTTGGAGTATACGTTTAGTAGTCAGAAAACACTGGGAGGGGCCAGCGTCAGGACCACTCCGGCAGAGGGAGCAGGGGCTGGCAGCTGTCCATCCGTAGCCAGCTGGGAAAGCAGCAGGAGCTGGAGCTCTAACGGGACAACAGGTCATCAGCCTCAAGGTTTGTGGGCAGATGGCAAGCCCTGGTCACCAGGGTGGATTGGGTCAGAGGCAGAACTTGAGTCTTTGGTGTACTCAAGTTGGAGGCTATACTGAATTGAAGATTGTCCACCTGGAACTCAGAATGTGACCTTATTTGGAAACAGTGTCTTTGCATACGTAATTAGTTAAGATGAGATCATACTAGCGACCAGGACTAGATCATCCAGTGACTGGTGTCCTTAAAAGAAGTCCATGTGAAGACACAGAGAGATACTCAGGAAAGGAGGCCACGTGAAGAGAGGCAGAGATCAGAGTGGTATATCTCCAAACTAAGGGGTGCTGTGGGTTGTTAGCCACTACCAGAAGCCAGGAGAGGGACATGGAACATGTTACCCCTCAGAGCCTGGAACCGACCCTGCCTACACCTTGATTTTGGGCTTTGAGCCTCCAGAACTGTCAGAGAAGAGATTTCTGCTGTTTTAAGCCACCCAGTTTGTTGTACTTTGTTATGGCAGCTCCAGGAAACTGATGCAGAGGGAAGAGTGGAAGGAGAAAGGCAGGGTGTCTATCCCATGGGATGGGGGCACCCGATGTTTTAAAAAGCTCCCCAAGTGATTTTCATGCCTATAGCAAGATTTGGAAACCACTGGCTAAAGGTCAAGTTCCAAATCTGAACTAAAGCAGTTGAGGAAGTTTCTCATAGAGAGTATTCAACTTGAAAAGGAAAGGGAGGTGGTAGCTTGTGTCAAGGGCCTACGGAATTACAAACTAAACAAAGAGAATAAAGAAGACATATTTACCCTGGCCTTGGTGGGGGCTTTTGGGAGGGTGGAGGGAGATGTCAGGGTGGGCGTGTATGTTCTTCCCAGCCTCCCCTCCAGTGCCCCATGATAATAAGTAACCTTACTGGCTCCCTCTAGTAGGAAAAATGCCACAATATGGAGAGTGTATGGAGGGCTTCATGTGAGATAAATTATGTATTTTTATCTACAGGGAAAAGATAGATTGTAACTGCGGGGGCGGGTAGTGTGGGCGGGGGGAGGGGCGGGTAGTGCGGGGGCGGGGGGGTGGGGAAGATTTGAGTTCCCTTTTTCCCTTAGGCTAGAGTGGTTATCTTTCTTCTAGGATGTTCTGCAAAGCTTCTTAGGAGAGCTGGAATTTCAGGAGTGAGTGCCTACTGCCAGCGAGGCCGGCTGGAGTGGGGCAGCGGAAAGGGGACGGGGCGAAGGGCTTTCTGGACAAAAAGGCAGTACCCAGTGGACAGTGACTCTGAGTTGGAGGAACCAGTACTTTTTGTCTCCCTGGGTCGCTCCCTGCCGTGATCTGGCTGTTCTTATGTTTCTCAGGCAGGAAGCTGAGCTCACCTCTGGGTCCAGGAGAAGCCCGAGGCTGAGGCTGGAGCGGGGTGGTGGTGTATATGGAGCTTGCACAGTGAGCGTGCACTGGGGTTCAATGTGGCAGAGGCCTCAGAGGTGGGCTGGCCCAGGGCTGGATGGACCTGTGAGTCTGCCTGTGAGTCTGTTTCGTGAGTGTACTAGGAGGAGGCTGAAGTAACTGTGGGGCTGCTTGGACAGCGCGGGCGGGAAGGCCTCGCTGAGAAACCCCAGCTACTGGCAGAGGCAGGAGGGGGCCGGGAGCCAGCCAGCGCCCCAGTGGAAGGAAACTCCTCCTTGAGTCTGACTTGTGCAGCCTGGGTGGCAGGGGGCTGCATGACCCCTCTTGCCACCAGCACCTCATTCTGAGCAGAGGGACAGAAATGTGGTTCAGTTCCACAGCCTTTGTGTTTTTTTAAACTGAATAACAAGTTCAGCATTGTGGGAACTATAGCCAAGTTTAGATATAGGCCTGTTCCCCAAGAGCATTTAATGGTCTCCTGGGGTGAGGGAGCCACACAAGAACAGAGGTATCTACCAGTTGAAGGCAGAGGGTGAGGAGCAGAGGTTAGGTAGGCTGCAGAGGGCAGATGAGGCATCTTCCATCATCGGGGTGGGGGCACGGGGAAGGACGTCCGCTATCCTGGCTTCCCTCAGAGCGACTCCCTGCCCATCAGGCAGGAGGCACCGGTTATCCAAGGCGGGAGGAGGGGACAGGTTGGCCTACCAGCTTCCAGGGAGGACTTCAACACTAGGCAGGGGATTTGCTTTTCCTATGACCATCTTATATGGGGATGGGCTGGCTGGCCACCCCACAGATCTCGTGGATTGGCATTGATAAGGATGTGGTTAACACAACAACCATCCCTTCTAATCTCCATATCAGGCCACACCCTGTGAACATTAGGGAGGGGGCTGGGTGGAGCCAGGGACCCTGCCTCCTTCCTCATTCTAGCTGTGGCTACCATTCTTCACCAGCACCCTACCTCGGTTTCCCCAAATTTTGAAGTGAGTCAGCACTTCTTTACAGTTAATCTGACCACAGACACTTGGAAAACCTTGACTGAAGAATGCCCTGCCCACAGTGGAAAGGGGTTTGTTTCTCACTGACCTTTGTGTATACAGATTTTCTGAGAGTTGAACGGGTAAGAGGAGCCTGAGTAAGAGCTCTAAGTCCATCACCATTTCTGTGACTGTTCACGTGATGTTGAGCCAGTCAGTCTCTCTGAACTCTTGATCTTTCTTGATCTCTAAAACTGCTGTAACTGTTTATGCTCAAAACTACTTATGCTTTTTTTTTAAACTTTATAGAGTCATTGTGACACCCATACAACACAAAGCTGTGACAGCATCCTGGAAAACGTAAAATCTCACATAACTTAAAAGCATCATTTTATACTCAGTGCTCTTAAGGTCTTCCAACCAATCCATGGCTATACATCCTTTGGCCCAAAGAGTTGCAGCATTACTGCTCAGCTTCAGAATCCTGGTTCTCAGCCCAGGCTAGGTATTAGAATCACCAGAGAGCTATTAAACCAGCACCATTGCCTGGACCCCACTCCCAGAGCTCCTGATTTAATGGGGTGGGGGTGTCTTGTTGGCATGTTTTCAAAGCTCTCTGGGCAATTGTGAGGTGCAGTCAGGATTAAGGACTGCTTTAGAGTGGCCTGTCTCAAATGTTAAGGTATGTAAGGATTACCCGGGGAATGTTAGAATGGAAGTTCTAATTGGCAGATCTGGAGTATGAGAGCCTGACGTCCAAGTGTGGTCTGTGGAATGGGGGCACTGGAATCACGTGAGCCTGTTAGAAATGCAGAATCCCAGGCCCCACCCCAGACCTGCTGATCAGAATCTGCATTTTAACAACATCGGAGCGCGAACATTTGAGAACCACTGCTTTTGAATGTGAGCTCTTCTCCCTAGAGAGGCCATGCCTTTGGGTGAGGTTCAGGCCTTTGGTTCACCTTTGAAGTTGAGGTGGAGGGCTGGCGTGAACCCCGAGGTGGTAGACCAGGGTTTCATTTTAAGGCGCCTCTTTTGACAAGAGTGGCCTAGACCAGCACTATTCAGAGAGTGATCAGGGCCTGATGATGTCAGTATCACCTGGGAGCTTATTAGACATGCAGATTTCTAACCAACCCCAGACTGGCTGAATCAGGATTGTTGGCAGTGAGGCCCGAAAATGTGCTCTTGAACCAGCCCTCCTGTATGCTCCGGTTTGAGAAGCATGGACCTGGGGCCGTGGCGGTGAGTGCTCACCAATCTGCATTTTTCTGTGTTCGTTCTGTTTAAGGAAATCAAGGAGGGCAGTTAGGCAGTTTCAAGTTAGCTGTCCAAGAAAGCATCCAGAAGGCCATGCCTCCTGGCTCCCTGTCAGGAGCTCAAATTTATGAAAGGGCAAATAACCCTCTACCCTCAGCCCCGGTTTTCTTTGGGACACATCTCACCCTTTGTGGCAGGAAATGGGCTTTCTCTGGCTCTGCCCCAGTATTAATAATATGCCTTTGCACGGTGTACACCATTTAAAGAGCTCTCCAATTCCTGTCCCATCTGGTCTTCAGGACCCTGCCAGGTAAGCAGACGGGTGCTGTGGACCTCATGTTAGAGAGAGGGGGTTTGAGGGGAAAGAGACTGAACCACAGCTTACAGCCTGTTTTCCTTTGACTTGCTCCAGGGATGACCTCTGTCCATATCTCTGTTTTGTTTTGGTTTCTCCCTTTGTCAGTCTTACACAGACAGACAGAAAGACACAGACACACGTCTCCCAGAGGCTCCTGGGGGAAGAACCCAGTATGCACAGCTTCTGGGTGAATATTCCGACACTTGACTTTATCTGTGTTTCTGCGCTGAGCTGCTTCTGGAACACTAGCTCTGGAGTCGGGTCCCCCGAACCTGTGGACATCTGGCAGCCTAATGCTGGGCCAGCTCCCAGGGGTGGAGGCCAGAAGGATGGGACAGATTGGGCGAGAGAGGAGGGGAGGCAGAGGGCCCAGCTGGGACTGGCTGGGCAGAGGTGGGGTCTGATGCAATCTGCCAGGACAGCTCCGTGGGTCAGAGCTGGAGAGGCTCCGTTCTTGAAGAGCCGCTCCCCTGCTCTATTAATTCTGGCTCCCTGGGTACTAGAAGAGATTTCCCCGAGAGGTCTCCTTAGCCCTGGAAACCTCCCCCAGGGGCTCAGCTACTGAAACGACTCAAGTCTAGAGGGAGATAAACAAGGCGAGCAGGGCAGGGATGCGGGATCGCTGATGGCTGCCCTGGTGAGGCGGGGCAGGCTGAAGTGTCTTGTTTGTGCAAACGTCCCCATAGCTGCCTCCCTGGGGAGCCCCAGCTCTTCTCAGACACAGCTGCCTCCCCACTCGGCTGGCACCATCACCCTGGGAGAGGTTGGGCCACAGGGCACGAGTCCACGCAAAGGGCATCCTGTGCGGGGCTGGCACGCTGTGGACATCCACACCAAAGGGCGCTGTAGGCAAAACAAATGGGGGACTTGGGGGTGAAAGCAGAGGTGGGGTGGGGGCCTTATTCTTGGGGCTTGCCCAGGTGGGGCAGGACACTGCTCCCAAAGAACCTCAAATCCCGACCTCAGGCACAAATGGGACACGTGGACCCCACAGAGAGATGCCGACAGGGTTAAAAGAAAGCCACCCTCAGACAGGGCTGGCTCCCTGCTGGTATCAGGCCCCTCTGACTTAATGTTCCAAGAAGCAGTCATTTTTATAAACCCTACGATCAGCTCGTGAACAGCACAGTCGTGTGGCACAGTAGCAGCCGTCGTGTTTGTGTAAGCGCCTAGGGACAGGATACTCTGGAACCCTTTCTGGGCAAGTCTTTTTTTCCCTTTTATCGAGTTTGACTGGAGTATAGTTGCTTTACATTGTTGTATTACCTTCTGCTGTGCGGCAAAGTGCATCAGTTACACATACATCCACCCGTTTTTAGATTTCCTTCCCACTGAGGTGACCGCAGAGCATTGGGTAAAATCCCCTGTGATCGACAGTAGGTTCTCATTAGTTATTTCTTCTATACACTGTGCTGTGTTTAGTTGCTCAGCCGTGTCCCACTCTTTGTGACCCCATGGACTCTAGCCTGCCAGGCTCCTCTGTCCGTGGGGATTCTCCAGGCAAGAACATTGGAGGGGGTTGCCATGCTCTCCTCAAGGGGATCTTCCCAACCCAGGGATAGAACCTAGGTCTCCTGCAATGCAGGCAGATTCTTTACCATCTAAGCCACCTGGGAAGCCCTATTTTATGCACAGAGGTCTTCTTTTCAGTATTTCAAAAGCCTTCTTCATTGAGAATCCCAGTGCAAGCTGCCCAGGCCTCTCTCCGCCTCTGAGAGGCACTGCTCTTCAGCTTTCCTCAGCTCCCCCATCAGGGACACACGCGCATCGGTGACCGAGAGCTGGCCTGGCCACTCTCCGGCCGGCCGGCCAGTGTTCCCCGTAGGGGGTGGGCTGGGAGGATGCTTCTGTTATTACCCCTGTGGAGAGAGGCGAGAAGACCGGGCAGGGCCTTCCTTAGTTCTTGGTGGTCCTCCCTGTCAGCAATTTTCAGTCCTTGTGGCCACACCATATGGAACAAGGCTCAGGCCCTGTGCAAGGCTTTGAGAGCCTCCCGCATCACCAGGGCCATCTGGAGGCAGACAGAGGCCTAGAAAACTCTGGGCAGAGGCCCGCACCTGGAGAGAGAGATGTATTTCTTTTGGGGGGCAGTGCCCATAAAATTATTTTCTCCTTGACTCTTTTTATTATTTTGCTAATTATACAAGAAACACAGGCTCTTGTAAAACACTATAGAAATTAACATCAAAAGTTAAAGAAAATGCCTTTTCCTTTGACATCATCTGCTCTGCAGAGAAGACCACTGTTGTTATGTTCATTCTAATATTTTCCATCATACTTGTTTCATTAATAGTAAAAATGGGCTCATACTATAATAGTGTCATGCTGCAATTTAAAAAAAAAATGTCGGTAATACATCTTGGATGTTTTTCCATGTCAGTATAAAAGCCCCATCTCAGTCCCATAGGTTGTATAATATTCCACTGTATAGATTAGAGGATTTATTTTCCTCTTCCCTAGGGAAGCACATTCTTTCTCAAAAGTTCAGTATCCCAAAGAACTTGGTAATAGACCCCTGTGTTCATATAGCTTTATGCATATGCATGAGTATATCCTTGTAGGATGCTCCTTGGGATGAGTGGGATTCCCTGCGTTGACCTGTGAATGTCTGTTGGCCTCTGGGAGAGAAAGCATCCCCACACTTGCATCAGCTTCCAAAGAGTAGCAAAGGCCAAGGGCAGATCTTGGCTCCTCACAGACCCCCTCCTGATGGTCAGCAGAATAGGAGCCTGGTGGCAGGGTGGTCAGAACCACAGACAGGCCAGCATCAGCTTGGAACTGGGCATCTCTCTGAAGCCTGAATCTTGCACAGTGAGAAAGGTTCTGACAAAGAAGTGACCAGGAAACAACAGTTTCTGGACTCAGGCATGTAGGGCATGTAAAGGTTGCTTGGCTGCTGTCTTCTTTACCTCTGCCTCTGAGAGATGACACCCGAACCCTTCCAAGTGCATGACCTTGGTTGGCCACTGAGGAGGAGTGGGGAGGGGGACTAGGAGAGGATTCCTGCGATGTGGTATTGTGAAAAGCATGGTGCCTCTTTGAGTCCCAGTTTCCCCTCCTCCAGACACCTGCTCCTTCCTTTCTCCACCACAAGGCTGATGATAGTCTTAAAGATACTCTCTTTGTGCAAAGTCACCAGGATGATGGCTTTTCCTCCTTGTTAGAAATGGGCCGAGTTAGGGTTAGATCCCTTGCCTCGTCCTCACTCTCCTCAGAGTCCAGCTTCTCCTCCGGACTCCTGGTCTCTGTTTACTAGAGTCCAGCAGGGGCGGGTCAATGCTCCCTAGTGGCTGGGACTAATTGGGCTCCAGTGAGCTCACTCCAGGGACCTGGTGAGCTGAGTCTTCCCAGAGGTCTTTAACTCTGAGTGGCAGGAGAGTCGGGAAGAACCCCAAGATAAAAACAGAAGCCAGAGTTATTAAGAGGAGGCCCGAGGAAAGCTCACTGGCAGCCTTGACAGTTCAGGAGGGGACAGATAGCGAAGATCCAGAGCAAGGTGACCCACAGGATAATTCTGGGTCCTTTAGGGGAATTTCAGTTTGGCTGTAGCATCATTTTCTACCATCTCTGGCATTTTAATCTCCTGTGCCTTCCTTCTCTGTGAGGTCCATGGTCCCCCCTTGGAACTTCCCCGAAGCAGTGATCAGAGAGGGCGATGGGATGCCAAGTGGGTCAACGAACCAGGACGCAATCTAGCTCCCTTTCATGGAGGAGCAGAAGGGAGCCAGAGGCACAATGGTTTGGGAGTCTTTAATGACTCTTTGGCCTCATGCTAGCTTAACTATGCTCAGCCATGCGAAGGACCCCTTTCTAGTATTAAAGGAACTGCCTATCGCCTCCAAGGCTGGGTCAGGGGCTCTTCTGTGAGTGAATGGCAGGGGAAGCAGATGTCCAGAAATCAGAGTGGGGATATAAGCACTGGCCAGGGGCCACTTTGCTGCATGACCTTAGAAAAGTCACACTTCATGTCTGTTCCCTCATCTGCATGAGGAGAGTCATGATCTGCCCAGAGCCTCTCTGTGTGGAGCTCAAGAAGGTGTGATTGTGTTTTGAAAAGTACACAGTCTCAGACAAGTGTGAGGGTTTGCCTGATTATCGAAAGTGCTATTGGTTGTCCCTGTGAGAACAGGGGGAGAGGAGAACTGTGGAGTCCTCTGTTTATAGCTGACTCATCTGGCAGGAGGCCGGTGGTATAACCTTGGCCACTTGGTAACTTTCCTTGAATCATGCAAGTCTCCGGTGCAGATAAACTGGCAGGAGAAGCCTAAGGGACTGTCATGTCACCTGGAATATGAGACAGTCTTCTCATAGCCCTTGCCGCCGAGGGAGTTTTATGGCACCAGCCATGGACTGGAGACACAACCCCTCCTTAGCCCCATTTTACAGATTTAACAATCTACCCTCCTCCTCCAGTAATTCATAGGCAGATCACACGGCCTCTCACCCGCAGATTTCTTGTTGGCTCCCAGGGAATAGAACTTCACTCATCATCATACCCATTAACCCCTGCCTCTCTACAGCACTCTGGTGCAAGGTACCTGTTTAGCCACCTTTCCATCCACCCTGCTGGGGCAAGAAAGGGAAGGGAGAAGAATGGAGACACCCTCCACCTGATCCTCCTTCTGGTTCCCACCCCCTTTGCTCTCAGTCCCAGGATAAACACCCTGGACCACCATCCTGCCAGTGGTGTGAGATACCAGAACATTTCAGATGCCCACCCCAGGCAGGACTTCTGAGAAGGAAACAGGATCACTTAAGTTGGGGTGGGGGTGGGGGTTGGGGTGGTGGTTTAGTCGCTACGTCGTGTCTGATTCTTGCAACCCCATGGACTGTAGCCCGTCAGGCTCCTCTGCCCATGAGAGTCTCCCGGCGAGAATACTGGAGTGGGTTGCCATTTCCTTCTCCAGGGGAGTGATAGAGAAAAAAGTCTCTAGTGATATCTGAAGCCTCTAAAAGGGGACCTCCCTTTATGCCTGAGTCAGACCATCCTAGACCCTTGGAATCCCTAGAGCCAACTTCCAAAGGTCATTCAGTCCAGCCCTTGGTTTTTGGTTAGTCAGTATCAAGACCACACAGACCAGAGAGTCAGTCACTGAGGCATTTAAGATGGTGCCTCCCCTGACCCAGAGAAGGAAGGAGTCACCCAAAGCACCCAGGAATAGCACCCTGAAAGAACACGTCAGGCTGGCACCCCAAGCTTGCCCCCCACCACACCCACTGCTGCTGTGAGTGGGACCTGCATGCCGGTGAGGGATGGAAAATGGCAGAGGAAGCCCAGGGGATGCTCACTGCCTGGCTGTCCTCTCCATTCCTCCTCATACCAAACAGGCTGGGGAGGCCAAGGGTGTCCCTTCAGTAGCCCCTAGCTTGCCCCAGCCCTCTGGACACCTACTTGGCTAACCTGGTATTCAACAAAAGGGGAACTTGGGGGAAGAAATGAGTGGGCTTCTGAGACCTGTGGCTGCAGCCTCTGAAGGCAGGCTGTTACCTTGAAGGGGAAGGTGGGGGAAGATAAAATGGCAGGGGGAGTCTCGGGGAGCCTTGCCAGCACCCCGTCCTGTCTGGGAAAGCCCCAACTTGCCCAGAATGAGGCTGCAAAAGCCGGTGGGCTCTGTCAGGGGAGAAAAGTTCCTGACAGTTGTTACTGGGCAGCGACGTGTCTTCAGGACCCCGACCTCGGCAGGTTCTGCGGCCAAAACATGCCCTGGGCGCAATCTAACACCTGCCCACATCATCACTGACCCCTTCCCTCCACTGCCGGTACCTGGGGGCGAGCGGGCACACAAATTGGAGCTTTACTGACCGTCTGCATCGAAGTGCTTCCAGATCTCCAGGAACTGGGTCGCCGTCAGCTCGGCCAGGTGCAGGTAAGGTGGCTGCTGCTGTGGGCCAGCCATGGCGAGCCGCTCAGAGACCTCAGGCAGCACCGCGCTCTCCCTGCGCGCCGGCTCCGCTCCGGCACTCGCCAGGTCTTGCGCGCCACGCTGCCTTTATATACAATCCAGAGGCTGCGCCCGCGCCCCGCAGCCAGCAGAGGGCGCGCGCGCTCAGAGAATCGGCCTGTGTCTCAGCGGGGCGGCGGCCGCCAAGGGGTTCTGCAGGGGTTTTCTGGGTGGGGATGCCTGTCTGTGCTGAGACCACTCTGGACCTGGACAGGGAGAAGGCTCTCAAGTGCAAAGGAGAGGTTGCCTTTGCCTCCCCTCTCCCTCTCTCTGATCATCTTGAGAATAGCCACCACCTATCCTCACTAGCAGCGGCAATAATAAATAACTGTAGTAACAACACCACCACCAGCAGTAGTAATAATAAAAGTTTGACAGATCTTTAGCCCTGGCACTTCGGACTTCTCTAGGACTTTGGCATGCGTTGTCTCGTCTGACCCGTCAGCAGCAGGAGGACCAGGGACCGCTTTCCTGATGGCGGGACTTGCTTCAAATGACTCGCCCTTCCCAGCTTTCTTTCCTTGCTATCATGGTCCCTTAATGGCCGAAGCTTGGGGAAAAGCCCAGGTTCTCTAGGCTTTACTGGGGTTGGCTGGAATCAGCGACCCCCAGGGAGGGTCCAGCGACCCCCAGGGAGCGGAGGAGGGGCTTCCATTGATTGCCTTCACCTGGGTACCTCCCTTCACCTTCTGATGCCCGCTAGCCCCTGGGACAGGCCCTTGTCCATGAACTAGATCCTCCTGTCCCAGGTCTTAGCCAACGCCCACCTATGCGCATCATGGGAATTTGCTGAGGCTGGTGGGCCCAGAGGGTCCCACACTGACCTAGGAATGATCTGAAAATGCAGGTCTCAGAGATGAAGGCAGCTGCTGAGGGTACAGCCCGAGAATATTGACAGGTCTCCCCAGCTGGGAACTGGGCTCCCTCCCATTCTCCCGGGGGCCTGAGCCTGGGGGGCTGCCCTGTCCTTGTGGACCATCACCCCCAGAGTGGCAGCTTGTCCCCACCTTTCTCGCCTCTCCCGCTGAGTGACTGAGAAATGAATTGATGCTCATTAGCATGTGCTAATGAGTGTTAGCTGAACTGCCTTTTGAAGGGAGAGCAGAGGACGGGAGGTGAGAAGGAAAAGCAGGTCACCAGGGGAGAGAGGAGCATTGGGAGGAGCCCGCGGGGCAGTCTGCCCCTTAGGGGGTGGGATGAGCCCTGAGTGAGCCTGAAAGAGGCAACACAATGAAGATTCCAAAACCACTTGTTTTGTTTTTTTTGCCTAGCACAAAAGTGTTTCGAGTTACTTGCAGGAACAGAGTAAGAGAGAGAAGTTGTCATAAAAAGCCAGCTTTCCAGGCCTGTATGCACCCTCTGCCCCCATGCTGTCTGGTGAAGGGCTGAGGAATTCACCAAAGCTGCTGGGTCTAGGGAGGTAGGATTGTTCAAAGGTTAAGAGCAGGCACTCTATAATCAGGCTGCTTGGATCTGAACCCCAGAATAAGCTGTGTGACCTTGGGCAAATTACGTAACCTATCTGTGCTTCAGTTATTCTCTTTTAAAACATGGGGATGTGGGTATCTACCTCGCAAGAATTGTTTCAAGGATTAAATGAGCTCACACTCCAGCTGCCCTTTGTGGAGACGGATATCAGAGGCAGTTGGCTTGGCAAGAAATTTCTTGGCCAGCATCCCTCCCTGAGGGGGCTCATAGCTTCTAGAGAGGCTGACACCAGAGTGAGACGGAGGAAATGCTGAACCAGACTCTTAACGTGACACTGTGCTGCTGGCCCCTTTCGGCTCTGCCACTGTCATCTGGGCTCCTCGGCTCACCTCCTGTGCCCTCCCCTGGCCCAGACAGGGACGAGAGATCTCATCTCCGGTTCTCTAAAGAGCCAAACCAAGTACATCTTTGCTGCTTTGGTCTTCCTGGTGAGAAAGAGAGTGGAACTCATGCTTCCTACTTTTCAGAACTGCTGAGATGGGGGAAGATGTTGGCCTGACTAGGAGAGGTCCTGAGTATGACTGCAGCGTTCCACAGTGGCCTCCAAACGCAGCGTTGGGACAGCCCTGTGTTGTTCATTTTCGTGCATGCTTGGAGTCTCTTTCTGGGAGGCACATCCCTCACTCCCAGATACACGCCCCGGAGGGGTGGCAGAGCCCAAGCGAGTCCCTTTGTCCCCAAGCTGAGTCCGCAGAAACAGTCACGTTTAGTAGTTACAAGTCCCTGCTCTGGGATTGGAGAGATGTGGGTGCAAAACCTACTTTGAGACCTGTGCTCGGTCGTGCCTGACTCTGTGATCCCATGAACTGTAGCCCACCAGGCTTCTCTGTCCATGGAGTTTTCCAGGCAAGAATACTGGAGTGGGTTTCCATTTCCTCCTCCAGGAGATCTTAGCTATTTAACCTCCATTACAGCTATTTAACCTCCATTACAGCTGTTTACCCTCTCTGGTCCTTAGTAGAAATACAAGTCATAATAATACTGGTGGTGCAAAGTTAGTGTAAGGTCTAAAAATGATGTACTCAAGGAGTTAGTTAGCAAGAATCCTAGCAGCAATAAATGCTTACTTAAAAAGTAAACTCAATCGTATCCGACTCTTTGCGACCCCATGGTCTGTAGCCTACCAGGCTCCTCCCTCCATGGGATTCTCCAGGCAAGAGTACTGGAGTGGGTTGCCATTTCCTTCTCCAGGGGATCGTCCCAACTCAGGGATCAAACTGGGGTCTCCCACATTCCAGGCAGACGCTTTAACCTCTGAGCCACCAGGGAAGCCCACTACTTAAAAAGTAGATATTATTATTAATATAGAATGTTAGGAATTTTTTCTTGTTGTTCTGAAATAGTAGCACACAAGGGGCTGAGGACCCCACTTGCAAAGGTCCTCCCCCCGAGCCAGGCATCTTGTGTTCTGTCTGCTGGGCTGCCCTCTGCTTCCAACCAAAGCCATGGGCTGTGAAAGGAGAAGCTGCCTGGGGGAGAGGGAGGAACCTTAGTCTTCTGGGAGTGCAGCATGGGTGGTTTCTCTGAAGCCACACTCTGTTGAGGAGACTCTAGAAAACTTCTCCAGGTCAGGAGGGGTGCCTTCTGTAAGGGGACACTGGCAGGCCCTCCTGTTCCCTGAGCAGAATTCTGGAGTCTGCACATGAAGACAGAACTGGTGCTTTTGTCTGACTTAGAGCTGTCTGAAGGCTCAGGCTGTCCTGTCCTGGGCCCGGAAGGAAGATGGGAGTGATCACACCCTACCCCGTTTCTGTTCTCTGCAGCCCCTGGAGGTCACTGTGGTTTCTGGGAAAGGTGCATGGAGTTGAAAAGGAGGAGCAGAAGCCAGATACTCCTGGTTGATTCTTGGTGTTGAAGGAAGCTAGGGTAGAGCGGAAAACAGCTCCAATAAACCCTTCATTCTACTGTGCAAGGGGCCCTCAAACTCCCTAGAGACCAGCCCACTGTTCCTGCAACCCAAGGTGACCAGAGAGCTAAGATCTCCTCCTGGCCCTGGGCCCCCTACTCACTGAGGGAGGCGACATCTGCAAGCCAGCCCACCCCTCCTCTCCATGATCAGCCCCTACCCAAGACTCTCAGGTCTCTCATCCAGTTTGCAATGGGGGAGGAGGAGAGCTTTGAATAAGAGCGAGACTGGAGTTTTAAGCTGGACCTGGCCAAGTTTAAATACCTGAACGTGAAAAGAAGGGCATGGATCCAGAAATTACTCAGGAATAAGACAGAGATTCAATGAGCATATTTGAAATCAGTGACTATAGAAACAAAATTATTTTTATGTTTTTATCTAAATTGAGTCTTGTGATTATTTTTGGGCATCTGAATTTCTGCTACTCTTCCAGAATCTCCCCACACGATTTATAACGATGACGATGAGGACCACAAGGATACCTTGAGATGACTTTAAAAAGAGGGCTTTACTGTGTCTTACTTGGTTAAGTCTTCACAGCTATCTTATCAATGCAAGAATTGGGCCCATTTTAAAGATAAGGAAACCAAAGCTCAGAGAGATTAACACCCAACCATGACCTGGCAGGAGTGGGATATCGGGAACACTCTGGCTTCTCTGGTATATGGAGACCTTGTGGACCAGGTGCCAAGGCCCTGATGTGCTTAGTCAGTCATGTCTGACTCCTTGCAAACCCCATGGACTGTAGCCTGCCAGGCTCCTCTGTCCTTGGGATTTCCCAGGCAAGAATACTGGAGTGGGTTACCATTTCCTTCTCCAGGGGATCTGTCTGACCCAGGGATTGACCCCATGTCTCTTGTGTCTCCTGCACTGCACACGGATTCTTTATCTGCTGAGCCTTCTGGGAAGCCACTGGGGAAGACAGTACGTACAAAATACTTCCCATTTTCTGACCTCCGGAGCTGCAGGGCGCCTCCTAGTGGCAAGGAACCTTGCCATGTCTGCTGTTCCTAAGATGCCCAGGCGCTCAGCTGATGGTTGCTTCCTCCTTCTCCAGAAGGGGCAAGCTGGGTACATCCTCCCTTTTGCACCCCCAGGCCACCAGCTGCATCGTGAGTGCTCCAGTCCAGTACCAAAGATTGGAAAGAAGTCTTGCCCTCTGCCTCACACCCCAGACTTGCACCCCCAAGAAGGGAGGGAGGCCTGCTGACTGAAATGGTGAGATGCAGGAGAACAGATGACAAACGGCGTTCCAGACAGTATCCACTCGGCCGAGGTAATTGGCAGAGCTGCTCAGAGCACCTGGTGTTATTTTGGAGAACATCAAAGGAAAAAATCAGAAACCCTGTTTGGTTCTTCCTCTGCCTGGAAATATTTCTTCCAGATATTACCTCTTTGGTCTTTATAATGGTTAGGCCTGGCTACTGGGGTGCCCGAGAGCTGGCCTTGCTTCCCAGAAATAAGGATGAAAGGGATGCAGGAGCCCAGCAGTTTCCATGGAAACGGATCAGGTGGAGGGAGAAAAGAGTCCAGAGGAACCCAGAGGTGGGAGCAGGACTTTTGAGTAAATTTGGTCTGAAGCCAGAGAATCTGTGGACAAAATACTGCCCTCTAAACCAAGGATTTGGGTCACCAGGATAGCAATATGAAGTGGAATGACAGTAGCTGGGGCTGTTGAGTGACACCCTCCCCCAACAGGCAGGGACACAGAAGAGGCTGAGAGCTCTGGCTCCAAGATCCCCCAGGCCCCTTTTAGCTCTTGGTTTTGCTGCTAATCAGCAGCTCTGGCACGTGATGGCCATGTGCCCCTGGGCAAGGCTTCTAACCTCTCTGCACTTTCCTTTCCTCATTGGTAAAATAAGGATAATTCTAATAACTTCCTCATTGACCTTTCTGAACATTAAGAGTTGGAATGCACGTAAAGAGTGATGTAGGGCCTGGGACATAAGGAACACTCCAATGTTATTATTATAGGCGAGAAAACTGAAAGCAGATGCTAGGGGGGTTTCATCGAGTCAGTGCAGCCCACTGCTTGGCCAAAGTGCAATCAAAAATAGGCAGTAAGAGATCGCATTCCAGAATGGGAAGGAGCTACTGGAAGGGATGCCCTCTCTATGGCAGACTGGTATGCAGCTCTGAGGTCTGGAATTGCTGCAGCCATCTTGACACCATGAGCTAAGAGTCTAGCGTGGCCCAAGGTGCGGAAGGGCATGGAGTGGGGGTGAAGTCCAATCACAAAAGGCAAGGCAGAGAAACTGCAAGAAATTGGATTGTATGTAACATCATTTGAGCTGCTGGATTAAGCTGAACCTGAAGCATCTTGGCCTTTTCAGTTATATTAATTGATATATACCCATTGATGCTTAAACCCATCTATATGAGATTTTCTTTCCTTTGTAACCAAAGAAAAGCTTAGCTGATAATCCAAGAAGAGGACAGTTTTTCTCATGAGACCTGGGCTTGGGAAACCTTCAGGGACCGAGACCCCTGTCTCTCATTTTATCTTATGGCAGCAAGCCGCTCCTGCCAGGGTTCTGTCTACACGGTCAGCACAGTTCCTCCGGCTTCTTCTCTCCCACAGCACATGTCCTCGTGGCTTTGCCTTTCCTTGTGTATCATACCCACCTGGTCTCCACTTGTCCTCAAGAGTCACATCTTCCATTTCCCTTAGTGGCCTGGGTCTCTCAGTTCCCCTTTCCTAAATGCCCAAGAGAAGGATCTGATTGGTCTAGTTCACTTTTTAAAATCAAGCCATTCGTATCATAGGTTACTGCCCAGCTGTGAATGACACCCACCCCTTGATCCCATTAGCTATGGATCCAGTCAGAAGAGGGTGAGGGGAGTTGAGGCATGAAGCAGTGCAGAGAAAGAGCTATTGCTCTTAGAGGGAGTTGTGGGCACAGTGGAATTAATGAACACCTCTAGGCTTGGGTGCTCAATGTGGAAAACTCAAATACACAGTGGGATGTGTTTGCAGTAAACCTACGTATAAAACACTCTGACCAGTGAGTCCAAATGTAAAAAAGCCCAGAGAGGGGGTGTCATCTAGAACAGGGGTTGGCAAACTTTTTTGGTAAAGGGCCATATAGTAATATTTTTGGCTTTGCAGGCCACAAAGTATCTGTCTCAGCTACTCTGCACAAAAGCAGCCAAGGATGATATGTAAACAAACATGGTTCCATTTCAATAAAACTTTATTTACAAAAACATGCCCTGGGCCAGATGTGGCCTGTGGGACATAGATTGCTGATTCCTGAATGGATGACTCCTAGGCTCACTCTAAATTCTTAAAGCCCCAGTTTCTTCTTCGATGAAATAGGGACACTAATAGACTCTCCAGAGAAGAATAGTAATGGTTCAGTAAAACGATGCATGTAAATTACTCTGCACAGTGTTTGGGACAGAGTAGAAAGATATTGGCTGCATTTATTCTCTTTATCACTGGGTGGGATCTCAGAATAACTGGATTCTGTTTATTTATTGGCTGTGGGTCTTCGTTGCTGCGAGAGGGCTTTTCTCTAGTTGCGGTGAGTGGTGGGCTACTCTCCAGTGGCGGTGCTCAGGCTTCTCGTTGCAGTGACTTCTCTTGATGCGGAACATGGCCCTAAGTGTGCAGGCTTCAGTAGCTGGGGCACACGGGCTTAGTTCTCAATGGCATGTGGACTCTTCCTGGACCAGGGACCCAACCTGTGTGAATTGGCAGACAGATTCTTAACCCCTGGACCACTGAGAAAGTGCCATAACTGGATTCTGGATCTACTAGTTTGCTTTATGAAACTACAAGAGGCTCTTCATCTTCTCTGACCTGATAATGCCTCCCTCCAGAAGATTACAGATCACTAAAGGACCGGGGTGAAGGAGATAGAGAAAGACGAGGCTCGGGAGGAGTGCGGAGGGAAATATAGCTGCACATGAACCTGAAGCTGCAGGGCCTCCGGCTGAAGCTGGTTTGGCCTTTGTTTGGGGACCTGGCAGGGAGCTCTGGGCTCGATTTGCAAATAGACCTGCTCCCCTTTTCCTGCCAGAAGGGGACTTCCTGATGACTGTGAGCTTGGATCCTTTCTCTAAGGATAGGTAAAGAGTGCCTAGGGCAGCAGAGTCCCACATCCAGGATTTTCCAGGATGTAGCAGGGAGTTGGAGTGAAATGCTGAAAGCTAAGGGATGCCTTCCATTTATTCATAAGCTCATTTAAAATCAAAATTGTTCATGCTCTCAAAAATATATTTAATAAGCCCCAGCTTTGTGGCAGGCACTGTAGTAGGCCCCAGGGATTCACTGGTTAGGAAAACAGAAATACTCCTGCCTCTCAGGAGTGTCAAGTCGAATGGGAGAGACAAATATTGATCAAACCACACAATGGACTGTAGAAGTGCAAACTGTATCAGAGCAGTCCCCGAAATATCTAGTGTTTAAGAGAAATCATTCTGAGAGGGAGTTAGCTGAGAAGGGAGGTGGGGAGCATTCCTGGGATTTGAACCCCATGTTCCGTGGTGGAGGAACTATAAGAAGACCAGTAGATTTGGAGCATAGGGCGTGTGGGGTGTGTGGTGGGGAAGACCCTGGAGAGGTAGGCATTGGCCAGGGTCCCTCTCCAGGGGAGATGGGCGCCTTCCTTCCCTCAAGGGCGATCCCTGGAGAAGGGTCCTGGTGTGACAGGTTAGCAGCTGTGAGGTGGGAGCCCTGGTTACTGAAGGGGGTGGATAGGGACCCAGCATTGGCTGCTGCACCCCCGACAGGACAGGCGTATCAGAGCCGTCTAGGCAGCAGCAGACCAGGCCAGCCACTCAGGAGCAGCAGCCAGCAGGGAGGACCCAGTGTTCCTCCAAGTGATGTCCACCCCTCACCGTTAGTTATCCGGGTATCACTGCCTTCCCTCACACTCAGACACTGCCCTGGAGATGGAGGTGAGGAGAGGATGGAAAAGACTGAACGTTCTCCAAAAGAAACCAACTCCTTAAAAAGCACCCTTCTGAGCAAAACAGCAGGGTAGTTCCATAAACTGGCAATTTTGAAGTGTACTCCCCCATTCCTGCTCCCACTGCCAGGCAGAGCAAAGGCATTTGAGGAAGACTGAACCAGTTATGGGGTATAGAGAAACTGTTTCTTCCTTGCGGGTCTATCTGAGTGATTTGTGGCCTTACCACACACAGTCCTTCCTTGTCACCCCACTAGGATGGAGGTGAGGACCCTGTCTATTTTGTTCATCACTTTTCTGCAGCGCTTAGCAGTGTGTGGCCCATATACGCTCAATGAGTAATTGCTGAGCAGATGAATGAATGAATGAATGAAAGGCAGCAGGGAGGAGGAGGTCTATCTACTTAGAGACTCACAACCCTCTGAAAGCCCTAGAAACGACCCCTTGTACCAGCGTGGCCAGTGCAGCTCCTGCTGATCAAATGCCAGGCAGCAGGCCTCAGCAGGTCACCCTCCAGGGCAGCTGCTCACCCTGCTAGGGGCTGAAGCACCGTCTGGGGAGGAGGAGCCGCCTGCTCTTGTCCCCTGCCCTCCCCACCCATCACGTCAGTGGGGATCCCCTTACAGGCGGAACACAGGATGGGGCTCTGGCGAGAAGGCTCAGGCCGGAAGGATCTCATTGGGCACTTCTTGGAAACTTCAGCTCCGGCTGTGATTCCTGATGGTCTCATACAGGAGCCAGAGCCCGGGGCCAAGCGCAGCCCAGCCAGTGCTGGATGGTGACAAAGGAGGAGGTCCAAGAGGAAGGGAGGAAAAGGAGGAGAAAGGGGAGGGGAGGGAAGGAAGTGTGGTTTTCTAGGAGTCACAGAGACGGATAGGTCGGGCCCTCCAGGGTCACTTGCTCAGAGTACATGACAGTTGTGTCCCGCTGAGGACCCTTCTGACTCGGGTGCTGTGCTCTCTGGCTGCTGTGAGCGTTGACTGCTAGGGCTCAAAGCTGCTCTGTTCTCTGGAGAATTGCCTCCTCTCCCAGAGATGTTCCCTCATCCCCACCAGGGGACAACCCGTGATCAACGACTGACAGATACAGGGTGTCCCAGTCTGGCCCTTTGCCTCAAGATGAGAACTCTGTGGTCCATCCCAGCTCCACTGGGGAGCTCCAGAGCTCCCCAGAGATCAGACTGAGGCCAGACTTCAGCTGAACCTGTACCTTCTCCCCTTGTTCCTCAGGGTTCCTCCTGGGTGCCTCCCTCAATAACTCACTTGCACAGAATCCCTGTTGCAGGCTCTGCTTTTAGGTCAGACCTCAGACACACTCTCAGACCAAGATGACCAAGATTCCTCTCTCACCACTCGTTGACAGGCCCCACTCTTTAGGACCCCGGTTTCTGACACTATCTAGAAATGCGTGTTTTCACAAGAGTGCAGGATGTTTTCAATATGTCAGAGGTTCTAACAAAGGGTTTTACCACTGCCATTCGTCAGCTGCATGAACTTGAACCAAGACTTGAACTTCTCATGGTTTATATTTCTACATCTGAGGAATTGGGATCATGACACAATCTTGGAGTGTGGCTGTGAGACAGAGAAGGTCAGGGGAGCTGGCGACAGAGAAACCGGCTTTAGAGTCAGATAGAACCGCCCCCCGCCCCGACCAGCCCCATGCCTTGGGTGTGCTGTGAACACCACTCTTCTCCATTTTCTTATCCATGAGATAAAAGTCATAAAGTCCTAAAGTCATAGGTTCCTGAGAGCCCTAAGTACTTGCCAAGCACTTACAACAGAGCCTGGTCCATCCAGGGAATATTAGGCATAGAAGGTTTATATGGCACCTGCCCAGACCGAGTACCCAGGACACAGTGAGTATTGATTGCTGTTTTAGTAATGGGGGTGGTATGTCTAAAGTCAGATGCGATAACAACGACAGATACCTTTGGTAGTTTGGGAGAGGCACCTAAAGAGTGGCCCATAGTGTGGCAGATGGAACCCTCAGGCCTTGACAACATCGGAGGTGGGCTGAAAGGCAGATGGAGCCCACCCCCATCAGCTGGCGTGAACCTGAGGCCACTGTTCGTCAGCAGCCTGCCGCCGGTGGCTTGCCGGCATGCCAGCCCATTTGTCACCCTGTCATCCCCTCCACACTTGAAAGCAGATCCCCAGGGATCACAGACAAAGCATGCCAAACAAGGAGCTGATTTTTTTTTCTCGAGGGCTGGAGAAGGGAGGCAAGGATGGCGAGCAGCAAAGAATGACCACGGGCTCGTCCTTGCGGAGAGGACAGTTTGACAAGATGGAAAACGTGCAAATTCTGTCTTCCACGAAGGACACGGGGTAGTGAGCTACAACTCTCAGGCAAAAGCCAGCCATCTCCCATGTTTGCCTGGCCTGCAGGCTGAGAATGGTTTTTACATTGTAAGTGATGGGGAAAAGTTAAAGAGTATTTTATGAAAATGATACGAAGTTCAAATTTCAGTGTCTGTAAGTCAGGTTTTACTGGGACACAGCCATGCCCGCCACTGCACTCACTTACATAATGTCTGTGGCTGGCTTCATGCTGCCGTGGCAGAGTCCAGTGATCACAGCAGAGACTCTGTGGCCAGAAAAGCTGAAAACATTTACTGCCTGGTCCTTTTCAGAAAAAGTTGGCTGACTTCTGACTCAGAGCACCAGGCTGGATAGAAGAGAATGATGCTTCACTCTTGCTTACATTTGTTTTCCCTCCATGATTCCATCTCTTTTCAATAACCTTTCCCTTCAAATGCTTGGTGTTTTCTTAACGCCCGGCTAAGGCAGAAGAAAGAATCTGATTAATAAATTCACACTAAGGTGTTGGTGACTTAATGTATTGCACCCTCCTTCTCCCAGGAGATTGGACTGAAGGAGTAAGTCTTTGAGTGGTGGAATTTGGGAACTGTTGACCCTGTGTGTGTGTGTGTGTGTGTGTGTGTGTGTGAGAGAGAGAGAGAGAGAGAGAGAGAGAGAAACGGGGAGAGAGAAGGAGTTAGGGAAAGAGGAGGGGAAAGTAAGAGAGAGGGGGAGAGTAAGAGAGATGAGTAATGACAGAGGATGACAGCTGTAGAGCGCTGCCCATAGGGTATAATAGATCAGTAACTTTCTTGGGAAGGACCCACCTAGGAATGAGCAGTGAGAGCCCCCACTAGTAGCCCCCAGAACTTCTGAGGGTGGGTTAGAGAAGGTGCAGTGCTTCTGATGTGAACGTTCAACCCAGATGGTACAAGGTGTCTTTGATGACCGGATGGTACTGGGAGTCTGTGAACAAGTCAGGGCAGTGGGGGCACCCCCTCCCCTCAGGTGCTGCCCAGGAGGTCAGACCCCCACGGCGTGGCCAGGGGACAGGTGACAGCTGGCTCTGTGCATGTGTTGGCCTGGACACTTGCTCTGCGGGCTCTGGTGCCCTGGGTACCAGATGCTTGCCTTTATGCAGAAGCATACTTTTGTTCCCCTCTTCTCTCTGCAGCCTGGATCTGAAGGTCAGTTGCAGGCAGAGGGCAGGGTCATCGCAGCTTGGCTACCGCTGCTCCGCTATCCCGCAGACTGCTGACTCAGTCACCCTGACTTCAGGCTCTTAAGTGGCTGGTTTCACCCAGCCTGTCGCCTCTGGTTTCTCCTACCAGAGCCAGGGAGAGCTTTCTGAAATGCTTACTGCTATGGGGTCAGTTGTGTCCCCCACCCCAATTCACATGTTGATATTTGAACCCTCAGCACCTTAGACTGGGACTGTGTGTGGGGATAGGACCTTTGAAGAGGTAATTAAGTTAAAAGGAGGCCCTTGGAGTGGGCTCTAAGCCAACCTGGTGTCTTTCTAAGAAGAGAAAATTTGGACAGAGAGAGAAAGACCGAGGATGTTCAGAGGATAGACCATGTGAGGACACAGCGGGTTTTCTGTGGGGTTTTCTCATGGCATTCCTGCAAAACCAACACCCCAGCTGAACTGCAGAGCTCCCTGTTTGAAATCTGCATCGGCTGTCCACTCTCTCAGATCTGCTCTCCATGTGGCCTCCGGGCCCCAGCCTCATCTTCCACCGTCCCCAACTCAGCCTTTATCCACCCCCACCAAAGTCCTTGCAGTTGCCAGTGTGTTGTTCCCTGTAGGCCAAGCCCTTGCATATGTTGTGTTCTGTGTCGGGAAGCTTGTTCCCCAACCTGGCAACTCCCATCTCTCCTTCAAGAGTCCTTCCCAGGGTCACCTCCTCCCACCTCTGTGATGGGACCACTCCGCAGGGCTCTGGTGGAAGTTACATGCTAGATCCCCCGGCGACCCGTCATGTTTCTCCTAGACTAGTTTCGTTCATCTCGGTGGCCCCAGAACTCAGCACATGACCAGACCTGGGATACAGTAGCACCTCTTTGTGAGCGCTTCCTCCGTGGCGGGTGATGGACTGAGCATCCCACCTGGATGACATCATCTAACTCTCAGCTATGACATGAGCATCGTGTACTTACACCTCCTACCACTGCAGCAAGGAGTCAGCATTGAAATGTACCCAGAGTGCTTGAAAGAGTGCCCTGTGCCTGGGACTGCTTCTGTGGGCTTTGCTTCGGCTCACACCTGCCCCCTTCCTCAGGGACCATCGGAACCACACCAGGTTCAAGGGAAGTGCTCACGCGGGCTCACGCCTGGCTGGGGCTTTACCTGCAGCCACGCCCTGGCTTGGCTCCTTCCCTTCCCTGTCCTGCTCCTCTTACTGTTTGTACTGTCTGTACTGGTTTCTCCTGGCAGCATTGCCTTGATAAATCACTTCCCCCAAGTCTTTGTCCCACTTCTGGGAGATTCTAATGTAAGATGGGGTCAGCAAACTTTTTCCATAAAGGGTGAGATAATAAATACTTAATATATGTTTTGAACTTTGTGGGCCGTATAGTCTGTCATAGTCACTCACCTCTGCCGTCCTAGTTCAAAAGTACCCATAGGCATTCCGTGAATGAATGTGGCTGGTTGTGCACCAATAAAACTTTATTTAAAGAAATAGCACGTGGGCAGCATGGTTTGCTGACCTTAGACTAAAGACAACAGCCTTGGAAGCATGGTGCTCTGTCACATCCTCATTTTTTTTTTTTTTTTCCAGAGAGAGTTTATTTTTATTTTTTTGGCTGTGCCGCTCAGCTTGTAGGATCTTAGTTCCCCGACCAGGGATCGAACCCACACCCCCCCGCATTGGAAGCACAGAGTCTTAAGCACTGGACCACCAGGGAAGTCCCCACATCCTCATTTTTATGGACAAAAAAACTGAGGTGCAGAGAAGTTAAGTAGCCTGCCCAAGGTTACATGCTGGTGAGTGGCAGGGCCCACAGCCTGGCTCTGAAGACTGTATGCGAAACTGCTCCCTGAAACTGGGGGGCTGGTGGGGGCAAGGCAAGTGCCTTCCAGGGTGAAGGAGACAGGGTGCAAGTGAGAAAGTTCTGTTTCGCTTAACTCCCTTCCATCTCTAGAAGGAACAGTAGCAAACATATCTCCAGGGTGAGGGCGGGGTGATGTGTCTCCTCTAAAGTCCTGGGCAATTTCTACTAAATCATTAATCGTTTCATTTGCCTCCCTAAAGCGCTGGGTGCACTCAGCAGGACTCCTGGAATCCTTTGTGAGACTAGGAGGTGGAAAGATTGTAAAAATAGCACCAGGTTTTTTGACAAGTGAAGTATTAATTACCCTGTCGATCCAGCACCCTGGCCCGAGTGCTGCCACCACTGTCTGCCCGCGGGCTTGGAGCTCTCCCCCAGCTTTGAATCCTGACATCTTTGTTGGGGGTGATGTGAGGCTGTCACTGTGTCCTGAGTTTGCTAGTCAGGTCAGGGAGCTGCATCACATAAGAGCCTCCAACCTGAATGTGATTCTGACGGGGGTGTGGCAGATTCTTGCTTTCTGTACACTCCAGGGAGCAGGGTGGAGGCTTGAGGAGCCCAGGTTGGTCCCACCCAGTGACGACCAGCCCAGGAAGCTTTCTGGCCAGCTTTCTGTGTGTTTGTGTATATGTAAACTTTGCCTGAGCAAGAATATTTTATATTCATTGTAGTAAATGCTGCTAAACAAAAAGAAAAACCACCCACAATCCTATCCCCTGGGTTAGTGATTTATCAACATTTTGGTTTAATTCTTTCCTGTCTTTTGCTTATACACGTTATTTATTTATTACAAAAATGGGATCCTACTGTTCAAATGGCTTTGTTTCAAAGACATAGTTTGACCATTTTTCCATGTCATTGCATATTCTTCCACAATGTCTTTTAAAATGGTCATGCATGAGACACTTTGCATGCATGCATCCTGACTTTATTTACCAATTCCTGTTTACTAGGGAAAAGCTATCGTTTCCAGTTAGTTTGCCTGTATAAATAAAGTAGCTAAGTCTTTGTTCATCTTTGATGATCCCCTTATAGTTTTAGGTGTGGAATCACTGGGGCTTTGGGTAACATGGGGGAGGTTGGAGTCTTATTAATCTGTTCTTAGTTACCTACAGTTTCTTGACGAGACATTCTAAAGGAGCAGCTGGGGCATGTGTTTTAGATTGAACAGCTGGGTTTGATGCCCAGCTCTGTCTGGAAAAGGTTTGAGACCCTGTGTGTATATTACTTAACCTCAGTTTCTCTGTCCGTATTGTTTGAACAAGAGTGCTGGACTTTTCCGTGTCACAGTTACAATGATCGGATTCTCTTCCATTGATCTGGCCTGGTCCCTGCACTGCCTCAGTTCTCTCAGGCCTTGGTTCAGATGAGAAGAGCGTGAACTGTATATTTTCTAAGTGCAGTTTTAATGAGGTGATTCAGTTCCTCTTTTTTCATCCTCCTTTCTGACCATCCACTGTCCATCACTCTCTCTTAATTTACTGCGTATGTTTCTTAGACCACTATGTCTTCTTGCCATATGACATGTCTATTTTCTTTCGTCTCTCTCTTCCCCCATCCTGAGAATATAAGTTCCTGGAGGGCTAGGAGTTTCTTAGTTTGTGGCCATGTCCCCAGTATCTGAATTACATTGTTTGCCTTATAGAAGGTGCTTAAATATAATTTTTGGGATGACTGAATTTTGCATTTTCAAGTACTGAGTACAGTGCCAAGCCCAAACTGATGTACAGTAAATTGTTACTTATCTCTTAGGAGAGCTGAATGGAATGGACGAGAAGTTGAAAAGGTGTGCTCCAGGCATCGAAGCAGTGGTGATGCTCTGAGGAGACGGGAGATGGGAGGGAGGAGGAATATCCTGGTGACAGGCAGCCCTTGGTGGAACGGGAGTTGGGGCTGGCTGGGGTGATGGGCATCGGGAAGGTGTGACCATCTTAGCCTGCTCTGTCCTGTCAGGGCCCGTCTTCTCAGGGACGCTGGCCCTCCTTGCCCAGATGCAGAGCCACCTCTCAACTAATCTCTTCCTTTGCTGTTTGGTTTTAAGGGGCAGTTGAGTAGCTGGAAGCCCATGGAAAACCAAGGGACTTGCCCTTTCGTCCCTTGCTTTCTTCTTGAGCTACATTTCTCCTCCTCTCTTTCACCCTCGTTCTCCATGCTACATACAGCTGCACTGAACTGCTTACTGCACCCCGAATGCTCTCTCCCATCCCTGGGTTTTTGCATGTGCCGTTCACTCTGCCTGGAGCACCTCTCTTTCATTCTGTCCGTTTGCTCCCTCCATCACAGCTAACTTTCGCCCAGCCTTCGAGACTCAGCTTAGGCTTTGCCTGGAAAGTACCCAGCACCCCTTCCCCTAGTCTGGTGCCTCCCTGCCCCCACGCTTCTGTTCTTGCTTTTCTCGCGCTGCACTGTAACTGTGTCCTTATTGGCCTCCCTGACTACCCTGCCTTAGTGAACACAGCAATGCTCACCATTTACCCTCAGTGCCTTGCTCAACGCAGAGAAAGTGTTCAGTACTGTTGAGTGAGTGGGTTACTAATAAAATAGGCACCATTAAGGGTCAGCAGGGGACAGCTCTTGGGTGGGGATGACTGTTTATAGTCACGTGGTTAGTTGATGCCAGGACCTGGAGTCCCAGGCTCGTCCCCCAGGCTGTTACTGCCTGATGTGAAGCAAAGCCAGCCTCCTGACACCAGGTTGTGATGAAAGAAAGTACAGTGGTTACTGCAGGGTGCCAAGCTAGGAGAATGAGCAGCTAGTGCTCAAAAGACCTGACTCCCCAGCAGCTTTCAGGGAAGGGTTTTTAAAAGCAACATAGAGGTGTGGGTTTCAGGGTGTCTGACCAGCTTATGGACATTCTTCTGATTGGTTGGTGCTGAGATAGCAAAGGTGATGTTTGAGGAATCAACATCAGCAACTTTCTGGTCCCAGCTGGTCTGTGGCCTCTGTGCTTGTGGTCAGCAGTTTTCACTTGGTGGGAGTCTGGTTTCTGTAAAAACAACCTAGGAATATGAATCAAATGTTGTTATCTGTGTCTGTCAGGGAGGAACTAAAGGTCCTGTGACTGCTATATGGCTGATCTATTGTTTAAATTATTACCAGCTTCCTGGCCCAATAGCTATACTTGTTACAACATGTTCACACTTTCCAAATCATTAATTCAGACTTATGAGATTCGGGGGGAGCCTGAAAGCCTTCACATTTATAGAAACTGGCTACTTAAAGAGACAGGGGACTTGGAGGGCATGTATACCAGAGAGGATCCTGAAGGGTCCTGCTTGGTTTCAAGGCTGGACTTCCACAGTTTCTGGATAAAGCATCCTTGTGTGTCTGGAGGAGTGACATTCTCTGCTTGGTGTTGCTAGTCCTATTAGATTCAAATGCTTTAGCCAGTTTCTATAAATGTGAACATTTGAATTAGGCAGCAGCTGCCATGGTAACTGGGTGAATCTTGGAGCTTGGGGACTAGAGCAGACAAGAGATCAGATAACTTTTAAGGGGCTGTTTTTGAATCGTGCTGGTGTTTGGATGCTTACCAGTGAGAACTGACTTTGCCCAAGTACCCCAGGATGCCAGCTCTCTGCACTTCCCTCTCTTTGGGAAGGGGTCTTTAAGGACTTTCACTGTTTGTGGCCTCATCATCTTGACCTCTTGGATCCCAGAGGGCCCAGATGAGGCAGACTTAGATTTTCCTTGGTGCACCGAGGTGGCAAGACTGGGGAAGAGATATGGTAAAACAGGGGGATGACGTCACACACACCTTTCATATTCTGTTCCAGTCAAACTTCCCAGTAACAATCCAGGCTCATGGGTTCCTCTTTTGGGAGCTTTCTTAAGTGGCAGGACAGTATTTTTGAAACATTAACTAATGTTATTTCCCTGTGGCATTTTTTCTCCTCCCCATTCAGACTGGTCAATATTTTGAAACATGCACAGCTGTGGGTATGCATACAGCTGTTGAGGCTGTGCATAATTCACATGGTGCTCCCTGAATTACGCGCTGAGATAGCCCTAAAAAAGGATTTACAGCAAAAGAAAGTGGAGCTTCCTCAGGGACTTTGGTGTTCAAAAGCCTTGGCCTTAGGGGAGCAAAATGAACTCCAAGTATAGATAAAAAGGGTAAGAGAATGCTGGATAACTAGCAACAAGAATTCTTCAGCCTCAGTCTAAGTAAAGATAGATTCCATCAGCTGTCAGAGGCCGAAGAGACAAGTGCATAGAAGTTAGTGGCTCTCTGGGAAGAGGACCCTCACCCCGCTCCCTGGCCAAGTCCTAGTTAGGGCAGGAGGGTGTGGCAAGAACCTCAGGTCAGTTTGCAGAATGAAGAACCTCAGTGATGTGTGCCATTTCCCTCTGGAGCCCCAGGAAAGAAAGGGCTGCATGGTAATTCTAGGCAGGCAGGACCTTCAAAAGTGGGGGCAGTGGGATGATTTCAGTGCTTTGGGCGTAGCATCTGAGCTGGTCAAGGAGTTGTTGAAACTGACCGATCCCGCGGCCGGGTCAGTTTTCTGGGCCATCTTCTGTGTGGATCAGCGATGAAGGTGGACGGGGTGATGGCCTGAGGGGACAGGGAACAGCCAGAGTCAGGCCTTCCTCCGCTCCCAGACCTAGACACTGCTGGGAACTTAGAGGCCAGTTTGTGGGGAAGTGGAATTGGGATTCTCATTTTGGCCAAGATCTCTACTCAGGTGGGATGAGAGGTCAAAGTAGAGACTAAGTTGCATTAAAGAAAAACCAGGTAATGTTTCTTGCAGTCAGGCCTGAACCTTGGATACAAGACTTGTTCCTACAACAACAAATTGCTTCAAGAGTCACGAAAAGAAGCCTGATTGGCTGTCACTGGCTTATGTTGGTAGTTATCCACCAGGGCTGTTTCTTAGAAATACCTAGGGAGCTTGCAAAAACACACAAGTGCTTTTAGGTTTAGAGAAGCAGACCGTCTCAGATGGGGCTGGTTTTTATATTCTGTTGGCTCGATTAGTGCCTAAAAAGTAACCAGAGAGAATCTTTCTTTGTGGAATTTGCTGTGTGCTTTTGGGAAAATTTCTTATCCTTTTTCTTGTTTTGTTATTTATAAAAGTGGGTAAATCTCTCTTCTTGGGAGTGACTCTGAACACTCAGAAATCCTCAGAAAAGAGATCTTAAAAGAAATATATAGCAATGCTGTTCATTAAAAAAAAGCATTCCATGATTACCATTTAAAAAGTAGTCTTTGGCACTTAGAAATTCATTTTTTAATAGTAACAGATGAAGTAATAAAATGATGATAATAGTAGTAAAACTAGTGACCTATAAAGGGAGAAGAAATAGATGGAGGGGACAGGGTCCAAAACAGAACTTTTCAGGATGTACCTTTTCTGTGCATTTGACTTGGAAACAATGTAAATGTTGTACATGATTACAGAACAAAATGAACTGCAGAAATGGGGAAAAAGCCACGAAGTAACTGAAAAATGAAAATAACAGTAGTTGAATATTGAGAGAAACATGAAACACTGGAACCTGATTGTGTACCAAGTTGGAGGCGCACCAAGATAAATTATTTCATAGGACTTTAAAAACACAATAATTGTATATACCCAGTAGAATATATCCTAAAACAAAATAACTAAAAAAATAGATCTTACACTGTTTTCAGTAGAAATATCATCAGAAATAATTATTGTTTCAAACTTTCTGTCATACACAGAGTAAAATAAAGTAAAATGATGTTATTAGAAACCAAGATTTTCAGCATGAGAAAAGATACAAATGTAAGTGTAAGACTTCAAGGAAATATTCTGTAATTTAAAATTTGAATTGTAAATATTTTAGATTTGTGATATATTTTCTCTTAAAATACACACGCATGTGCACACTATTTGTGTTTCTTACATCTGTAAACCTCAGAAGCCTAGAATAATGACCAATCCCATCGCAATGCAAGGCTCAGACTCATTTTTTAGTCTCCAAATCCCATTCAACACTAGAAGGGGTGCCATTTCAACCAAATGCAGCATGTGGAACTTTAGATCCTAGTTTGAGCAGAACAACTATAAGGAAACACTTCTGAAATAATTGGAAAAATTTGAAGACCTGTTTGATATTTGATGAAATTAAGCCAATTATGATAATATCTGTGTTTTGGCTATGCTTTTAAAAAGAGACTTTATCATTTAAAGGTATATACTGAAGTATTCACAAAAGACAACTCTTGGGTTTGCTTCAAAATATTTCAGTAGGAATGGGGGAAAATTAGGGGAAGGCATAGAAAAAAAAGAAGACTGGACATGCATTGATCATTAGTTACATGGGCATTCATTGTACTATTCTCTGTACTTTCACATACGTTTGAAAATTTCCATCAAAAAATTGCTTTAAATTGAAAAGAAGGAGTAGGAGAAGAAAGAAGAGGGGATTCCACATATCTCCTAAGTCAGAGGATTCTTAGGTTGTCCTCCAAGAGAGAAATCCAGGCACCTCCACACAGCTCAGTCACTCCCCTCTGCCCAGAGGTCCCAGTGCCTGCCGGGCAGAGGGGGCACACGACTGGTGACCCAGGCAGTGATTTGAAAATCATGGCAGTGAGTTGGATAATCCATTTAGAGCAGCTGGCTGAACCGGCCTGGCGGGAGGGCAGCCGGGAGCGTGAGCAGAGGGAACTGAGGGCCCAGAACCAGCTCTGGGCCACGGTCCCTCTTCTCCCTGGTCATGGCTTTTAAAGGGAACAAATCCTATTTTTAAGGCACTATGGTCCTACTTAGAAGATATCACTGGGAAGGGTCACCTAAGTCAGGCTCTGGAGACACTGTGTGATTCCAGCTTTAAAATACTTTGTAATGCAAATTTTCTTTTTTTCAGATTTTAAAAACAACATATTCTTTTTTTTAAATTAATTTTTATTGGAGTATAGTTGTTTTACAATGTTGCGTTGGTGTTTACTGCACAACAAAATGAATCAGCCCCTTCCTTTTGGAAGGGAGGCAAGAGAGAGCAGGAGAGAGCGGACCTTCTCATTCAGGTCACCAGAAAGCACTGAGTAGAGTTCCCTTTTTGATACAGTATGTTCTTATTATCTATTTTAAAATAACATATTCTAGATATTGTATGTTATTAAATAGCACATTATGTAAAAAGCGTAATGTTTTGTAAAAGGAGTCAGACACAACAGAATACAGAAGATATTATTCCATTTATATAAAATTAAAAAAGAACGAAGCTGTGTTGTTTAGAGATACGTGATCAAGTGGTGATTTAGAGGAAAAATAAGTGTGTGAACAATAAGATGGTGAAGGGAGTGGTTATTTTTAGTGAGGAAGGAGGGGGCTGGGATCAGAAAGGGCATGGTGGGCTTCTGGGGTGCAGACATAGGGAGTAGTCACATGGGTGCTTATTCTACTCTTCATTAAGTTGCAAATTTATATCTTTCTAGATGTGTAGTATTTCACAATATAAATATAAAAACAATATACTTTGCCTGTAGGAATTTCAGAAAATAGGGAAAAGTACAAAATAGAAAAAGACAGGCCACCTATGATCACTCCTTCTGAAAGTAACTACGGTTGACATTTTGGTGGGAGTCATTTTAGAAGGAGTTGACCTTGGTAGTTAAGAAGTGGACTTGAGAGCTAAACAGATCCAGCCAGATTCAGATCTTGGCCTTGCCTTATACTAAAGGTAAAAACTGGGAAAATGATTAAAGTTCTGCAAAGGGGGAATAATAATAATAACAACGATACTTATCTTGGCAAGATGTCATGGGGATCAAATGAAATAATGCATGAAGAACATCCAGACAATAATAAATGTTCAATATGTTAGCTATTTTTAGCTCATTCCAGTCTTTTAAAAACTTATGTGTATTATATATGACCTGTGTGTTACATGCATATACATATAATGAGTGTTTTTACAAAATTATGATTGCGCTCTTAACAATTCTGACTTGAGGCAGTTTTTTAAAAAGTAATTATCCATCACTGAACTTCTCAGAGGGACACTTCTGTACAATAAAGCCTGAATAATCTGGTATAACTTCCAAGGCAGCCTGTAACCCATGTTGCTCCATCATTCTCCAGAGTATCTGCCTGTGCCTTGGCTTACCTCATTCTCTTTGTCTGGTGCCCCTTCTTTTTTGCTGGTTGAATTTTTACTCATTCTTTGGGAACTAGCCTGACTGCTCCTCTGTGAAACGCTCCCAACTGAGGAAGGAGAGAGCAGTCCTCTTCCTGCAGATTTCCTGGGCCATGGAAGCCTCAGGGGGAGAAGCCCCCATTCCCTCTTAGCTCCAGGGCACAGATAGAACCTTAGTTACTACATCAATAAGGGTGGTGAACTGGTCCCAGGCTTGTTTCTGGCTGACCTGAAGGCCATTAGAAATGAGTCTCAGGTCAGGGCGCAGGGTGGGGATAACCTACACAGATGCTAGAACTTTGAGCAGAATTTTAAACACGTCAAGGCAGTATGACTCCTTCCTATCTTCTAAAAGCTGGAAACAAACTGCAGATTAAAACATAAGGGCTCATTCTTTCACATAGAAAAAGTCCAGAGGTGGTGGTCAGGGCCTGAGAATGGGGGCTGACTCCCATCTATCTGCTTTTCTTTTCTGGGGGGCTGCATTATGAGAGGTCCCAGCTGCTGGAAGCCCATTTTTCACATGAAGAAATGAAGGCTTAGAGAGCTGAGTTCACTTGCCTGAGGTCACAAAAGACGGAACTGGGATTTGAACCTGTTCTGTTTGATTTTGAAGCCCTTGTTCCTTAACTATCAGGCTGGAATGGCTCTTATCTCCCTTTGGCTTCCCTGGTAGCTCAGATGGTAAAGTGTCTGCCTGCAATATGGGAGACCTGGGTTCAATCCCTGCATTGGGAAGATCCTCTGGAGAAGGAAATGGCACCCCACTCCAGTACCTTTGCCTGGAAAATCCCATGGACAGGGGAGCCTGGTATGCTACAGTCCATGAGGTCGCAAAGAGCTGGACATGACTGAGTGACTTCATTTTTCCTCTTTGGGAAAAAGAGGGCCTGAGAGAGTTAAAATGACTTGGCAAAGATTATAAGCCAAGTGAGTAGAAACACCATCAGGACCCAGGCTTCCAACACTAGCTGCTAAGCTGCTGACGTTGTTGCCCAGGACCTCAGAGCAGCACCCCTGGCAAGCTGACTGATGTGGCCCAGATCATCCTCAGGCTCCTACCCGCTCTGTGCCATTCTAACCTAGAGGCATCCAGGCTAATCAAGGCCAGAGGAGGACTGGTGAGGTTCCAGGAGAAGCTGCAGACTTAGCAGGAGGAAGCAAGAAGCATCTTCTGATTTGTGAGCTAAATCCCTTTGATCTGAAAATCAATAAGAGTAAATTGGTTAGAACTGCAGAAGCCTTTCTCTGCCATGCCCTGCGTGCACTAGCTCTTGAATTCGCTGCTGTCTTCCAGCACCGTGACTCCCTCCAGGATGGCCCCTGCACTGGCCCCTGAGGACAAGCAGGCAGCAGATGGAGTTATCATTCTGCCAGCGCCCAACTGACAGCTTTTTTCACTGATTCCAGCCCATAGTGTGACTTCAGTATCTTTCCCCACTGTCTAGTAGGGGCAGATGTCCCAGAGTCATAACTGTAGGATGAAGGCCTGGATTTAAGAGATCTTTATAGAATACGCCAACTGGACCAGAATAAAACTTCCTGGAGACACTACAGGGAGCACCATAGGACTCCTCCAAGACTCCTTAGCCTCAGTCAAGGACTGAGCGCTGTGACCAGTCAGGCGTTTGCAGCCTGGGGCCTATCTGTCCTGTCAATCACTCAGAAGCTTTTACTGACCCCCTGATCAGTTTCAGGAGCACCTAGGATCAGCAGACCCAAAGCTGGAAGGGAATGTTAGAGTCAACTTGTCCACTCCTGAATCTCTATTGGCAAAGCAGACCTACTGGGAACATTTTCCAGTTGTAAATCATTTGGCAGCACATCCTCAGCACTTAGTGAATAAACACTGAATGAATGAAAATACGAGCAATGAAAAAGAAAAAAAAGAAAATACGAACAATGCTAAACGAATGACTTAGCCATGGAGTTCTGCAGGACACTCTGAGAACTCACATCAGCTATACAGGCGTCGGGAACTGTGAGCTCAAGAAACCAGCCCCTGGGTGCTCCTGACATTCTCCTCACTGAGCATGGACCTGTTACCTGACCTCTTGTCTTGTCACACGCGGGTTTCCTTGTCTCTGGTGGGTGTAGTATGGTGATCGAGACAGTGAGTTTCCGCATCCAGCACACCTGAGTTCAAACCCAGCCTCTGTCACCTGTTAGCTGTGACCTTGAGAAAATTACTTCATCTTTTAGAGACTCAGTTTGTTCATCAGCAGAATGGAGCAATGATGGTACATGCATATTCCTCCTGGTAAAGAATGCTGTGAAGAAAAGTAAGGCAGGCTGAGGGGGACAGGGCATGCAATGGTGGGCTCTGCTCTTATTATACAGTCTCTTCAGGGAAGACCTTGCTGATGAAGTTGATGTTTGAGCAGAAACCTGAAGGATACGGAGGAAGAGGCTTTGTGGTCCCAGGAAGTGCTGTGCAGGCAGAGGGATTATCAACCGAGAATGCTCTGATATGGGGGTGCGCTTTGATGTTGGGTACCACGTGAGAAGAAGTGAATGGGCTCAACAATGGTTCTTGGCCTGAGAAACTGAAAGAATGGAGTTTCCATTTATTGAGATCACAAGGACTGTATTTTATTGTGGAAGAATTTAATTTTTAATAAACTTTTGACATTAGCATAGTTTTTGACATAAAGAAAAATTGTGATGATACCACAGATCCTGTCACACCCAGGTTCCCTTGTTTGTGTTATATATTAGTATACATTTATCACAATTAATGAATCAATATTGATACACTATTATTGACGAAAGTCCATCCATTATTCAGATTTCTTTGGTTTTTACCTAATACCCTTTTTCTGTTCTGGGATCCCATCCAGGGTATCATAGTACATTAATGGTCATGTGTCTTTAGGCTTCTCTTGACTGTGTCAGCTTTTCAACATTTCCTTGTTGGGTTTTTTAAAAAATGTACTTGGCAGTTGTGAGGAGTGATGGTCAGGTATTTTGTAGAATATCCCTCAACTAGGATTTGTCTCATTTTTCCCCCCCTCATAATTAGGGCTGTGATTTATCTGGAGTAAGACCTCAGAAATAGAGACAGCTCTTCTTATCATATCACACCAAGGGTACATTCTACCAACATGACTTAGCATGTTGATGTTAAACTTGATCATCATCTGGATAAGATGGTGTTTTTCAGGCTTCTCTACTACAAAGCAAGTTTCTTATACCTTTTCCAGACTCTCTGAAAGGAAGTCATTCTGTACAGTCTACACTTAAGAAATTTTATGATCCATCTCCTTAAGGGCAGAGTATATTCATAAATTATTTGGAAATTCTTCTGCATTTAGCTAATCTCCTCCATTTACTTATCCATTCAATCGTTTATGTTAGTATGGACTCATGGATTTTTGCTGTATCAGCTCAGTTCAGTCGCTCAGTCGTGTTCGACTCTTTGCGACCCCATGAACCGCAGCACGCCAGGCCTCCCTGTCCATCACCAACTCCCAGAGTTTACGCAAACTCATGTCCATTGAGTTGGTGATGCCACCCAACCATCTCTTCCTGTCGTCCCCTTCTCCTACTGCCTTCAATCTTTCCCAACATCAGGGTCTTTTCAAATGAATCAGCTCTTCACATCAGGTGGCCAAAGTATTGGAGTTTCAGCTTCAACATCAGTCCTTCCAATGAACACTCAGGACTGATCTCCTTTAGGATGGACTAGTTGTATCTCCTTGCAGTCCAAAGGACTCTCAAGAGTCTTCTCCTACACCACAGTTCAAAAGCATCAATTCTTCAGCACTCACCTTTCTTTATAGTCCAACTCTTACATCCATACATGACCACTGGAAAAGCCATAGCCTTGACCAGATGGACCTTTGTTGGCAAAGTTACGTCTCTGCTTTTTAATATGCTGTCTAGGCTGGTCACAACCTTCCTTCCAAGAAGGAAGTGTCTTTTAATTTCATGGCTGCAGTCACCATCTGCAGTGATTTTGGAGCCCCCCCAAAATAAAGTCAGCCACTGTTTCCAGTGTTTCCCCATCTATTTGCCATGAAGTGATGGGACCGGATGCCATGATCTTAGTTTTCTGAATGTTGAGTTTTAAGCCAACTTTTTCACTCTCCTCTTTCACTTTCATCAAGAGGCTCTTTAGTTCTTCACTTTCTGCCATAAGGGTGGTGTCATCTGCATATCTGAGGTTATTGATATTTTTCCCAGCAATCTTGATTCCAGCTTCTGCTTCCTCCAGCCCAGTGTTTCTCATGATGTACTCTGCATATAAGTTAAATAAGCAGGGTGACAATATACAGCCTTGATGTACTCCTTTTCCTTTTCCTTTGGAACCAGTCTGTTGTTCTATGTCCAGTTCTAACTGTTTCTTCCTGACCTGCATACAGGTTTCTCAAGAGGCAGGTCGGTTGGTCTGGTATTTCCATCTCTTTCAGAATTTTCCACAGTTTATTGTGATCCACATGGTCAAAGGCTTTGGCATAGTCAATAAAGCAGAAATAGATGTTTTTCTGGAACTTTCTTGCTTTTTCGATGATCCAGAGAATCTTGGCAATTTGATCTCTGGATCCTCTGCCTTTTCTAAAACCAGCTTGAACATCTGGAAGTTCACAGTTCAGGTACACTTTGCTGTATACTTTGGCTTATAATCTAGTACTACTTTATTTTGTTGCTGAAGTTGTTTGGCCATTGAGAGTTTTTTTCATTTGGCTCCTGTGTCTTTTTGACATATCCCTATCATTTTTGTTCCTTACAATTAGTATGCTCCAGGCTCATCTTATATATTTTATTCTCTAGTCTCTAGAATTAGCTATTTCTCCAAGGATCCCTGGTTTCTTTTATTGGAGAATGGTATTACCAAGATCTAGAAGCCAGTTCTGCTAGTTGCTGCTGGGACATTGTTGTTTCTAGTCCAAGAGCTCAAATTTGGTAATATTAAGTTCAAGCCTCTCATCTGATGTCATAAGTTGAGATGTGTACACAAATGGCAGTTCTGTATAGAGGTCTGGAGTTCAGGGAGGGATCTGGGCTTCAGAGGCACATTTGAGACTCATCATGGTGGAAATTATCATAAAATTGCAAGACTGGGTGAGACTTCCTTGCAAGCAAAAAATAATTAACGAGAGATGAGGAATGAGCAAAGAAGGTGAGGTGTGGCCAGTGAGATAGAAAGGCATGAGGAAAGATTTTTCAAGAAAGAGATAGTGATCAGTTGTGCCAAGTGTTGACAATATTGATGAGATGGTTGAGTGAAATGAGCACTGAGAATTGATCAGTGGATATAGCCATGGGGAGGTCATTGGTAATCCTAACCACTGCTCTTTTAGGGAAGTGGTGGAGACAAAAAAAAAAAAAAAAAAAAAAAAGCCTGACAGCTTCAGAGGAGACAGGGAAGAGAGAACCCAGAGACATTGAGTTTGGACAGCTTTGTAAAATTTTGTTCTAAAGAAGTGTTGAGAAATGGGGCAGTAGATGGAGAGGGATGTGGATCAAGAGAAGTATTTTTTAATTTTAATTTTTTTTCATTTATTTTTATTAGTTGGAGGCTAATTACTTTACATTATTGTAGTGGTTTTTGTCATACATTGACATGAATTAGCCATGGATTTACATGTATTCCCCATCCCGATCCCCCCTCCCACCTCCCTCTCTACCCGATCCCTCTGGGTCTTCCCAGTGCACCAGGCCCGAGCACTTGTCTCATGCATCCAACCTGGGCTGGTGATCTGTTTCACCCTAGATAATATACATGTTTCGATGCTGTTCTCTCTGGAGTATAGTTGATAAACAATGTTGTGTTAGTTTCAGATGTACAGCAAAGTGATTCAGTTATACATATACACGATGTATTCTTTTTCAAATTATTTTGCCATTTACGTTATTACAGGCAGTAGGTCCTTGTTGGTTATCTATTTTAAACGTAGCAGTGCCTAAAACTCCCAATCTATCCTTCTCCCTCTGGTAACTATAAGTTAGTAAGAGAAGGATTTTTCAATTTATCCCTTTTAAAAATAGCTATTACTGTGTGTTTTATTCTTAGAATAATCCAGTGGAAAAGAGGAACAATGATTCCGTAGCCAGTGGGGACAATAGCTACAGTGTTTATTGAGAATTTACTATTTGCTAGCTGCTAAATGCTTTGCATGTACCATCTTATCAGGTACTCACAAAACCCTACAAGGTAAACATGATTCTTATTTAAAATGTTAGAAAACTGAGGGCCAGAGAGATCAAGCAACTTGGCCAAGGTCTAACAGCCTGTGAATGGCGGATCCAAGATTCAAATCCAGGTTTTTTTGACACCAAAGTTCATGCTCTTAGCCAATATACTGTCTCTTAAATCTTTGGGAAATCCCCTCTTCTCTTTCCTTCATTTGCTTCTTTCCTCTTCAGAAGAAAGAATTTTTTAGAACAGTGGACACCGTGTGGGCTGATAACCCTTTCTGTGGTTGGGCTGTGGAGCCACCATACTTCTCTTGAGTCACATAAACAAGGCAATAATTTCTGATGTTCCTCTTCTGCAGTGTGGATCCCAAGATCTCCCCAGCCAGCCAGCCAGCCAGCCAGCCAGCCAGCCCAGGAGTATACGGAGTAGCTGATAAATGTTAGATGCTAGGGCTACGGTAGAAAATGGACACAGTGAATGCCTGCCCGCACAGAACTTACCATCTCCTTCCTGAGACCTTTGGACAAAGGAGGCCAGTCCTGTGGTGAAAGGTAACTGACCTTTTTCTGTCCTCTGCTCTCAGGCAGGTACTAAAAGGAAGGCAGAGGGGTTGGGTGTAGCACAATATGGATAAGCAGGGACTCTGGTGAACTGAAAAGTGCATGACCTACCTCAAGAAGGAAGCCACTCCTGAATTCCTCCTGAATATGGGCCCCAGGCCCAGTGTTGTCAGATATTTGTATTTTGTCCAAAGGAGGTGGAAAATTCACATTTTTATGCGAGAACTCCCAATTCATTCTAATAAATCTTCCCCTGCCTGTTCCCCTTTTTTGTGCCCCCAACATTCCCTCCTCCCCCATCTGTGGGTCTGATTCACTCTATAGGCTGTTGGTTTGCAATTTTTGCTTTACAGCGACTCAGTGGTTTACCTAGCATGATAGCCCCCATTTAGGAGATGCGATTTCATCCTTGCTACTCTTTGATCTTATTAAAAATTCAGACTGAGACTTTAGCCCTGCAACTATCACCACTTAAGAATAATTTCTCTGAAGTATGCCTCCTGGTTAGTGAAATTACTGAAGTATCCCCAGAGAATGCATGCATAAACATGCATTTAGCTATGTGGGTGTTATTTAATTTTAAAAGCTACCTTGTTTAAGTAAAAAGTTTGAAAGGAATATATTATAGGAAAACTCTTGGGTGTTTTGGAGCCCACTTTGATAGGAACAGTTGGAGCACAGGGACGGAACAACACAACTCAGAAGCTTAGAACTGGGGCATGGCCAGTCTTTAGTGTCTAGGTCACTGAATGAACCCACCCGAAGGCAAAACTGTCTGAAACATGTAAACATCAACTGCTGCTCAGTGGACTGTGTGAAGGACTCGGGATCTTGATTTGCTATCATATTTAGATTTTCTGTACCACTTTGTGGCTGAGCTTAGGTGCCGCCCTTCACAACATATGCGTAAATGCTACCAGCACTGTCATTCCCTCTTTAGTGGCTGCAGACACCCATGTAGAGAGGGGATGGGATGCTGTATTTAGAGATACCAAGAAGCAGGCAAGATTTAAGTTTCGATCTTGAATTTAGGCTCTTTGTCCACCATGTATAATACAGTGTTTCCTATACGCCATGTGTTCTTATATTGCCATAATGATTCTTATCACAGCTTTGTACCACCTGTGTTCTTATCTACACAATTTAAAAAATGCCCCATATTTTTGCTTAAATAATTTTATAAGGAAAATTTATCTCACCACCATTAATCTGAAATCATTATTACTTGCCAAGAATAGAAGGTAACAATAAGGTATGATAAAATTACATAAGCATTACAGTTTTGTAAATGTTTGTCCATGTATTAATTGTACTTATTTTGCATGCCATTAGTGGAATGCACTATGTCTAGATCCTTCTGTGAGGAAAGAAGCGTATGCCTAGCTTTGAGTAAGTGTAAGCAATAGGTTGGGTTCACCTTTCTCCTATATCTTTTTCTGGGTAGCTATTAGTTCATTCATTCATTCATTGACTTGACAGTCATTAGATCCCTACTCTGAACCATGCAGAGTTTCCCAACCCTGTGATCCCCCTTTTTTCTTTTTAATCTCTCCTGAGTGAGAGTATTTCCTTGGGTCATGAATGGTGGGGTGTATTGCCCTGATATTTTGTCAGCCTTCTTTGGCTGCAAACTGGGCTGATCTTCAGCCAGAACATAACAGTCATGCTGCTGCTGCTGCTAAGTCACTTCAGTCATATCTGACTCTGTGAGACCCCATAGACGGCAGCCCACCAGGCTCCTCTGTCCCTGGGATTCTCCAGGCAAGAATACTGGAGTGGGTTGCCATTTCCCGCTCCAATGCATGAACGTGAAAAGTGAAAGTGAAGTTGCTTAGTCGTGTCTGACTCCTCGCGACCCCATGGACTGTAAGCCTACCAGGCCCCTCCATCCATAGGATATTCCAGGCAAGAGTACTGGAGTGGGGTGCCATTGCCTTCTCCAATAACAGTCATACCAGTTCCTTATGACTGCTGTCTGCTCTGATGGCTCAGGGCATCTGGTTCAAATGGGTTGGTTGCTAAATTTTTTGAATATAACTGATAGTGGCGAGCATCAGAAATTGATTAAAATTAGTTTAAGCAAAGGGGCATTCATTGGAAGGAACTGAGATCTCACAGAATTTTTTGAAGGCCGAAGAATCAGGCTGGGCAGAACCAAGGTCAATCTGGAGTGCAACGATGCAGGAGACACCAGCACAGTTAGGACCTGATGCTGACCAGGAATGGACCCCACAAATGTCGGTCTCTTGACTCATTGATTAGGACATAAAATCCAGAGAGTGCCTGACTGCCTCAAGCTTCAGTCAGCTAGACACAACCTGAGAAGCAGAGTGCTAGGCACAGGTATTTGTATCTCAAAGAAAAGAAGTAAGTTCTCAGAAGGAAATAGAGGTGCTTTTAGAAAAAGGAGGTAGAGGATGGGTGATCAAAAGGCAAGATGAATCCAAATATATTGCATTTTCAGATCTGGCAGAGAAAAACTTAGTTTTTCTAAACTTAGAAAAGCTTAAAACTTGTTTATCAGGGGAATAATTGTGGGATGGAAAGAAGATGAGTTTTGCCACAAACCATAACATTGGAAAATAATGGCAATATTTACCCTTTAATCATTTATCAGAAAGAAGTGCATTTTTCTCTCTCAGTGATTTTGTATTTCCATTGCATGATTGTACTGACTAAACCTGCCTATTTATTTATTTAATTGGAGTAAAGCTGCATATTTAATGAGAAAGATCGTTGTACTTGGAGTGAAAGTTTCTCATTTCCCCAGGAGTTCCTCTCTGACTTCATTTAGGTAAAACAAATAAACACCCCTGTCCCCACAGAGGTGGGATTTAATGAGTAGGATATTTATCCCAGTTCTTTCACTGAGTAGCTTATGAGACGAGATCTTTGGCAAGATGCTTTCCAGGAAGCTTTTCTGTGCCCTGAAGCCAAGACAGACTCCCCAGTGTCTCTCCTGGGTTGATGTTACCCAGATTGGTATTCTAAAGAATCCAAATCTTTTGAGGCCTCCCCAGTTCATGAGCATTCCTCCTGATGAACCGACTTTTAGGTAGTACTCCTCAGTTTATCAGCCTTGTGGGGGAAAATAGCTTTCTTGATTATTTAGCGTCAGGCAGATCAAACCCCAGATATCTGACTGAATTTTTGACTCAGTAGTTTTGATATTTGGAGCACTAACTTCAGTTCTCCAGAGTTGTGGTGTGTTGGGTCATTGTTTTATTGTGGCTCTTCCAGGAGAGATGGCATGTGTGACTTCAGTCGAAGGGAAACACCAGTAGTCAGTCAAGCCAGAAATAGTTGAGAATGGATTTTTCTAAAGAAAAATGAATCAGTGGTTTTCTAGCTTTTGACACATATATGCATGTGTGTGTGTGAATATATATATATATATATATATATATATATATATATATATATATATATCTCAGTATACACACGCCCAGGACTCATAAAATAGTACTTTGTGCAAATACACTGTGCTTTTTTTTATTTCATTCTTTTCTTTTAAAAATTCTGGTCACAACCCTTTGGTATTGATTTTGCTATAACCACAGTTTTAAAAACACTAGTATCGATGGTCCAAGTCCAAAGCCAGCACCTTCTCCCCTATCTGCTGTTGATGGAGCGGTCCACAGTGCTGACTTCTGCCCACTAAATAGACTTGGTATGTGAGAAAAAGGCATCCTAAAAACCTCTTGAGTTAGCCACCAGGAGATGCACTTTTATGCTTGGTTTCTCTTCCTTCCCATCCTGAAAAATATTCTCTGACTGCAGGGCTGGATATATCAATGCAGAACTCTGTGCAGTGAAAACAGCCCTTGCTTACTGTCAGTCACTGTTCTGAGAATTTTGCCTATGTTATCTCCCTTAATCCTCATAATAATCCTGTTTGCAAGAGGTGGACATCATTCTTAATATCCATTTAAAGATAAATAAGTGAATTCCCGAGGAGATTTCATAACTTGCTCAAGGTTGCATAGTTACAAGGGGGTGGAGTTGAAATTTAAATCTAGACCTCTCTGACTTCAAAGATTTTTAATAAAACATTCTCCTTAAGATGTGTCAGTATGAGAGTTGAATAATTTAGATCAATTCCACAGTGTAGTATTTACTTTTTAGCAGAAGGTTCAAATAACAGTACTCAGCCCAGGGCCCAGAACTGTGGCCGCTTGTCACAGGGCACAGCTGCATGAGATGCTCTGTGCGTGACTGGCCAACACCAAGGACTAAGCCTTGCTGATGGCCAAAAACACCTCCCTCTGAACTCAAAGCACCCTGCCATCTGGAGAAATGCTTCTCTTATGTTTTGAGGGATTGCTAAACATTAGCAAGGCCTCCTGCAGCAAAACATACCTTCCACATGATTATCTGTTGGCTTCGAGAAAATCCAGCCAGAGAGAACACAGCCAACTCCAGAGAGTAAGAAGAGAGCACGCATGTTCAAGGAGCACCTGCATTTGCCATGCATGTAAATACACCCTCTAGTTCAAACCAAAGAGTTTACTATAGCTTCATAGATGGCTAGTGTTATACCAATGCAAGCTTCCCCAGGGTCACCTGGGAATTGCAATATTTTACAGCCCAGACATCTGACATGAACCAGATGGCTCCCTTCTTTTTCCATAATAACATGTTTACTTCTTCTCATCCTCTGTCTGACATTTATGGAGTACCTGGTCAGATGAGCAAAGAAAAATAAGGCAAGGCTCATCTGCTCTTGAAGCTGATGCAGTCTCCTCCCTTCCAGAACTGCCTATCACAGGGCTTTGTGCATTGCCTGAGGCCTCACCTGTCTCTGCTCTTCTGTTCTGTTTCTGTAAACTCCTCCCTACTTTCCCCAGAGATGATCACAAATTACTGTGGGCAAGGAGACCAGCACGTGACGACAGGCAGGATTTTAAAAAAGGAGATTTTCCCTGTGTAGACACTGTAGGCTTTTCTCCCCATGGTTCTTCAGCTTCTAGTCAAATATGCCGATTAGATCTCCATAAACAAGCAGAATCTCAAATGAGAGTGATTTCAAAACGGTTAAACACAGAAAATTGTTTGGAACTCTGCTAACACCGTGGGTTAATATTTCTTAATTTTTTTTAGCCACTATATGCAGCATGTGGGATCTTAGTTCCCTAATGAGGGATTGAACTCAGAACCCCCCTGCAATGGAAGTGCAGAGTCTTAACCACTGGACCACCAGGGAAGTCCCATGTGGGTTAATATTTCTTACTCTATGTTCTTCGTCTATATGTATTATTCTGCTCTCAACCTGCAGTCTCTTACCTACTGTACAGGATTCTGGAGACTATTTTGCCATCATCTTTATCAGAGTTGACAAGTAGCACTTAGATAGTTTCGGTGGTGGATCAGCTGATACTTTATAAGAATAGGTACTGTTATCTCTTTTGATCTCCCTCTGACTGCACATGGCAAGTGCCGAATACACGTTTGTTAATTGATTCATTTAGAAATTGATCTGGGCAAGTACCACCATGATAGTTTTAGTGCCAAGATGTTGGATACAGCCCAGGTCCATCTCTAAAGGGTTTTCATGTCCTGGATGGTATTAAACGGAACAGTCTCAAAAGGAAATGTTGATACAGTGAGAACTCTGAGAATCAACAAAGCTCTCTGGATTAGAGGCTAAGGTCCTATCAGCCAGTGTCAACCGCTGTCTTTTCTTACAGTGCCCTTTGCTTGTCCTAGGATGTGATTATAGGGATTATAGGAATATAGAAAAGATAGGAAGGCTAAACTTAAGGTTGTGAAATATTACAGTGAGAGAAGGTTGAGGGACATGTGGACAAAAGGTGACTGAGTTATGTGGAAGATGATTAAAACCTCGTTCCCATCACTGGGCAAACATCAGTTCTCAATAACATCTCCTAGGATTCCACAATCCAGACAGAGTGCTCTCTCTCCCCTATTTTCTCAGGACCCCAGAATGCCCCAAGGGTCTTAGAATTTTAGAGCTAGAAATGACTTTTGATATCACTGAATCTAAGAGATCGTGTTTTATAAGTGAATCTTGGGCTAATTTAGTTCCTTCAATTGTTCATTAATTCAGTCTCTCGTCTTAAAGAGCTACTGAATACCAGGCATTGAGCTTGTGTTGCTACAGGGCCACAGTAGTAACCAAAACAGAAAGAGTTCTGACTATCTTCTTTGCTCTTTGGTAGTTTACATTCTGATGGAGTGATACAGAGAGAAAGCCAGTCAAATACAGAGAGAAAACCAGTCAAAAGCCAGGTAGAATAAGATAGTGTCGGGTAGTGATGAACACTGGGAAGAAGATAAAACAAGGTAGACAGGGTGGAATATATTGGGAAGTCAAGGTCAACATGTGTTCACTACTATGTATGAAGTAGATGAGTGGTGAGGGCCTGCTGCATAACACAGGGGAAAAAAGAAGGTACGATCTGTTTGTAGGACATATATATTAAATTAACCTTAAAAATGCACTCCAGTATACACTGAAGTGAAGTGAATTCGCTCAGTCGTGTCTGACTCTTTGCGAACCCGTGGACTGTAGCTTACCAGGCTCCTCCATCCATGGGATTTTCCAGGTAAGAGTACTGGAGTGGGTTGCCATTTCCTTCTCCAGTATACACTAGGTGCAGACAAATACTGTTTGGTTTCGCCTGTACAAGGTACCTAGACGAGTCACATTCATAGAGTCAGAAAGTACATTGGTAGATGCCAAGGACTCGGGAGGTGGGAGGGGAAATGGGGAGTTAGAGTTTAACGGAGACAGAGTTTTAGTTTAGGAAAGCAAAAAAGTTGGAAAGATGGGTGATGGTGAGAGTTGCACAACAATGTGGATGTACTTAATGCCGCTGAACTGCACAGTTAAGAATGGTCAAAATAGTATGTTTTATATTATGTGACTTTTACGACAATAAAAAGAATTATTTTAAAAGCCAAGAAACAAAGCAAAACAAGGTAGTGAGACAGTGACTGGGGAAGAGGATGGCCACAGGAATAAGGGAACCTGCCTCTATAATGGATTTTTGAATTGGGATCTGAGTAATGAGGAGTCAGCCTTGCAAAGGTCAAAGTGAAGAATTTTCTGGCTGCTTCTCTGGCAGATACCTCAAGGTGGGAATAAACTGTTACATTCAAGAACAGAAGGAAGGCCAGTGTGACTGGATTACAGTGAGGGCAAGGGAGGTGATGCAGTGCTTATAGCATGCATGGTTTTGCAAGTCATGCCAGGGTGTTTTGAATTTCATCCTTCGTGCACTGGGAACCACTGGAAAATGTTAAACAGGGCAGCAAAGTGATCTGATATATTTTTTTAAAGGGCTACTCCAGCTGTCTGAGAAAAACAGTCCATTGGAGGTAGCAACAGAGGAGTGTGGAGCATAGGAAAGAAACTTCTGCTGTAAGCCAAATGAGTGATAACCTCTCAGTCATATAGTGAGTTAATGGCAGAGCCTGGGGGTAAAACATTAAGATTTGTTCCAATAGTTAATGTATTTGGTACAGTTGAAAAAGTTTAAAAATATAAGAATAAATATCATTTATTAAGTGCTTGTTATTGCCAGGCTCTGTGCAACATGCTGTATATGCATCATCTTATTTAATTTTTATCATAATTATGTAAGGTAGATTCTATTTTTCTTTCTATTTTATGGATGGGGAAATGGAAGCTTCAAGAATTTCAGTATACTGTCCAAGTTCACACACGTGGCAAGTGACAGAAAGGCAGACTGGGGATTAAAATGCAAGCTAAGTCCCAGAGCCCACAAGCCCCAAAGATGAGGCTCATTACTTGTAGTAAGGGCAGTGTTGCCTAAAGGTTAAGCTGGTGAGTGTTGGAACCAGAAAGCCTGCATTCATATCCCAGCTCCCTTGTTAGTAGCTCTGTGACCTTGGGAAAGTCCTCCACCTTTTCCCCCTGCCACTTCCCCACCATGATTAGCAATAAAATTCTGGAAAGAAAAATCAACCCGTGGGCTTTGTCCTTGCAAAGAATGGAAAAGCTGGGAAGACTAGGTCCCCTGTTACAGCCACAACTCAGAGTAGATGGTGCCTGCAGGGGAACAGAAGCTGATTCTCTGGATCCCTGGGAAGAAGAAGGGTTAGGGAAATCGTGAACTAGGCCCAATAAGCAGCTTTGGGGCCGAGTAGGCAGAAAGGCCTGCTAGGTTCCTTGGTACACGCGTGGTCTGGTCTCTGAAACAAACCCAGGTTCGTTGTTTTGTTTGTTCCGTGTCTGTGCTCTTACACGTGAAGGTCAGCAGGGGGCAGTGCAGCCAACGTATTGCTTGTGAGTGAGGGGCTGCCTGCTTCTCACCCAAGGGTCTGAGGAAGAGTTTCTGTGCCTTAAAACTGGGCCTATCTGGGCAGGTTCTGGGTGGATGGATCCACCCTTTCTCTTGTCCAAGATCCTATCCTACACACTTTCCTGTTGTCTCCTGTTCTGTTTGGCTTCCTCATCTCTTCTGCTCTGCCTCATATCCCCAGACCTTTTATCTTCATAAAATGTGCTCCTTGGGTCCTCCTAAATATTCTGTGCGAGAGACCGGGTCAGGTTGAGTGTTTGTCATTTGCAGATGAAGGCCTACGGCGGTGCCTGGTCCCTAGCCCCTGTCGTTTCCTCCAGTGTACTCACAGGATGTGAAAGCCAATAGCTGAGACTGATTTCGTTCACCGTTCTAGGGAAGGCTATTATGCCCCCAGGGCACCACGGCGTTTTGGAATTAGAGCAAAAGCTGCCAGAGCAGTAAGCTGAGAAGGGACTTGTTCCGAGTTGTGGACTCTCGGGTCCTATCAGTTTCCTAGGGCCCTCCACAGAAAGGATGGAAAATCAAAGGGCTAACCTTTGAATACACACTTGGGACCAGACAGGTACAGATCAATCTTTATGCTTTTTAAGAAAAGAAGCTACCAGAGCCTCTGGCTCAGGGCCCAGGTGGTTGGAGAGAGCCAGCCAATGCTAAGGCTGTGTCCTTTGTGCAGAGGTGTCGTATTGCTAGCAAGTTTCTCCAGCTCTCTAAGCCTCAGTTTCCTTTCATATGAGGGGCAGTTATAATAGAGCAATTGTGACAGAGTCCACATGTACTCTGCATTCAGCCAGTGTTGCTACTGGTGTTGAAATAGGAGGTTTACTGTTTCCATAGCTACTCATTGTGGAAGATGGATTACGTTGACGGCCCCGGTTCATGACTCCCCGTATCCACACCCTTTGTGGTTGAGAATTTCTAGTCCCTGCCCTCTTCTGACTCAGGCTCGCCTTGGGTCTTGCTTTGGGCATTAGAATGTGGCATCTGTTAGCCTCAAGCCTCCGGGGGCCTTGTAGTCTTCTGCAGTCTCTTACTTGTTTTGAAACTCTGCCACTTAAGTATGAAAAATACTGGGCTGGACTCCTGGAGGATGAGGGCCACACGGAGCACGGGCCAGTTGTCCCAGCTGAGACCATCAGACTGGGCTGCAGCCCATAGACCCCCAGTGGTGTGAGAGAGCCCAATTAAGATCAGCAGGACTGCCTACCTGACCCATAGCTGACCTCAGCTACTTGAGTATGTGCAGCGGAGACCAGGAGAGCTGCTCAGCTGGCCTGTACAAACTCATGAGCAATAACAAGTACTTATTGTTCATGTTGCTTGGTTTTGAGAGAGTTTACTATGCAGCAATAGCTAACTAATATGCTACTTAAAGTTTTATGTGTGCCGGTTGAAGAAGGGGGGTTACACTAGGCGAGACTATTTGCAAGGTTAGTAACTATATTACTATTTGGAAGATTACTAACTATATTACTGAGTACTTAAGAGAACTTGATATGTATAGAGTCTCAAGTTTAGGGATCATATATAGTGGTTCAGAGTAAACACCGGAATAAAACAGACCTGGTTCCAAATCCCTGCTCTACCAATTACTAACTGTGTACCTTTGGTCAAATTTCTGAACCATTTCTATGACTCAATTTCCTCTCCCATAAAATGGAGATAATAATGGTTATTGGGAGGGTTGCTATGAGGATAAAGCAAATGTATGCGTAGTGTTTAGGATGGTGCCTGGCACACATTGAGCGCTCAAGAAATACTACCCACTCTTCCTTTGTTTTTTGACATTTATTTATTTGGCTGTGTGGAGTCTTAGTTGCTGCATGCAGGATCATTAGTTGCAGCATGTGGGATCTATTTCCATCACCAGTGATTAAACCTAGGCCCCCTGCATTGAGAGTGCAGAGCCTGAGCCACTGGGCCACCAGGGGAGTCCCCGCAGTTTTCCTGGTCATGGTGAATTTAATCTCCAGAGGACATCTCTACACAGAACCCTGCTTGCTGCAGGTCCAGTGAGTAACATAGGCAGGATTTTGCAACTGATTCTTCTAAAGCTTTTGATAAGAAAATTATGATTACATATATATCCCCCCCTTTTTAATTATAAAAGTAACATACTTTAAGCAAAAGGGAATCTAGGGGGAAATTCCTGATTCGAAGAGAATTTGTATTGTGAGCTGTGACTTGTAATTATGAATATTGATCTCTACCTCAGTGCATTGAAGTATACCTTATTATTTTTAAGGAAGAAATGTGCACACCATGCTGAGTTGTGAGACAGGGGCATAAATCTATCTTTGTTGAAACTTATAACAATTTACCTCATATTTCATTGACCAAGGAAGCAAAGCAATGATCCACAATATACGAAGGAGGAAAAAAGTCATGACTATATGAGCTCTCATGTAAAAGTTTAACTCGGCAGGATATGTCAAAAGGAAATCAGATTTTGGTTTAATGTTCAGGACAAAACTTCCTGCCATGATCAATTCCTCACTGGCTTTCAGATAGCATTCACTGACGTTTATTCCTGATGGAGAAAGAAAGCTCATCTCTCCGGGGTGATGAGGAGTCAAGGTAGAAAGTCTTCCCAGTCTAGAGAGAGGAACACTGTGTCTACTCCTTGTTCCTGAGCAGCATCAGGCTGCATGAGCATTCACTGATTCTGTTGACTCTCAGTTGATTTAATTTAAAAAATAATCAAAATAAAACTGACCCTTTCCCTAAAAGCTTGGCCTCTTTCATTTTGTCTTCATCATGTAATTGGAGTATCTGATGTTACCTACATGCCTGTGAATACCCACAGTGCTATTGATAACAGTCTAGGGGTTCCTGATCCCTGGAGTGTATCAGGGAGCTCCAGGGTCCTGTTTTAGAGGGAGTGGCAAGTTCCTCAAATTCCCACTAGTGGATCTAGCCCCTCCTCACACAGATCAGATGGAGGCTTTCCATCTGTAGGCCACTTGTGTGTGTTATTCCAAGAATCACAGTGAATGCACTTGATATTATCACAAACATTTATCTGTGAGTTGTCTGGAAGAGATACTGACTCCGCAGTGGGCTACAGAGGAAATCTGTGATCACACCAAAGTTTGTGCTAGGCTGTTGTGCGACTTCTACTCAGGTGATCCTGAGATTCTTAGGTCACAGCTTCCTGCAGCTTCACTCCCTGAGGGCAGCAGTGTGGGTGGGGTGGAAAAGAGGTGAGCTTTGGGGTGGCAAAGAGTTGGGTAACCAGAGTCTAGCAGTGGGGCTGCTCTATATGCTTATGGTGAGTTCCCCCTGGATTAGTTGGCATTTGGGCCTTATCAGTGGTTAAATATTATGAATGTCACCCCTGGTTACAAGTGATGAAACCTAAGGTTTTTATTGTACCTCTCCAAATCCAGGAAGCATTGCATGTCTGTCTGTCTGTATATCTCTCAGTTTCTTCCTCTCCACCCCCTCCCATACCCATAAGTGGTATTTCTCTGCTAATTTTTGAGCATAGCAAAAGATGGCTGTCTCATAGCTCCTATTTCTGTCCGTTTCAAGGCTCTAGTAGAAACTGATCAGAGTCTCTGAATCATAATTCTGAATTCTTTGGGGAAAGTATCTAACTGGCCAGGTTTGGGTTAGGTGTCCATCTCTGAATGGTAGCTAGGGGGTCCCAGTCACATTATGTAATCTTACCATCTTGCCAGCCTCTGTGAGTGATGGGGGGAGGCAGTTAGTGGAGAAGGACACGCTGATAAGTGGCTTCTGAGATGGCTCTCAGTAATTATTGTGACTACTGGCATCCACAGGAATTATCTTCTGTGTGATCCCCTCCTCTGGAATGTGAACTAGGTCTGTTGACTACTGCTTCTAAAGTGAACACACTGCCCAAATTAGGTTGCAGAAGACTGGGACTTTCATCTTGCTCAGACTCTGTCTTTCTGGTTCTTGTTTTATTTGCTCTGGTACAGCAAGCTGCTGTGTTGTGCTCTGTGGAGAGATTCATGGGGCACGGAACTGAGGGTGCCATCTAGCCAAGTGCCAGCAAGGAACCAAATCCTGCCAGCAAGCCTGGGAGTGAGCTTGGAAGCAGATCCTTTCCCATTCCCTTTCCCTTGAGATGACTGCAGTCCCAGCTGACACGTTGATTACAGCTTTGTGAGGGACCCAGAGCCAGAGGCACTCAGCTATGCTGAGATTCCCAACCCATAGAACCTGTAAGATAATGGATGTTGTGTTTAGCCATTAAATTTTACTCCACCATTCCAGAAGTTCCACCCCTAAGCGACTACATTTTGGATTAGTCTGTTATGCAGTGGTAGATAACCAGCCAGGAGTGTGGTGACTGGAGCGGCTCTGAGGTCAGTTAGGTTCATGTCTTGTCCTAATTTCACCATGAGCCAGCTGTGTGGTTTTGTACAAGCTGTTGAACCTGTTCAAGTTGCATTCTCTTTTGTAGAATTGACATAATAGTAATATGGTTGTTGGGAGGGCTAAATGAGTAATCCAGGGCCAGCACCAAGTTTAGTTATATTAATATTTATTCATTCACTAATATTAATATTAGCAATATCAGCCAAGTTTAGCTATTGTTATTGAGCTTTCACAGCTCTGCTAACCCTATACTCTTGGGTTATTTGTTGCCTCAGTTTCTTCAGAGAAGAGGAGAATTCTGTGCCCTTTACAGGAACATGAAATACCCAAAAATCTCTTTAAAGCAAATAGCTTTTTAATTGGTAAATATGGAGGACTGTTTTCCTTTTACTCTTTTCGGTTTCCTGGTAAAGAACAATTTCATATCATGGAGAAGTTAAATTACAGAATTCATGCTCTCCAGTTCCAAAATATCAAAAAAATATTTGAGTTGATAGAATTTGTTTTTGCAGCTTCCTTCCCACAAAGACATCCAACAACCTTCTGCAACCAATTATTTTGTGCATGGAAATGCCAGGGCACTAGGCAGGTGGCAATCCATCACCGAGACGGAGCCCGAAGATGAAGAGCAGGGGGATGATCGTTGGTGCTTAAAAGGTTTCTGCCTTCTGAAGCCAAAGCCCATTGTGTCAAAGGTTTGATGGGGTTTGCTCATTAATTCCAAGCTCCAGTGCTCAGTTGCCATGTTTTCATTACTCCTTGGGGAGGCTGTTTTTCCCCCACTGGCAGCTGTGGACTTTGTGTGATGGAGGGAGATGTCAGGTTTTCAGATCTCCCACCCATGTCATCTCCATCATCCCAAGACCACTGCCCAAGCCCAGATTCCCCATGCATCTCCTTCTGCCATGCTGTGGGTTTATTCCAGAGCCTGGGGCTCAGCCTGCCTCCTCTCATCTCCACTCCTTCACCCTCCTGGACTGAGCTGGCTGCTGAGTGGGGAGCAGCTGGGCTCACCCACTTTTGCTGTCCCCACTCTTTTCTGTCAAGTACCACAGAAGCCCTCTCTGTGTTAGGGTGACAGTGCTCCCGGCTGAGAAAACACAGAACAGAAGAAAGCGCACATGAGGGGTGTGGTGGTCAGACACCCTTTGAAAAACTCACTGGGATTCTTGACACGGGCCTGCCACTGTCTCAAGGCTGGGATCTGCCACATTCATCACATTTCGTCTCCTCCCCCACCCAACCTTGTCCCCAAGAATGGTAGAGTGAGATAACCAGTCTCCTCACGACTGAAAAAACACTGCTTTTTTGCTTCCAGAATCACCCTCGCCTGTCACTCAATGGAACAGACCGGTTAAAAATAATGACCAGCAATGACCAAACAGGGAAGGAGCTTATCCTCACGCTATAAACTGAAAAGCATCCGACAACAAGAAAGGCAGATTTTGGTGTGACTTAGTGCAGCCCCCACACCTCCCTTTCCCCCAGAGAGTGACACATACGGAAACCTTGAGAATTCCCACCATCCCCCGGTTTAGAGAGCAACTGACATAACTGGGAGTAGGAAACTTAAAGAAAAATCAAGGAAGTCTCTTCCAGGAGCAGAGGTTCCCTTCTATGATCTCAGCATCATAGCCGAGTCAGGACAAGGCCCCAGGTATCATCATTTTCCAGGATTCCTGCTGAGTTGGGGTTGAGATGAAGTCTGAGGACCTCTGCTTCTCCCCACCCCCATGGAAAGGAGGGTACCCCAGCTTGGACACTGACAAAATCTTAAAAAGAAACAGTAAACCCAGTCCTATACCAAAGGCTGCAGGAAGTTTGCCAAGCTTGTTCCAAGTTCCTGCCCCCAGGCTACAGGAAAGTGGATGGAATACAGTTACCAGGCCTTGAGAGTAGCTGGAAGGGGAAAAAAGGTCCCAGATGAGGTTAGGAAGTTGTCAGTGAGAATTCATCTTCTTTCTACCAAAGCAAAATGAACTGAGTAGAGCTGTCCATTTGAGGCATGAGCAACAAGAAAAAAAGCAACATGGTAACTAAGGAAAATTATGCAGATGAGTAAAATGGAGGAAAACTTAAAGGAGCACAGCAGGAATAAAACAGATAAAAGACTGCTCCACACCCACCATCCCCCCACCCCGGCCCCAAGAAAAATCTACCGAAGAAATTACTAAGAACATGAATTCAGTAAGACAAGGCTTAAAAAAAAAAAACCAAAACCCACCTACTTCAGTAATGAAATTCAACAAACCACAAGATGAATGGAGAGGTCAGGAGAGAAGAACCAACATGGCACTAATTACCAGATGATCATGGAACAAATTCTATAAGCTCATGAGGGAAAGAAAATCTACATGTCCTTTGAGAATACAGGAGACATTTTTAAGCTTGCTCAAACTTAGCACCTAGACGCCCTCTTGAAAAAAAAACAACAACTCTTGGAACCATGATAAAAAGACATAAATGGAGAAAACATAGTAAAAGGAAATGAATCAGCTTTTATATGATAACACCAAGATTTGGGCCTGTTCAACTGCAAGAGTGCATTCCCACCTATTGACATGGGGAAGGCTGTGGGAAGCAGAGGTGTTTTGAACTGGAATTGGATCTCAATGAAATCTGAGATGCCTGGGATGCATTCAAGTGGAGATATTGAGTGGGTAGTTTGTATATAAGAGACTAGAGGTTGGAAGAGAGGTCTAGGTTGGAGACATATATCTACGAATCATAGACGTAGAGGTGATATTTATGGCTTGAGATTGGATGAGATCACTCAGGGAATTAGTGTAGAGAAGGTCAAGGAATGAGCCGTGGTTAGTCTCAATGTCAAGAATCAAGAGAAGAGAGAAATGAACAAAGAAGACTAAGAAGGAAAGTCAGTGAGGAAGGAGGGAAACCAGAAGGTGGTGGTGTCAGGAAAGCCAAGGGACGGATGGGTATTAAGGAAAAGTAGGTGATTAATTGTGTCAAGTGTAGCTGAGAGATCAGAATAAGATGAGACTTGAAAATTGTCCCCCGCCTTTGGCAATGCAGGAGTCACAAGTGACCTTAACAAGAGCTGTTTCAGTGGAGTTGTCTAGTTGAAAGCTTGATTGGAGAGAATTTAAGAGACAGTTTTCAAGAAATGCTGTTGTATTTGGGGCGAAGAAAAGAGGAGGTAACTGGTTGGGATGGTGGGGTCAAGATAATGCTTTTTTTAATTAACAGATTTTATTTTTTTAAGGCAGTTTAGGTTTACTGAAAATTGAGCAAGTAGTACAGAGTTCTCTCTACCCCCCTCCTCAGGGTTTCCTCTGTTATTAACATCTGCATTAGTGTGGTATATTTGCTACAACTGAGCCAATACTGGTACAATATTATTAACTAAAGTCTCTAATTTATGTTAGGGTTAATTCTTTGTGTCGTACAATTCCATGGGTTTTGACATGCATCATGTCTTGTGTTATTATAGTATCCTATAGAATAGTTTCACTGCTGTAAAAAAAAAAAAAAATCCCCCATGCTCCAAGGATAATGCTTTTTAAAGATGGGATTGCATGTGGTAAATAGAAGAGAAGAGGGACAATTCTAATTCTGTTAAGCAGTTGGCCAGCTGGCTCTAGCCTCAGCAGTGAGCTCTGGGTTGAAGAAGTAACTCAAACAGTCAGCAGCTTATTTAAGGATTGCCTGGAGATCAATGAGACATCTTAGTGGGGCATGTAGACTGAGAAGAGCAGAAGGCCTAGTGGAGAACTCTGAGGACACCAACGTATAATGCACAGCCAGAGGCACTGGAGCCCACAAAGCAGTTGCAGGAGGAAGGAGCATAGGAGGAAAACCAGGAGGTTGTGTTGTCACCAAAGTCACAGGAAGAGAATGTTCAAAGAAGGAAGACCACAGGGTTGAATGATGCCAGGAATTCAGTAAAGATAAGGGCGAAGAAGTCCGTGTTGGATGTAGCAATAAAGGAGGTTATTTTGGATCTTCAGTGAGAGAGTTTAAGGGATATGAAAGAGGAGAAACACATTTTTCATGAGCTGAAGAATTACTGGGAGGTGATGATGTGACAGCCACGAGCATAAAACTCTTTGAAGAACTTCGGCCACGAAGGAGGTAGTGGAGAGATAGGACAGTGATTGAAGCAAGACATGAGTATGAGAGACTTATTTTCAAGATGGTAGAGACATGCATATGTAAATGTTGATGGAAGCAGGAGAGAGGGTGCGGGGAGAGGCTCCTCTGTGCCTGTGGCATGAAGTTTAGCGAGAGAGATACAGGAGAGAGAAATGATTGATTGAACCAGGTCCCCTGATGAGGTGGAACGACCTGGGACACAGAGAACAGAAGGAGGGGTTAGTCTTAGACTTCTATTGCATTATGACAGGAAGACCAGAAAGTGGGTACAGACAAGTTTTGGATGAGTGGCAGAATTCTGAAGGAGTTCTCTCCTGATGGCTTCTGTTGCCTTTGTGAGGGAGGAGGTGAGGTCATCTCCTGTGATGATAGGGTAGGAAATACGAGAAGAATGGGAGAAGTCCAAAGTCTCTGGAAAAGAAAAAGACTAGTCATTTGGAAACACAGAAAGGGAATCAGGGAAATAGAAGGGAGTTGGTTCCATATTCTTCTTTGTCTACTGAACCCAAGAAATGTACCTCTTCTCTTTTCAAAATGTTAAGGGGATTCAACATTGGTCTTTACTTCCATCACCAGTCACATCCACAACTGGGTGTTGTTTTCGCTTTGGCTCCGTCTCTTTATTCTTTCTGGAGTTATTTCTCCACTCTTCTCCAGTAGCATATTGGGCATCTACTGACCTGGGGAGTTCATCTTTCAGTATCATATCTTTTTGCCTTTACATACTGTTCATAGGGATCTCAAGGCAAGAATACTGAAGTGGTTTGCCGTTCCCTTCTACAGAGGACCATGTTTTGTCAGAACTCTCCACTATGACCCGTCCATCTTGGGTGGCCCTACACTGCATGGGTCATGGTTTCATTGAGTTAGATACTGGGCAAGACTGAAGGCAGGAGGAGAAGGGGACAACAGAGGATGAGATGGTTGGATGGCATCACTGACTCGATGAAGATGAGTTTGAGCAAGCTCTGGGAGTTGGTGACGGACAGGGAAGCCCCGCGTGCTGCAGTCTATGGGATTGCAAAGAGTCAGACACGACCAAGCGACTGAACTGAACTGAAAGGGGATTCAACATGAGTGATCAAGGAGGTTGTGGATCAGTTGGTCTTGGATTCCTCTAGGTCTCCTGAGAGTCATTGTCAACAAACTCCTCACCTCCTTCCTGGTCTCAGCTTTGCAGTTGGTTCTCTCATGAGCCTTCCTCAGCTCCTGGGCTTGGAGCTGTTCAAGGGATTGTTCATGTGACTCCAGCAGGGACTGTGGAAATGGAATCAGGATGCTGGGATTCGGGATGAGACAGAGATGGATGTTTAGCAAAGGAAGTAGACACATAGGAGTGTCTATTTACCATCTTCTACAGCAAGGTCCCCAACCTATGGCCCATGGCCAGATCTGGCCCACTGCCTGCTTGTGTAACAAATATATTTCAGTACAGCTATGTCTATGGTTGCTTTCCAGCTGTAACATCAGAATTAAATGGTTGTGACAGGGGCCTTATGGCCCACAAAGCTGAAAATATTTACTATCTGGCCTTTTTACAGAAAATGTTTGTCTATCTCTGTTCTAGAGGAAAGATGGGGGTATTTTGGAGGAAGGATAACCTTGAGAAAACCCCAACTTCTGAGTCTGTTTCCTTTTCTGAAAAATAAGGACACCATTCATTAAATCATTCTTTCACTTAACAAACATTTATCGATTTCTCACTATGTGCCAGAAGCTGGGCGAGAGAGATCAATAAGACCCAGCCTTGTTCTTTCAAAGCTCAATAGCAGAGATGGATGGGTAAGCAAATAGTTGGAATGCTTAGAGATAAATGCTCTGTGCGTGCCATGGGGATGAAGGGAGGCATCTCACCTGGCCCAGATGGATCTGGGAAGGCTTCATAGGAAAACAGAAGAGGAGGGACTCATCAGCATGGAGGGTTGCTGTGGATGAAGAGGAAATCAGTCAGGGATTCTTGCAGGCTGAGGGGAGATAAAGGGGAATGAAGGAGAGTGAGTACTTGGAAGCACCAAGATAGAAAGGGTAGATGAAGGGAAACAGAGAAGGAGCAGTGAGAGAGGCAGAAGGAGAATCAGGAAAGTGTCAGGAGTACCAGTGGGACACACAGGGCCCCACGATTCTACCACCCTGCCCTTGACACCCTGCCCTGCCTACCTGATCATTGCCAGTCCAGCAGGGCCCAGATATGGTTTCACAACTGACTCAACACAGTATTCAGAGCAGACACCATCAATCAGCATTTGCCGCTGTGATGAAACCCAGGGTGATCTTAAAAAGTATACACAATCGATTTGTTAATTACAAAGCACCCCCAAATTGTAATGTGGTATTACTATCAACTGTTAGTAAAATAAAATGCAAGAAAAACTCAATAATATGGTAATAGGTGTAATTCAACCTGGATATCAGAATTTGAAATCTATTTTGATAATGTAAACATAACACAAAACATAGCCTATTTTTAATAAATTCATTATACACTTTTCAAACTGAATCTGAGATACATACTCATTCCTGAAAATCATTCATACATATGATTTCATTGAGAAAATGGATTTCTACAGTATGTGGGAGTTTGAATGGATTTAAGAATGAGGCAGATTGTCCTCTTTTTTTATGCTTAAAAGTTTTGGGAAATATTTCAAACATTCGAAGAAGTAAAGAGAATAATATAACACCCATGTATCTACTACTTAGATTTTTTTAAAGTGCTAGCGTTCTGCCACTGCTTCACAACTCAATAATAAGAGTAAAAACATTGTGGACACAGTTGAGGGCCCTTTTGTGACTCTTTCTCATCCCTTCTGTCTTCCCAGAGCTCACCACCCTCTGGAAGTTATAGTGTGCATCTTCCTCCTCTGTGGTTTTATATTTTTCCTGCATTTGAGTCAATAAACATGAAGCAGAATTGTTTCTTGTGTTTTTAAACATGACACAAATGGTAAGGCCGTATAAAACTTCTGCCACTTGCCTTTATCATTCTCCTCTGTGTTTTTGAGCAGCAGCCATGCTGATTTGTGTGTTCATTCATTTTACAAAGCTGGTCCTCTTTCCCTTCTTTGAAACCTGCCCAAATTGTTGAAGACAGTGAATACGTTTGACAGCTTCTCGGTGACAGATATGAAATAATTTGGTCTCAATTGTCTTCTCAGTTTTCGTTTTCTCTTCCTTCATCTCCCTTCCTCTTTTCCTCTCCTGCTTTGTTGTGGGTTTTGAATGTAAAAAGAAATAGTGAAAGAAGGAAAATTCTAAAAGGTGGTATCTTCCAGAAAAGAATAGACTTCCCCCCACCCCACCAGGAGCAGCTAGCATTTATCAGATACTAAGTGCAAAAACCTACACTAAGTGTTTCACATTCATTTGTTAATCTTCAGTGTGACCCTTGGAGATCTTCCTTGCCCCAAGTCACAAAGCTAGTTTGTGAAGATTTTAACCTAGACACTCAGATGGTAGAGCCGATAAAGGCTTAACCATTCAAAAAGAGAAGCCATATTGAGCCCAAGTAGGGACAGTGTTAGGTGAGCTATTAACAGTAACAATCCCCAGGGTTAGTGCTTTAATAACTTTTGATATTGATCTCACTTCTAAGTTAAGTATCACAGTGATTGTTAATAATAAATAACAACAGAGTACTTACTTAATTCACAAGCTTGAGAGTTAACCTCAGACTAATTTTCTCACCTGAACTTCAGTCACCCATTGATTTCAAACTCCTGCCAGCATATTTCTGCTTGGCTATTCCTCTATCATCCCTTACTCTCTAAGTACCAAACAGTTATTTCTTTTCTTCTTGACCATTTCTAGTTGCTGCAAATTCTCAGCTTGGCGTCAATGTCTCTCTATACTCTGGTTCTTCACTGCCTGCTGTGGATTGGATTGTGTCCCCACAAAATTCATATTTTGAAGCCCTTCCCCTCAATGTGATGGTATTTGGAGATGGGGCCTTTGGGATGTAATTAGGTTTAGGGATAGGACTGAGCACCTAACACTAGGTTTAGATGAGTTCATGGGTGGGGATCCCCATGATGGGATTAGTGCCCTTGTATGAAGAGACCAGAAACCTGACTCTCTCTCTGTCTTGTGAGGACACAGTGAGAAGGCAGCCTTCTGCAAGCCAGGAAGAGAGCCCTCACCAGGAACCAATCTTCCCACACCTTGATTTTAGACTCCAGCCTCCAGTACTGTGAGAAACAAAGTTCTGTTGTTTAAGAAACCTAGGCATATTTATTATAGCAGTGTAGGGTAGGGTATTTATTATAGCAGCCTAAAGTGACTAAGACACTACCTATATAGCATTTTAATCTTACTAAGTTTCTTTCCCTTTTGAGCAATTATCCTTCCTCTTGCCTGTTTTTCCACCTGTGTTATTTTCCTGAGCGAGGCTGGTACTTCCTCTACCCAAATAATAGCAGCCTTTTAAGGAAAAAATTAAAGTCTCTTTTCCCTACCAGTTCTTTCTTCTTTAGATTCCTACAATACTTAACCTGCGGAATACAATATAGTACTTAGTTGTGTAATGTTATTTATTTTTCAGTTCAGTTCAGTTCAGTCACTCAGTCATGTCTGACTCTTTGCGACCCCATGGACTGCAGCATGCCAGGCCTCCCTGTCCATCACCAACTCCTGGAGTTTACTCAAACTCATGTCCATTGAGTTGGTGATGCCATCCAGCCATCTCATCCTCTGTCATTCCCCTTCTCATCCCTCCTTCAATCTTTCCCAGCATCAGGGTCTTTTCCAAGGAGCCAGCTCTTTGCATCAGGTGGCCAAAGTATTGGAGTTTCAGCTTCAACATCAGTCCTTCCAATGAATATTCAGGACTGATTGCCTTTAGGATAGACTGGTTGGATCTCTCTGCAGTCCAAGGGACTCTCAAGAGTCTTCTCCAACACCACAGTTCAAAAGCATCAACTCTTCAACATCCAGCTTTCTTTGTAGTCCAACTCTCACATCCATACATGACTACTGGAAAAACCATAGCTTTGACTAGATGGACCTTTGTTGACATAGTTATGTCTCTGCTTTTTAATATGCTGTCTAGGCTGGTCACAACCTTCCTTCCAAGAAGGAAGTGTCTTTTAATTTCATGGCCGCAGTCACCATCTGCAGTGATATTTGAGCCCCAAAAAATAAAGTCAGCCACTGTTTCCAGTGTTTCCCCATCTATTTGCCATGAAGTGTTGGTATTAGATGCCATGATCTTAGTTTTCTGAATGTTGAGCTTTAAGCCAACTTTTTCACTCTCTTCTTTCACCTTCATCAAGAGGCTCTTTAGTTCTTCTTCACTTTCTGCCGTAAGGGTGGTATCATCTGCATATCTGAAGTTATTGATATTTCTCCTGGAAATCTTTTTTTTAAAATTAATTAATTTATTTTTTTAACTTTTTTTTCCATTTATTTTTATTAGTGGGAGGCTAATTACTTTGCAAGATTGTAGTGGTTTTTGCCATACATTGACATGAATCAGCCATGGATTTACATGTATTCCCCATCCTGTACCCCCCTCCCACTTCCCTCCCCATCCCATCCCTCTGGGTCATCCCAGTGCACTAGCCCTGAGCACTTGTCTCATGGATCTAACCCGGACTGGTGATCTGTTTCAAACTTGATAATATACATGGAATTTAGAAAGATGGTAATGATAACCCTATATGCAAGACAGAAAAGGAGACACAGATGTATAGAACAGACTTTTGGACTCTATGGGAGAAGGCGAGGGTGGGATGATCTCCCAGAAATCTTGATTCCAGCTTGTGCTTCATCCAGCCCAGCATTTCTCATGATGTACTCTGCATATAAGTTAAATAAGCAGGGTGACAATATGCAGCCTTGATGTACTCCTTTTCCTATTTGGAACCAGTCTGTTGGTCCATGTCCAGTTCTCACTGCTGCTTCCTAACCTGCATACAGGTTTCTCAAGAGTCAGGTCAGGTGGTCTGGTATTCCCATCTCTTTCAGAATTTTCCACAGTTTATTGTGATCCACACAGTCAAAGGCTTTGGCATAGTCAATAAAGCAGAAATAGATGTTTTTCTGGAACTCTCTTGCTTTTTCAATGATCCAGCAGATGTTGGCAATTTGATCTCTGGTTCCTCTGCCTTTCCTAAAACCAGCTTAAACATCTGGAAGTTCACGGTTCACATATTGTTGAAGCCCGGCTTGAAAAAATATTTATTTTAATATATATACATATTTATTTTAAAGTAAAAAATATATATTTTAAAAATATTTATTTATTTGACTGCACTGGGTCTCAGTTGTGGCATGCGCTATCTTTGATCTTCATTATGGCATGTGGGATGTCTAGTTGAAACATGAGAAATATTTAGTTGTGGCATTTGAACTCTTAGTTATGGCATGTGGGATCTAAATCTCTGATCAGGGATCAGATCTGGGCCCCCTGCATTGGGAACATGGATCTTAGCTGCTGGACCACCAGGGTGCTGCGCTGTGCTTATTCGCACAGTCGTGTCTGACTCTGCGACCTCATGGACTGTAGCCCACCAGGCTCCTCTGTCCATGGGGATTTTCCAAGCAAGAATACTGGAGTAGGTTGCCATGCTCTCTTCCAGGGGAACTTCCCAACCCAGGGATTGAACCCAGGTCTCCTGCACTGCAGGCAGATTCTTTACTGTCTGAGCCATCAGGGAAGCCTGGACCACCGGGGAGGTTCCTCTATTTGTTTTTTGATGGAAAGAGATGCCATTTTTGTCTTTTGTGATACGAATCTCTATTTCCCTCAATATTTTATTATGAAAAATTTTAATAGAGAAAAGCTTAAAGAATTATGTGTCCACTACCTAGATTTTACAGTTGTGAACATTTTGCTATACTCACTTTATCATTGATCCATCCTTCTATTCATCCACCAACTCATCTTCTGTGTAGTACATTTCAAAGCAAGGTGCAGATATAATATACTTCTCCCCTAAACACTTCAGCATGCAAATGGTTAACCTAGAGCTCAATATTTGTTCATGACTCTTTTTTTTAAAGCAAAATTTTTATTTAGTGGAATGCTAATCTGAATTGTACCATTTGATGACAAATACATATACCGCTTAACCTAAATCCCCTATTAAGATACAGAGCATTTCTATCACCCCAGAAAACTCCCTCTGGGATTTTGGAACCACGATTTGTATATTGTTGCCTCACAGAATCTGAGGATGTAATTAGAGACTCAGCAAGTCAATTGGTGATAAAGGATCACAGAAGCAGTTTATGTTTTGTTTGCTTTGACAGAGAACTATAATCAGATAGAGGCTGGGGAGCCAGTTGTTTTAATTCTTGTGTGCTACTTACGTTGTATCATGCCAACTGAAGACATAAAGAATTCACAGGAACTGGAAAGAATAACCAACTGTACCTGGCTTGCATTCAGACACTGTGTATGATCATTAAAATATATTGTAAAAAGTTGATACTAAATGCATTCACATAACTGTGCATTTTAATACCAATGTGCAAATTAGTACAGGGCCTGGTGATTTTCTTTCAATTCTTTAAAGTTTTAAATAGTAATTTAATTCATTCGTAACATTTCATCTATTTCCTCCAAATTTGCAATAATCCATCTTCCTGCTTTTAGGACAAAATGAATAAAACTGACCTTTTAAAAAAATTCCTGGCCTACTGTAAGCATTTCTGGCCATGAATGTGGACTATAAAGTGGTTTTTAAATTACTGGAGGCAATTTCTAGGAACTCTCTGCGGAACAGATTGGCCTTGGAGTCAGCCGACCTAGGTCCAAACCTTGACTCCAATACTAATTGACTGCATGACTTTCAGCAAATTTCTTAACCACTCTGGTCCTTGATGTCTCTGTTTACAAAATGGAGATGTTACATATATTGACCTCATAGAGCTGTTGAGAAGAATAAGTGAAAAATGGCAATTTTCAGGGTTTAGCACATATTACGTACTCAAAACAGGTTAATGTTGTGATTATTTTAGTAAAAACAGACTCAACTGTAAGTTTTTTTGTTTGGAATGTTTCTGATATTTATAAACCTCAAGGAACTTGGTGATTGTGTTTAAGGGATTAAATATCCTTTGTCTAGTCTTTGGTCCCGTGAAAGAGCAATAGCCATAGCTTTTAGTTAATATTTGCTAAGAATCAGATGTAAAAAGCAACCAACTCCCACCAGTAGTTAAAATAAAAAAGATTCACAACCCTGAAAGTTGGTGAGGATGTGAAGCAACCAGAATGCTCACATACTGTGGGTAGAGATAAAATAGTGCAAGCTCTTTGGAAAACTCTTTGGGGTTTTCTTAAAAGAGTTACACTTATACCTTCCTCAGTGATTCTCAAAATGACAATAATGCTGAGGTTGAGAAATCCTGATCTGCTTCATGACCCAGCCATATCATGGCTAGATACTTACCCAAAGGTATTTACCCAAGAGTAAAGAAAATATATGCTCACAAAAAAACTTTACTGGAATGCCTTGTTGTTGTTTAGTCACTAAATCGTGTGACTCTTTTGCGACCCCATGGACTGTAGCCCACCAGGATCCTCTGTCCATGGGATTTCCCAGGTAAGAATACTGGAGTGGGTTGCTGTTTCCTTCTCCAATGGATCGTCCCAACCCAGGGATTGAACCCATGTCTCCTGCATTGGCACAGATTCTTTACCACTGAGCCACCAGGGAAGTCCCACTGGAATGCTTATAACAGGTTTATTCATAATAGCCCCAAACTGGAAATAAAACTCACATGTCCATCAGTAGGAGAATAATATGTTAAACTGTAGTCTATCCATACAATAGCATACTACTTAATAAAAAGGAACAAACTACAGGTACAGAAGACAACATGGATGAATATACTCAGGGTTCAGAACATACTCCTCTAAAATAGGGTGCCTTGGCATATTGAATGTTTTAAGCTAAAGGAATGTAAGAAGTGGTAGGCACAGGAAAGACTCTGACCTTGCTCTGAAGCAGGTTATAAGAACCTTGCGTGAGAGATGCCCTCCCTATACCTAGAAGAAAGAAACATCCTTCTCTCCAAAGATGGGAGGACACCAAGAGGAATCTGGATAAACATACCTTGTTAAAATTTCCCCAGTTTAGTACTCTTGTTGTTGTTGTTCAGTTGTTAACTCATGTCCAACTATCTGTGACCCCATGGACCACAGCACGTCAGGCTCTTCTGTTCTCCACTATCTCTTGGAGTTTGCTCAAATTCACATCCATTGAGTCAGTGATGCTATCTAACCATCTCATCCTCTGCCGCCGCCCCTTCCCCCTTTGCTTTCAATCTTTCCCAGCATCAGGGTCTTTACCAATGAATCAGCTCTCTGCATCAGGAGGCCAAATTATTGGAGATTCAGCATCAGTCTTTCCAGTGACTATTCAGGGCTGATTTCCTTTAGGATTGAGTGGTTCAATCTCTTAGTAGTCCAAGGGACTCTCCAGAGTCTTCTCCAGCACTACAATTTGAAAGCATCAGTTTTTCGGTGCTCAGCCTTCTTTATGGTCCAACTTTCACATCCATACATGATTACTGGGAAAACCATTGCTTTGACCATACAGACCTTTCCTGGCACAGTGATGTCTCTGCTTTTGAATACTCTTTCTAGGTTTGTCATAGTTTTTCTTCCAAGGAGCAAGTGTCTTTTAATTTCATGGCTGCAGTCACTGTCCACAGTGATTTTGGAAATCACAGCCCAAGAAAATAAAGTCTGTCGCTGCTTCCACTTTTTCCCCATCTATTTGCCATGAAGTGATGGGAACAGGTACCATGATCTTATTTTTTGAATGTTGAGTTTCAAGCCAGCTTTTTCATTCTTAGCTCAGACTCATTTGTCACACTTTCCCACGACATTCTACTTCTTATCAAATCTAGTATAAAAACACTCAGGTTTAAACCTAGTGTGAAAAACAGTGTCTTTCAGATCCTCATTTCCTTGTGAAGGCTCTCTTGTCATGCAAAACATTAATAAATTTATACGCTTTTCTCTTGTTAATCTATCTTTTGTTACAGAGCCTAAGCCAAGAATCCTAGACTAGTAAAAGAAAGTTTTTTTCCTCCCCTACAATACTAAAAAAAAAAAAAAAAATTACAGTGAGTGGAAAGGGGCTGGAAACTAAAATTATAGACTGTAATGACAGAATTTATATGACATCTAGAATAGGCAAAACTAAAATATAGTGTAGAAAACAGATCAGTGTTTGCTTCTTGGGGGTGGGAGATTAATTGGGAAGGGGCTCGAGGAAACTTTCTGGAATAAAATTATACCTGGAAAAATTTTCTAAAAATGGCAACCAACTGGTGAGTTAGGAAGATCTTGGAAGATCTTTTTTCTTCCAAACAGCTTTGCATTGGTTGCCCCTCAAACTCTCCAACAGTTATATTTTCAGGGTTTCATTTTAGCTAGTCAGTGTGTAACTGTTTGATTATGGGTTTGGTTTACATCTCTCCAATGACTAATGGAGTTGAGCATGTATTTATGTTTATTGACCTTTTGGATATCATCTTTTTAAAGTTTTTGTTTTAGTCTTTTGCCCATTTTCCTAATGGGACGTCTTTTCTCATTTGTTTTAGGAGATATATACTCTGGGTGCAAACCTTTGTCTCATATGTGTATGGTAAATATACATATATATATATATATATACATATATATATATATTTCCCCTTCACTCTCAATGCTGTCTTATGATGAATAAACATTCTTAATTTTAGTGTTTATTTATGTATATATATATATATTATGATTAGTGCCTTTTCTGTCCTGTTATAAGCTTTTTGCCTATTTCAAGACTATGAAGATGTTCTCTTATATTTTCTGCTTAGAGTTATTGTTTGATCTTTAAAATATAGATTGACAATCCAAATGAAATCTGTTTTTGTTTATTATGTGAAGTAAGAGTCCAGATGTGAGAGTTGGACTGTGAAGAAAGCTGCGTGCTGAAAAATTGATGGTTTTGAACTGTGGTGTTGGAGAAGACTCTTGAGAGTCCCTTGGACTGCAAGGAGATCCAACCAGTCCATCCTGAAGGAGATCAGTCCTGGGTGTTCATTGGAAGGACTGATGCTGAAGCTGAAGCTCCAATACTTTGGCCACCTCATGTGAAGAGTTGACTCATTGGAAAAGACCCTGATGCTGGAAGGGACTGGGGGCAGGAGGCGAAGGGGACGACAGAGGATGAGATTGCTGGATGGCATCACCTACTCGATAGACATGAGTTTGAGTAAACTCTGGGAGTTGGTGATGGACAGGGAGGCCTGGCGTTCTGCGATTCATGGGGTCGCAAAGAGTCGGACACGACTGAGCGACTGAACTGACTGACTGACTGAAGAGTCCAGATGAAGTCTTTTCCATATAAAATAGATATTCAAATGTCCTAGCACCCTTTTTCAAAAGATTACTTATTTATTTATTTGTTTTTGACTGCATGGGGTCTTTGTTACTGTGAGGGCTTTCTCTCGTTGTGGTGAGCAGGGGCTTCTCATTGCAGTGGTTTCTCTTTTTGCAAAGCACAGGCTCTGGGTGTGTGGGCTTCAGTAGTTGTGGCACACAGTCTTAGCTGCCCTGTCACATGTGGGACCTTCCCTGACCAAGGATCAAACCCATGCCTCCTACACTGGCAGGTGGATTATTAACCACTGGACCACCAGGGAAGCCCCACTATTTATGTATCTTTTTTGAAAAGACTTTTCTCTACTGATGCATATACTGGAAGAGTTGTAAAATTTGTATGTGTGTCACACACACACCTATATATGTATATATATGACATAAATGGGCCAAACTCCACATCTAGTTCTATATTCTCCTATTTTCATGACACTTTTGGCATATATATAACCTATTAATGGCTGCATAGTAGTGTTAGTCACTGAGTTGTGATCAACTCTTTGTGACCCATGGACTGTAGCCTGCCAGGGTCTTCTGTCCATGGAATTCTCTAGGCAAGAATACTGGAGTGGGTTGCCATTCCCTCCTCTAAGGGATCTTCCCAACCCAGAGATCGAACCCAGTCTCCTGCAATGCAGACAGATTTTTTTTATCACCTGAGCCACCAGGGAAGCCCGTATATATGTGTTGGTATACAATATTTATTTTTCTCTTTCTGACTTACTTCACTTTGTATAATAGGCTCCAGTATTGTTATTAATGTTATTAAGATGCTATGATAAACATTTTTTCCCAAAGTGAGTGCCAGTTGTTTTCTAAAGCTAAATTGCTAGGAGTGGGAATTGCTGGGCTAAAGTACAAGGTTATTTTAAAGTTTGCCTTCTGTAAAAGTGAAAGTGAAAGTCACTCAGTCATGTCCAACTCTTTGCTACCCCATGGACTGTACAGTCTATGGAATTCTCCAGGCCAGAATACTGGAGTCCAGGGGATCTTCCCAACCCAGGGATTGAACCCGGGTCTCCCGCACTGCAGGCAGATTCTTTACCAGCTGAGCCACCAGGGAAGCCCTTGTGTTCTGTAAGGTAGTAACAATTTTCACTCTCCCCTAAAATATGTAAACTTGTTTCTCCATATTGTCACCAATAGCCATTTCTGATCTTTTAAACGAGTGAAAATAAACCTTATTTATTATTTTTTTTTAAGTCAAATAGCTTTGTGAAGTGAAGGTCACTGAGTTGTGTCCAACTCTTTGCAACCCCATGGACTATACATATATATATAAACTATATATAACTATATAACCTATACATATATATAAAACTATATATAGGTTATATGTATATAACTATACAGTCCATGGAATTCTCCAGGCCAGAATACTGGAGTGGGTAGCCTTTTCCTTCTCCAGGGAATCTTCCCAGCCCAGGGATCGAACCCAGGTCGCCCATATTGCAGACAAATTTTTTACCAACTGAGCTATCAGGAAGCCCAAATAGCTTTGCGGTATCTCCTTAACGGTTGTTTTGCTTTTCGGAATGGCTTGTTCAATCATCTCCCATTTTTCTTTGAGGTTGTCTTGTGAAAGTGAAATGTGAAAGTGAAGTCGCTCAGTCATGTTCGACTCTTTGCGACCCCATGGACTGTAGCCTACCAGGCTCCTCTGTCTATGGGATTTTTCTAGGCTGTAGTGGGTTGCCATTTCTTTCTCCAGGGAGTTTGCCTTCAGTTCAGTTCAGTCGCTCAGTCGTGTCCGACTCTTTGTGACCCCATGAATCGCAGCATGCCAGGCCTCCCTGTCCATCACCAACACCCGGAGTTTACTCAAACTCATATCCATCGAGTAGGTGATGCCATCCAGTCATCTCATCCTCTGTTGTCCCCTTTGCCTCCTGCCCCCAGTCCCTCCCAGCAGCAGAGTCTTTTCCAGTAAGTCAACTCTTCACATGAGGTGGCCAAAGTATTGGAGCTTCAGCTTCAGCATCAGTCCTTCCAATGAACACCCAGGACTGATCTCCTTCAGGATGGACTGGTTGGATCTCCTTGCAGTCCAAGGGACTCTCAAGAGTCTTCTCCAACACCACAGTTCAAAAGCATCAGTTTCTCGGCACTCAGCTTTCTTCACAGTCCAACTCTCACATCCATACATGACCACTGGAAAAACCATAGCCTTGACTAGATAGGCCTTTGTCGGCAATGTAATGTCTGCTTTTTAATATGCTATCTGGAAGGGAGGTTGTTTTACTCGTTTATAAATATATGTATGTCATGATAACAGTATTTTTGTAGTTTCCCTAGTTTGGCTTTCTAACCTCATTTTCTTCTAACCTCATTTTCTTTCTGCTAAGAGCTAAACTCTACCGCAAGAGAACCTCGGGCGTCCAGGGCCCAGGTGGGCGGGGCCAGCGTGTCCGGGACAGGTTGTCCTCGCCCCATTCCACGCCTCCACCCTCGGGGGGCGGGGCCAAAGGACGCTCGGTTTGAGCGCGCAGTTGCCAGAGCGGCCGTTGGGCGGGAGGCTGGCGCTTCCCGGATTCAGCACCCAGCGGAGAAACGAAACCGAGAGAGCAGAGGTCTCTTACGAGCATCGCCGACGTGCGTAACGTTGACGTAAGACGCCAGCTCAGCCTTGAGGCGCACGCGCAGTGCGTGTGTTAGGGCTTTTGGGCCTCCGTTCGCCGGAGTCTCGCTCCGGAGTCTCGGGCTGCAGTTGTGCTTCCGCTCTGCGTGTTCCTAGAGCCGCTCCTGCCTCCTTCTCTACTTTCCGGCGCGCCACCTCCCATCCGTGTGCCAGGGCTCAGAAGACCTGCAGTAGCGATGCTCTTGGGAATCATCCCCAGGAGTGGAAGTGGAGAATGCCCTCCTTGAGTGAGGAGAGCGAGTGAAGCGCAGCCTCTCTAGACTCTGGGGGCTGAGGTGGGCGTGAGCGAAGGTAATTCAGGCCCACTTTCCGAACCCGGGTCTTCCTTCGACTTTCCAGTGGATTAGGCAGAGGCTTGGGCTGAGTTTCCTCCGGGTCAGTGACTGGGTCGCTCGAATGAAACTTGAGACTTAATTTATACCTAGAGGAAACGAGATTTTGGGTGCCCCTGGCGCAAAGTAAGGCGCTGGATACACAGTAGGCATTATTTTCGCTGTTGCTGTGAGGAGGTGGAGCTGTTGGCACCTCTTCTAAAATTTCTTTGCAAGTGTTAACTGGAGGAGTAACAGCTATTGATGAGACTTTGTGTTAGGCCGGTGAATTTTGCGGGTATTCCCTTCGTGGCTTTGGGCAGGGGGTACATGACTTCCTACTCAATTCTGCAAAACAACAATGGTAATACTGACCCTCGTAGCAGAATGATGATGCCACAAAGCTCTATGGAGTGCTTCATAAGAGGGACAGAGGAACCTTTTCCAGAGGATCATACTGAAAACTTTTTCCTTGTCTCTCGTAAACCATATGCATTTTTGTTTTTGTTTTGTGTGAGGTGCTAGAGTGACGTTGAAGTTCTTTGCTAAGACTTATATTCAGAACCTGATTAGAGGAACGCCTTTTGGGCTAGTCTGAAATCCCTTTTAGTTATTCCATGAATACTTACTGAATGCTTTCTGTGTACTGTTCTAACTTCTTAATAAGTGAGTAAAGAAAACAAAGATCCCTGCCCATTGCAGCTTAGGTTGTAGTTTTGGGAAGACATAAAAAAATAGTAAACATAAATAAGGAAATTCTTTGATGGCTTAGATGGTAAAGCGCCTGCCTACAGTGCCAGAGACCTGGGTTCATTTCCTGGGTCGGGAAGATCCACTGGAGAAGGAAATGGCAACCCACTCCAGTACTCTTGCCTGGAAAATTTCCAGGGTAGTCTCCACAGTCGATGGGGGTGGCAAAGAGTCAGATACGACTGAGTGACCTCACGTTCACTTTTTCACTTTCACATGTTAGAAGGAAAGAGTGTCATAGGAAAAGACAGCAAAGTTCTTACCTTTACCATTGTTAATGGAAGATGCAATTTTAAATTAGAATGTCAAAGGCTTCACAGAAAAAATGACACTTCTGTAAATTCTCGAAGGAGATAAGGGAAGGGAAGAACATTCCAGGTGGAGGGACTGACTGTCCAAAGCCTCCCCTTGCTGTGTGTCTGGGCTTTTAAGTGAACGGCAAGAGAGCCTGTGGGGCTGGAACACAATGAAAAAAAGGGGTAGTAGGAGAAAATTAGGTTAGCCATGGGGTGGGGCTGGAGAACAGACATGTTCTAGGGCGTTGTAGACTATTGTAAAGACTTTGGCACTTACTCTGAGTGAAATGGGGAGCCGTGACAGCACAGCAGCCCTACAATCTGAGGTTTTTCAGAGTTACTCTGGTGGGTGTGTTTCAGAATAGAATGGCGGAGGCAAGGGTAGAAGCAAAGAGAGGAGTGAGACGGCTGTGGCAGTAGTTCAGAAGAGAGTTGATGCGTATTTCTAATCAGAAGGTTGGTAGTTGGAGTGAGTGCGAAGCAGTTGGATTCTGGGAATTTGTAGGAAACAATATTTGGATAAGTTGTGTGTTATCAACCTGAACATTTTTCAACATGATATACAGTTTATATATAAATATATAATATATAATTTTGGTCCATGTTCCATAAGTATAGGCGGGAAGAACAGTGGAGTGTTTGAACCACTTTAGTTGTTCTCCTGTGAAAGTAATTACGTATTAGCTTAGGTAAGATTTCAGAGCTTACTTACAGCCATTAATTGGTATGTGAAGTTAATGACTAAAGTCAGACTTTTTCCAAAATAGAATATAGTTGAAATCTAAAAGTTGTAGTTTCCAGTAAGCAAAGTGTGAATTAGGACAGAATAATTTGTTGTAGTCCTCGTGCATTTACTCTTAATTAAAATTTTAGTGAATGTGAAAATGCTTCCTTTCTGCTTTCTGTCAGAAATTTGTCTAAATATTCTAACAGTAAAAAAAAAAAAAAATAGACCTAAGGTAAGAAAAATACATTAATAGGTTATTGTGACTGTTATTCACAATTTTGGGGTAAATATACTGTGGGAAACAGAAATAACTAAGATAATTGTTACTTCAGGAAGTTTGCAAGCTCGTGGGCTTTCCTAGTGGCTCAGACGGTAAAGAATCTGCTTGCAATGCAGGGGACCTGGGTTCAAACCCTGGGTTTGAATGATCCCCTGGAGGAGGGCATGGCAACCCACTCCAGTATTCTTGCCTGGAGAATCCCCATGGACAGAGGAGCCTGGCGGGCTACAGTCCATGGGGTTGCAAAGAGTCAGACAACTGAGTGACTGAGCACAGAATGGCACAGACAGACTTGTATGTAATTTAAGCAAAATATAAAAGGATGAAAAAGTATTTTGAGTACAAAGTAAATGCTAATGGAATACAGTCTTCTTTTGTTACTGTTTATTGTGCTCACTTTTATCTCCTGTTTTAATCTTCATACTGATGTAGAATGTATTGAATATGCTAAATAAACCCAGAAGTCATGAACTGAAGCACCTGTTGATTAACACTGTGCCAACAAGTACCATGTAATACTCATTGCTGTCTCTGCTGGAATTTAGAACTTTTTCAACATTATGCCGTTAAGCGTTGCTTCCTTCTCTTGCACCCCTTTCTGTTTCCAGTGGACTGATGTTTTTGGTATCTTAGACAGTGTGAGAGCACAGAATGTAGAGTGACTATTTGTAATTTGTATATTCATTAAGGATATTTCTTCAGTTTAAAATTATTCTATGAAAGTATATTAAGATTTTGTGGCAATAAAAAGATAATATTTTATAATATAAATAAACAAGGAGCTGTCTGACCGACCTTATGAGGCAGGAATCTGAAGTTTAGAGACATGCCAGGGTGAACTATAGGTCAGTTTCAGCGTTGAGCGAGAGGCTAACCTGTCAAGTTCACCACAGTTGACAAGTAGTATGGTGACGGGTGTTTGCTGGTGGGTGGCCTGTAAAGGTGATTTGGTACCGCCAAAGTGCATGACTTAGCAGGAGTCAAACCTGGACAGAGGGCATATTTGGCAGTCCTCATAGGTGAGTTTAAGTGGGTGGGGGCAGAGAGGTCATAGCAGGAACGGTGCTGGGTTCAGGTGCTGGAATCTCTCCTGGAAGGAAGTGAGATTTGGAGGGAGCTAAAAAATAGAGCTAGAAGTCACTTGTTAGTAGTTTGAGCAAAAGGATAAATCTTCCTCTAAGCATGTGTTTGGGTCCCTGTGGGTGGTGTCTCAGCCTTGGGTACAGAACTTTGGGGAGGAACTAGGTGTGTTACTTTGGTAATAGGAGCTGCCATTCACTGATGAATGTTCTTTCGTGTATGCTAACATGTTTCATCCTCATCTTAAAAAATAATACCTCAAGTTTTTAAAGAAGAAACTGATGTAAAGTTATTTGCCCATGGCCACTTTACTAAGCTGTAAATAACAGTACTGGAATTTGAGCCTAGGTTTATTGGACATCAGTGCTTTTATTCTTTCTTTATTCCAAATTGCCTCAATATGTAATGAATTGTACTCACATTAGTCTACCTATTTTATGTGATTTGTCATGATTGTGGTCGTTTGCTGTGGATTAGATTTCACTCACTAATAAAATTTGATTCACTTAATTGTGTGTTTTCTTTTTCTAGATTTTAATTTGATTTGAAAATGAGTAAGTGCAGAAAGCAACCACTGGGTTCAAGTCCTGAGACATTCAGCCCAGATGTTCTTGCTGACATTGTTGAACTCTTTGCCAAGAACTTTTCTTATGGCAAACCACTTAATAATGAGTGGCAGTTACCAGATCCCAGTGAGATTTTCACCTGTGACCACACGGAATTCAGTGCATTCCTTGATTTGAAGAACTCCCTAAATGAAGTGAAAAACCTACTGAGTGATAAGAAATTGGATGAGTGGCATGAGCACACGGCTTTCACTAACAAAGCTGGGAAAATAATTTCTCATGTGAGAAAATCTGTAAATGCTGAACTTTGTACTCAAGCATGGTGTAAGTTTCATGAAATTTTGTGCAGCTTTCCACTTATTCCACAGGAAGCTTTTCAGAATGGAAAACTGAATTCTCTACACCTTTGTGAAGCTCCTGGAGCTTTTATAGCTAGTCTCAATCACTACTTAAAATCCCACCGAGTCCCCTGTGATTGGAATTGGGTAGCTAATACTCTGAATCCTTACCATGAGGCAAATGACAATCTTACGATGATTATGGATGACCGACTTATTGCAAATACCTTGCGTTGTTGGTACTTTGGTCCAGATAACACTGGTGATATCATGACCTTGAAATATCTGACTGGACTTCAGAATTTCATAAGCAGTATGGGTACCATTCACTTGATCACTGCAGATGGAAGTTTTGATTGCCAAGGAAACCCAGGTGAACAAGAAGCTTTAGTCTCTTGTTTGCATTACTGTGAAGCTGTCACTGCTCTGATGACCCTTGGAAATGGTGGCTCTTTTGTTCTGAAGATGTTTACTTTGTTTGAACATTGTTCCATAAATCTTATGTACCTACTAAACTGTTCTTTTGATCAAGTTCATGTTTTCAAACCAGCTACTAGCAAGGCAGGAAACTCAGAAGTCTATGTGGTATGTCTCTACTATAAGGGAAGAGAGACAATCTATCCTCTTTTATCTAAGATGGTGCTGAATTTTGGGTCTGAAATGACCAAGAAAGCTCTCTTTCCCCATCACATGATTCCAGAATCTTTCCTTAGAAAACATGAAGAATGTTGCATGTTCTTTCATAAATACCAACTAGAGACTATTTCTGAGAACATTCGTCTGTTTGAGTACATGGGAAAAGGGGAACAAGCAAAGTTGAACAGTTTAAGGGACTATGCTGTTCAGTATTTCATGCAAAAGTTTCAATTGAAGCCTCTTTCCAGAAATAACTGGCTAGTGAAAAAATCTAACATTGGCTGTAGTACAAATACAAAATGGTTTGGGCAGAGAAACAAATATTTTAAAACCTACAATGAAAGGAAAATGCTGGAAACCCTTTCCTGGAAAGATAAGGTGGCCAAAGGGTACTTTAACAGTTGGGCTGAAGAACATGCTACATATCATCCTGGGCAAAGTTCTGTTTTGGAAGGGACAGCTTTCAATCTTGAGTGTCACTTATGGCAGGTTTTACAGGGAAAGAAACTGCCAAAGGTAAAGTGTTCTCCTTTCTGTGATGGTGAGATTTTAAAGGCTCTTAATGAAGCAGTTGAAAAGTCATTAGGAGGAGCCTTGAATTTTGATCTTAAGTTTAGGCCAAAACAGCAGCATTGTTGTTCTTGTCATGTTTTTTCTGAAGAATTGATATTTTCTGAGTTGTTTAGCCTTACCAAGTGCCTTCAGGATCATCAGGATGAAGAACCCAGCACCCAGATAAAGTGCCTGCTAGTGGGTTTCCCAGCTCTCCATAATATCAAAATGCACATACCATTGGAAGTTCGACTCTTGGAATCAGCTGCACTCATGACTTTTAGCTGTTCATTGCTTCATGATGGAGACCCCACTTACCAGCAATTATTTTTGGACTGCATACTACATTCATTGCAACAGCTTCATACAGGAGATGTTATGATTTTGCCTATACTTTCTTGTTTTACAAGGTTTATGGCTGGTTTGATCTTTGTACTCCACAGCTGTTTTAGATTCATCACATTTTCTTGTCCCATATCCTCTGAGCCCCTGAAGACTTGTGCAGTCCTGCTTTGTGTTGGTTATCAGGATCTTCCAAACCCAGTTTTTCAGTATCTGCAAAACGTAAATGAATTGTTGAGAGATTTGGTTAACACTGAGGCAACCCAGCAGGTTTTACAGTTTGTGCCAATGGAGGTGCTCCTTAAGGGTGCACTACTTGATTTTTTGTGGGATTTGAATGCTGCCATTGCTAAAAGGTATTTGCATTTGATTATTCAAGGGGAGAGAGAAGAAATCATTGGCAGCCTTCAGTTATGAAGTTGATCTTGTCCTTCCTGAGATTTAACTTGATGGCTTCTTACAGTTTCCATTGTTATTGCATTCCTTTGCTATTAATTTAAAACCTTCTGTTTTGAAGAAAGGCTAAGTTTTGCATCATTTAAAGTCTCACTTTTTTCTGGAAAACCCATCAGCTAGTCTGACCTCTAGGGTATATACACACACAGGCATAGAGCTTCCTATATGGTAGAAGATACATAGTGCTAGTATTCAACTTCACACAGAGAAGTGTGTATATACTTGGACATATCCATGTGTGCATATGCAGTTTAGTTGGTTTTATTTATCTGCTTAAGATTTGCACCTGTGTGCCTTCAGGTTAGATTTTTTTTCCAACTAATTTTCTCTCAATGGCTAATACTGTTATGAATTGATAGAGGTCTTTGATGAAAAGAGATGAGCCACTCCTCAGCAATACTAATTTCCTTTGATATTGACCTTGTCAGTTACTAATTTGGGGAACTCATCATTCTAGACATCTTGATATGTGCCATTCATTGCATTTAGGCCACTGATCCAATTTACTTTTGTGGTTCAAATGAAGCTACTGTACTGTTTTATAAATATTTTACTAACTACAGTCCAACTAGAAAGGCTATCAGGACAGCTTTAAACCAAAGATCATATTTAAAACAATGAAGAATTACTGTGTCTAAAACAGTCTTATATGAGTGAAAAGTTTCATTTAGCAATGGAGTGGTGATTTTTAGCTTCCAGGAAATAATGTGTGAACAAAAAGATTGCAAAATAATGTTTATGGTCTCTCATTGGGGACATACAAATGTGATGAACGTAGTGAATACTGAGAAATTTTGGCACTTTGAGAATGATGGTATAACATGAACTTTTTGTAATCTTCATAAATCCTTTTTTCCATATGAAAGTAGCACTTTACCAAAAGGTTAACCATGTGATGTTTATTTTTCAGGTACATTGATTTCTTTTGCATTATATATATCTGTCAGTATAATCAGGCTATTATGGCCAGCTATGTTAAGCAGATCTTTGTTACTTTGAAATTCCACAAGGTGAAGAATATTTGTATGTTCACATGTGCATTTTAGAGATATTTGTTAGTTATATAAATATTCTTTGATGTATTTGGTTGACAAATATTAACCTGAAGTTTTTCATGTTCTTTGCTATTTTGAGTTCCATTATAGATTCATGAATAAAGTCATTAGCAGAGAAATTTTGTGTTCATTCTTTTAAAGAGAATCATGGGGGAATTAAAAAATATAACTTGGAAACACTTTTTTTTAAGGAAAGCTTTAATGGAAGCTAATGTTCCTTCATTTTCTCTGATTTGTATTCATTAAAATTTATTCCTTAATGTTGCAATATTTACAGAAGCTCTACTTCAGGAAAGAAATGGAATACTTAAGGGACAGAGGAAGAGGTTATATTTAGTTCTTGACAGGGAGGATGTGAGTGTTTGAGGTAGATTTCTGAAAGAAATGTGATTTCCTATTGGTGACTTTATGAAAGCTGTTACAGTTGTGTAATGGTAGACATCTGATAGAAAATTGGTTACCAAGAGAGAATTAAAAACCACTCTTGGGAAACCATTTTGCACTTAAATAGACTTTATGCCTTGGTTGATGGGGTCCAATACAGTGACTCAGTTTATTTTTACCTGTTTTAACTATTTGATTAGAATGAAGTTGAAAGCTTAGGGCCAGGTTCTGATATTAAAACTTTTTAATTTAAGTCCCTCAAATAAGTATTGAATGCTTAGTTGTTTTTGTCAACCTGTGTTGGGATATGTAACATAGGGGTGTATACTAGAATGTATTTGTTTTTTAATCCATGTTTGGGATCAGTTGCTTTTCATATGGCTTATTGAATTCAGAGTTGCTCTTGAGGTGAGATAGAACCTCAAGGAAGATTCAAATTGAACGGGGTGTAGCTGACAGGTACCAGTGATTTTCAGAAATTGCTCTGAGAAAAAGGGAAGGAAAAATAATGTCTGAGAAACGAATGAGAAAGTAGAGAAAGACCATAAGATGAGATGATTTGTGTAGGTTATCAAGGTAGTAGTTCCTGTTATTAAAAATATCGGGGGGGGGGTCTTGAAAATTTTAACTTAATTGTGTTGCTTTTTGAAAAGAATTTTTAACAGCCATAAAATGTAATCATCACAGATGTGTTTCCTGACAAACTCAGAGAAAGCGGTCTTAAAATACACTTAATTTCTTCAGTATTGTTTTATGTTTTCCAAGGAAAAAGTCAGTTTTGTATTTTAGTGGAGGCTTTTATATATCATGCTAATGTCAAAGTTTTGAAAATTTCTGAGTCAATGTAAAATCCAAATTTGTGTACTTTCTCCATTTTTACAGTCATTATTTTGTTTAAAAAGATTTGCATTAAAAGTTTTTTTCTACTCCAAAGATTTCAAAGTGGAACAAAAGTAACAAGTTACTAGGGGAGTTGAAAAAAATCTTTATACTTTTGTTATTTTATTTAATCTTTGATGAGAATACAAGTCCTTTTAAATATTTAAACCTTATCTTTTATTTCCAGATATTTAACTGAGTATTTTTAACATTTGTTAAGGTACTGTGGTGTGAGTATATAAAATTAGTTAATACTTCACTTTTTTATAATGAAAGTGTTGATTATAAACCCAATCAAATTCTTATTTTTCTTGTTTAAATACTTAATATTTTTCATTGATTCTTTACAAAGGGCAATGTATTTTGTTTAGTGTATTTTTGCTTTTTAAGATGAAAGTAAGAAAAAGGAGATGTTTTAATTGTTTCAGTTTTTTGAGTCATTTTAAGCAATAAATGATTATTACTTTTTATAAAACCAATACATGCTTATAAGGATTTTAACCAAAGCATGAGAGATTTTCTGTTTATTTTTATATTCTATAGCCCACAAGGCTCCTGTGTCCAGGGGGTTTTCCAGGCAAGAATACTGGACTGGATTTCTTCTCCTGGGGATCTTTCTGACCCAGGGATCGAACCCGTGCCTCCTGCCACATCTCCTGTGTTGCAGGAGGCAGATTCTTTACTGGTGAGCCACTGGGGAAGCCTAATAAAAAAATAAAACCATTAATTACACTGTTATAATTAGATCTTAAATTCCCTTTATAATCTGTTTTAATACAGTTTGAACAAAACTTAGATTTAATATAGTAATATCTAAGTGAAGTCGCTCAGTCGTGTCTGACTCTTTGCGACCCCATGGACACCAGGCTCCTCTGTCCATGGGATTTTCTAGGCAAGAGTACTGGAGTGGGTTGCCATTTCCTTCTCCAAGTAATATCTAGTATATCCTTTATTAAAATGATGAAAAATTATTATACATAGATGGTACTACAGATTTGCAGGACCTGGCTGAATATTTGCACATAGTTACTACTGCAAAGAGACTCAATTATTATTTGGTAATAGGTCTCTCCCCACTTTTTTTTTCCTTAAGTTATATTAAAACTCATTTCTGGCTGATATTAGCAGAATTAACTATAAAACAAAAATTTCATGGTTCCCAAATAAATTTCTATTTGGATAGTAGATGCTTTTCTGGTTGGCCTAATGGCCAAGTAACAAAAAGCTAAAAGCTTGATACTGCATATAGTCACTTATAATATCTTGGCATGTTTTAGGGCATGTGGTTAAAACAATAATCCTCAATAAATTTATGATTTTATGTTTCTAATCAGTGTACACTTTATATAAAACAGTTTATATTAAAGTTTTTAATAAGGAATTTTTCTCCTCATTCTGTTGTCTTTTCTTAGTTTTAGCGAATACAGAAAATGAAGGTAACTTATCTTTTGACAAGCACAAGTTTATATTGGAACATTTTGATTTATAACCACAAATATGGAAGATACCAGCTTTTCTTAATGAATATGAAATATTTTAGTGAAAATATTTGGAAATTACCTGTCAGTGAGCATAGGTTAGCATTTGGTTTCACTCAACTGAAAATTTTCTGTAAAAGTGTAATCTGCTTGTGTTCACATAAAGGCTGTATGTGCATGTGTGCTAAGTCGCTTCAGCCCTGTCCAACTCTGTGACTCTATGGATTGTAGCTCTCCAGGCTCCCATGTCCATGGGGATTCTCCAGACAAGAATACTGGAGTGGGTTGCCATGCCCGCCTCCAGGGGATCTTCCTGACTCAGGGATCAAACCTGCGTCTCTTAGTCTCCTGCATTGGCAGGCAGGTTCTTTACCACTAGTGCCACCTGGGAAGCCCAATAGGTTATATACTCAATTACAAATACAGTGTTTCTCTAATTTTCTCAAGATCTTGATTGTCATGTCTTTATAGTGGTCTAATAGATTAACTAGGTGTAGTCATTCTGTGTTCACTTACACCAAGTGCAGGAGCATGAGTTTAGCCTGTTACCAGGGATTTAAAAATATTTAATATTGCAGCCATCTGGTGATGTCCATCTGTAGAGTCTTCTCTTGTTTTGTTGGAAAAGGGTATTTGCTATGACCAGTGCATTCTCTTGGCAAAACTCTTAACCTTTGCTCTGCTTCATTTTGCACTCCAAGGCCAAACTTGCCTGTTATTCCAGGTATCTCTTGACTTTCTACTTTTGCATTTGAGTCCCCTATAATGAAAAGGACATCTTTTTTGGTGTTAGTTCTAGAAGGTCTTATAGGTCTTCATAGAACTGTTCAGCTTCTTCAGCATTACTGGTTGGGGCATACACTTGGATTACTGTGATATTGAATGGTTTGCCTTGGAATCGAGCAGAAATCGTTCTGTCGTTTTTGAGGTTGCACCCAAGAATTTCATTTCAGACTCTTTTGTTGACTATGATGGCTACTCCATTTCTTCTAAGGGATTATTGCCCGCATGGATATAATGGCCATCTGAGTTAAATTCATTCATTCCAGTCCATTTTAGTTTGCTAATTCCTAAAATGTTGATGTTCACTCTTGCCATCTCCTGTTTGACCACTTCCAATTTGCCTTGATTCATGGATCTAATATTCCAGGTTCCTATGTAGTATTGTTCTTTACAGCATCAGACTTTACTTCCATCACCAGTCACATTCACAAGTGGGTGGTGTTTTTGCTTTGACTCTATCTCTTCATTCTTTCTGGAGTTATTTCTTTACTGTTCTCCAGTAGCATATTGGACACTTAGCGATCTGGGGAGTTCATCTTTCAGTGTCATATCTTTTTGCCTTTTCATACTGTTCATGGGGTTCTCAAGGCAAGAATAATGAAGTGGTTTGCCATTCCCTTCTCCAGTGGACCACATTTGTCAGAACTCTTCACCATGACCCATGATGTCTCCCATCATGACACCTGATGCAAAGAACCCACTCACTGGAAAAGACCCTGGGCAACACAGATGTGCTTTTATTGTCTAGACTTTTAGGAGTTTCTATTCTGTTTCCAGTGACTTCCAGCGCTGAAAAATCAGTCTTTGTATTAGGCTAGCTGAGAAAATTCAAAACAAGCACACACATCCTAATAAATTTCCTTTTTATTTTTTAAGAGTAAACATCATTCCTGCAACTATTTAATAACTCTAGTAATGTTAATCTATTCCTGGAGCTATTTTTATTGCACATACTTTTTGGGTTGTTCAATTTGAAATTGATTGATTTTTCTACTCTCTAAAACATTTTATTTGTAGTATTATATATATTTTAATGAAGTATAGGGCTTCCGTGGTGGTTCAGATGGTAAAGAATTCTACCTTCAATGCAGTAGACCTGGTTTTGATCTCTGAGTCAGCAAGATCCCTTGGAGAGGGTATAGCTACCTACTCCAGTATTCTTACCTGGAGAATCCCATGGACAGAGGATCCTGGTGAACCAACACTCCAAGCAGTTGCAAAGAGTCAGACACAACTGAGTAACTAACAACACACTATTGAGGTATAGTTGATGTACAGTTCAGTTCAGTCGCTCAGTCATGTCTGACTCTGCAACCCCATGGACTGCAGCATGCCAGGCCTCCCTGTCCATCATCAACTCCTGGAGCTTACTCAGACTCATGTCCATTGAGTCAGTGATGCCATCCAATCTTCTCATCCTCTGTCATCCCCTTCTCCTCCCGCCTTCAATCTTTCCCAGCATCAGGGTCTTTTCAAATAGGTCAGCTTTTTGGATCAGTGGCCAAAGTAAGAGTTTTGGCTTCAACATCGGTCTTTCCAATGAATATTCAGGACTGATCTCCTTTAGGATGGACTGGTTGGATCTTGCAGCCCAAGGGACTCTTAAGAGTCTTCTCCAACACCACAGTTCAAAACCATCAATTCTTCGGTGCTCAGCTTTCTTTATAGTCTTAACTCTCACATCCATACATGACTATTGGAAAAACCATAGCTTTGACTAGATGGACCTTTGTTGGCTAAGTAATGTCTCTGCTTTTTAATATGCTGTCTAGGTTGGTCATAACTTTCCCTTCCAAGGAGTAAGCATCTTTTAATTTCATGGCTGCAGTCACCATCTGCAGTGATTTTGGAGCCCTAAAAAATAACTTCTCACTGTTTTATCTGTTTCCCCATCTATTTGCCACGAAGTGATGGGATCGGATGCCATGATGTTAGTTTTCTGAATGTTGAGCTTTAAGCCAACTTTTTCACTCTCCTCTTTCACTTTCAGCAAGAGGCTCTTTAGTTCTTCTCTTTCTGCCATAAGGATGGTGTCATCTGCATCTCTGAAGTTACTGATATTTCTCCCAGCAATCTTGATTCCAGCTTGTGTTTCATCCAGCCCAGCATTTCTCATGATGTACTCTGCATATAACTTAAATAAGCAGGGTGACAATATACAGCCTTGATGTACTCCTTTTCCTATTTGGAACCAGTCTGTTGTTCGATGTCCAGTTCTAACTGTTTCTTCCTGACCTGCATACAGGTTTCTCAAGAGTCAGGTCAGGTGGTCTGGTATTCCCATCTCTTTCAGAATTTTCCACAGTTTATTGTGATCCACTCAGTCAAAGGCTTTGGCATAGTCAATAAAGCAGAAATAGATGTTTTTCTGGAACTCTGTTGCTTTTTTGATGATCCAGTGAATGTTGGCAATTTGATCTCTGGTTCCTCTGCCTTTTTCTAAATCCAGCTTGAACATCTGGAAGTTCATGGTTCACGTATTGTTGAAGCTTGGCTTGGAGAATTTTGAGCATTACTTTACTAGCGTGTGAGATGAGTGCAATTGTGCAGTAGTTTGAGCATTCTTTGGGATTGCTTTTCTTTGGGATTGGAATGAAAACTGACCTTTTCCAGTCCTGTGGCCACTGCTGAGTTTTCCAAATTTGCTGGCATATTGAGTGCAGCACCTTTACAGCATCATCTTTCAATATTTGAAATAGCTCAACTGGAATTCCATCACCTCCACTAGCTTTGTTCATAGTGATGCTTTCTAAGGCCCACTTGACTTCACATTCCAGGATGTCTGGCTCTAGGCGAGTGATCACACCATCGTGATGATCTGGGTCATGAAGATCTTTTTGGTACAGTTATTCTGTGTATTCTTGCCATCTCTTCTTAATCTCTTCTGCTTCTGTTAGGTCCATTCCATTTCTGTCCTTTATTGAGCCCATCCTTGCATGAAATGTTGCCTTGGTGTCTCTAATTCTCTTGAAGAGATCTCTAGTCTTTCCCATTCTATTTTCCTCTATTTCTTTGCACTGATCACTGAGGAAGGCTAGTTGATGTACAGTGTTATATAAATTTTAGGTCCATAACTTAGTAGTTCACAATTTGTAAAGATGATATTCCATTTGAGCAGTACTTACATTGTTCTTTCTTTGTTTTCACCATTCTTTCATTTTTACCAGAATTACAAACTCAAGGGCAAGGCACAATAATATACTGATTTTATATCTTATATTGTCAATATAGATGTCTACAGGATATATGTGATTTTTAAAAAATTATATAAAACTTTAAAACATGTGCAACGTTAAAACTAGGTAACAACCCTCCCATGTACCTTCACCCAGCTTCAATAACTATCCATATTTTGTTAAAACTTATTTTATTCTTCCACTTTTTTTTTCTTGGAGTGTTTAAAACAAATTCATGAAATACCTGTAACATATCACACCTGAAAACATTAGTATTCACCCAATACTTAAGTCTGTGTTTAATTTTTACAGTTTGTCTCAAAAATGGCTTTTTCAGTTGATTCAAATAAGGATCCAAATAAAGCTCAGATGTTGAATTTACTTAGTATGTCTCCAGACTCTCCATCTGTTGAGTCCCTCTCCCAACATTTTCTTCTCCATGCCAATTTAACTGTCCTATAATTTTTTACATTCTGGATTTTAATTATTTTATCTGGATCTAATTATTTTATCTCTTAATTTGTATCTCTATGCCACACATTTTCTGTGGACTGATAGTTAGATCTAGAGAATTGATTGCTTTTGGCCCTGGTACTTTGTAAGCAGTGTTGTGTGCTTTCTTTTTAATCATGTCACAAAGCATGAAATGACTGATTGCCCTGTCTCAGTGACATTAGGATTAGTTAGAGATTCAGATACCAATTTTATTTCTACACTACTAAGTTTTCTATCAATCTTTTACTTAATAGCATTAGCTTCTATTGAATATTGTTTTTTAGCTCCACTAAAGCTTAAATTCCAAATTAGTGGTTTCTAACCATATTATGGAGTAATTGGACTTTATAATACGTTCTTGAAGTCAGCTGTTTGTTTTTTTCTGAATAGTTTGTTGCGTAGAAGCTGGAGAAATGTTTGCTGTTGTTCAGTTGCTCAGTTGTGTCCGACTCTTTGCGACCCTGTGTCATGCCAGGCTTCCCTGTCCTTCACTATCTCCCAGAGTTTCCTCTGACTCATGTCTGTTGAGTCAGTGATATCATCCAAACTCTCACCCTTTTTTTTTTTTTAAAATGAGTTTTTTGGCCCTTTTTTTGATCTTAGTTTTTTGAATGTTGAGTTTTAAGCCAACTGTTTCACTCTTCTTTCACCTTCATCAGGAGGCTCTTTAGTTCCTCTTTGCTCTCTGCCATAAGAGTGATGTCATCTGAATATCTGAGAGTATTGATATTTCTCCAGGCAATCTTGATTCCAGCTTGTGAGTCACCCAGCCTGGCATTTAGCATGATATACTCTGCATATAAGTTAAATAAGCAGGGTTAGAATATACAGCATCAGTGTACTCCTTTCCCAATTTTGAACCACTCTGTTGTTCCACATCCAGTTCTAACTGTTGCTTCTTGTCCTGTATACAGGCTTCTCAGGAAGACAGATAAGGTGGTCTGGTATTCCCATCTCTTGAATAATTTTCCACAGTTTGGTGTGATCAACACAGTCAAAGGCTTTCATGTACTCAATGAAGCAGAAGTAGATGCTTTTCTGGAATTCCCTTGCCTTGTCTATGATTCAGCAGATGTTGGTAATTTGATACCTGGTTCCTTTTTCTTTTCTAAATCCAGCTTGTACATCTGAAAGTTCTTAGTTCACATGTTGTTGAAGCCTAGCTTGAGAGATTTTAAGCATGACCTTGATAGCATGTGAAATGAGTGCAATTGTGCGGTAGTTTGAGCATTCTTTGGCATTGCCTTTCTTAGGGATTGGAATGAAAACTGACCTTTTCCAGTCCTGTGGCCACTGCCAGGTTTTCCAAATCTTTCCAAATTTAGAAGATATTTCCAAATATCTTCTTTTAGGATTTGAAATTGCCTATCTGGAATTCTGTCACTTCTAGCACTTTGTTCGTAGTAATGCTTCCTAAGGCCCACTTTAGTTCAGACTTCAGGATGTCTACCTGTAGGTGAGTGACCACAGTATCATGGTGATCCAGGTCATTAAGATCTTTTTTGTATAGTTCTGTGTATTCTTGCCCACCTCTTCTTAATCTCTTCTGCTTCTGTTAGGTCCTTTAGGAATTTTTAATTTTTAAAATTGAGGTTAGTTGATACACAATATTAGTTTCGAGTATACAACATAGTGATTCAAAATTTTTGTGGTTTATACTCCATTTGTAGTTTAAAAATATTGGCTGTATTCACTATGCTGTACAATACATCCTTGTAGCTTATTTAATTTATACATAGTAGTCTGTTGCCTTTTAATTCCCTACCCCTGTTTTTCCCTCCCTGCATTTGTCCCCCACTGGTAACCACTAGTTTGTTCTCTATATCAGTCAGTTTCTTTCTTAAAAAATAATTTTATTTATTTATTTAGCTGCTCACCATCTTATTTGTGGCATGTGGGATCTAATTTCATGAGCGGCATCAAACCCTGGCCCACTGCATTGGGAATGCAGAGTCCTAGCAGTTGGACCACCAGGGAAGTCCCTGTCAGTTTCTTTTTTGTTATATTCACTAGTTTAATTTTTAGAGTCCACATACAAATGATAACATATAGTATTTGTCTTTCTAACATATTTCACTAAGCTTAGTTATTCTCTAGGTTCATCCATGTTGCTGGAAATAGCAAAATTTCGTTCTTTTTTATGGCCGAGCAGAATTCCATTGTGTATGTATACCACATCTTTATCTACTCATCCATTGATGGACGCTTGGGTTGTTTCCATATCTTGTCTATTGTATATAATGCTGCTATGAACTTTGGGGTGCATGTGTATTTTTGAACTAGCATTTTTGTTTTCTTTAGCTAAATACCTAGGGGTGGAATTACTGTATCATATGGTAGTTCTATATTTAGTTTTTTGAGGAGCCTCCATATTGTTTTTCTTAGTGGCTGCACCAATTTACCTTCCCACCAACAACATACAAGCGTTCCATTTTCTTCGCATCATTGCCAACATGTTATATGTGGTCATTTTGAAGATAGCCATTCTGATTGTGTGAGATGAGATCTCATTGTGGTTTTGATTTGCATTTTTCTGATGATTCGTGATAGTGAGCATCTTTCCATGTGCCTGTTAGCCTCTGTGTATCTGGAAAAATGCCTGTTCGGATCATCTTCCCATTTTAAAATCAGGTGTTTTTTTTTGTTTGTTTTTAAATCAGGTTTTTTTTTTTTTTGGTATTGAATTTTAGCTGTTTATATATTTCAGATATTAATCCTTTATCAGTCATCAGTTCAGTCGCTCAGTTGTGTCCGACTCTTTGCCATGCCACAGACTGCAGCACTCCAGGCTTGCCTGTCCATTACCAACTCCTGGAGCTTGCTCAAACCCATGTCCATCGAGTTGGTGATGCCATCCAACCATTTTATCCTCTGTTGTCCCCTTCTTCTCCCACCTTCAATCTTTCCCAGCATCAGGGTCTTTTCAAATGAGTCAGTTCTTTGCATCATGTGGCCAAAGTATTGGAGCTTCAACTTCAGCATCAGTCCTTCCAATGAATATTCAGGAATGATTTCCTTTAGGATGGACTGGTTTGATCTTCTTGCAGTCCAAGGGACTCTCTCAAGAGTCTTCTCCAGCACCACAGTTCAAAAGCATCAATTCTTCAGTGCTCAGCTTTCTTTATGGTCAGACTCTCAATCCGTACATGACTACTGGAAAAACCATCGCTTTGACTAGATGGACCTTTGTTGGCAAAGTAATTTCTCTGCTTTTTAATATGCTGTCTAGGTTTGTCATAGCTTTTCTTCAAGGAGCAAGCGTCTTTCAATTTCATGGCTGCAGTCACCATCTGCAGTGATTTTGGAGCCCAAGAAAATAAAGTCTCTCACTGTTTCCATTTCCCCAACTATTTGCCATGAAGTGATGGGACCGGATGCCATGATCTTAGTCTTTTGAATGTTGAGTTTTAAGCCAACTTTTTCACTCTCCTCTTTCACTTTCATCAAGAGGCTCTTTAGTTCCTCTCTGTTTTCTGCCTTAATGGTGGGGTCATCTGCATATCTGAGGTAATTGATATTTCTTGCAGTAAGATCGATTCCAGCTTGTGTTTCATCCAGTCTGGCATTTCTCATGATGTACTCTGCATATAAGTTAAATAAGCAGGGTGACAATATATAGCCTTGATGTACTCCTTTCCCAATTTGGAACCAGTCTGTTTTTCCATGTCTGGTTCTAACTGTTTCTTCTTGACCTGGATACAGATTTCTCAGGAGACAGGTAAGGTGGTCTGGTACTTCCATCTCTTGAAGAATTTTCCGCAGTCATATCATTTGCAAATATCTCCTCCCATTCAGTAGAACTTTTTTTTCTTGTTGATGGGATTTTTTTTTTTCCTGTGTAAAAACTTTTAATTTGGTCCCATTTATTTTTGCTTTTGTTTCCTTTGTAGTAGAAGACAGATCCAAAAATACATTGCTACAATATATGTCGAAGTGTTCTGCCTGTGTTTTCTTCTAGGAGTTTTATAGTTTCTGGTCTTTTTTTTTTTTTTTTTAAAGATTTATTTATTTATTTTGGCTGTGCTGGGTCTCTGTTGCTATGTGCAGGCTTTCTCTAGTCGTGGCGGGTGGGACCTACTCTCTAGTTGCGATGCTCTGGGCTTCTCATTGTGGTGGCTTCTCTTGTAGCTTCAGTAGTTGCAGCTCAGGGGCTCTAGAGCTCAGGCCCCTGAGTTGTGGCGCATGGGCTTACTTGCTTCTTGGCATATGGGATCTTCCCGGACCAGTGATTGAACCCGTGTCCCTTGTATTGCAAGGCAGATTCTTAACCACTGGACCACCAGGGAAACCCCAGTTTCTGGTCTTGTAAATACTTAATTTAAGAAAACACTTTTATCAGTTTTCAAATAAGTAGGATGGTGTCTTAGTAATTTCTAGGGGTGTTCAGTGAAAAATTTTTGTAGTTTTTTTTTTTAAATTATCTTTAGAAACTTCCAGGTGCTTATTTAGATGTGTCTTAGTGAATTACAGTTATTGTTTTCGCTTGATGCTCAAGTTATCCTAATTGGCATGGGTGGGTCAGAGAGAGGATCCTTCAAGTTGATACTAGGTCATTTTTTAAATAATTCAGTTTCTGATAGTTTCCATACTTCCTGGCACAACTCATTTCCATCTTTTATATTTTCTGCCCATACCTGCTACCATCCTGACCTTAGTGGGAATGTCTGTAGTACTGTGGTTCTCAAACTTTTTGGTCTCAACACCCTTTTACCCTTTTAAAAATTATTGAGGAATCCTAAGAACTTTAGTTTATGGGAGTTATATATGTTGATATTTTCCATATCAGAAATTTAAGCTGAGAAACATTTTATTAATTCAAAAATAATGATAAAACTATTTTATGTTAACAAATATTTTTTTATGAAAAATAATTTTCAAAACAAAAGTCAGTGAGAAGTATGGCATTGTTTACATTTTTCCAAATCTTTTTTGTTTATGTGTTTTAATAGAAGACTGCTCTGTTCTCATATCTGTTCTTATATTCAGTCTGTCGTAACACACTGTCTTTATTTTGTTGAAGTACTTAAAACCTGGCCTCACATAGCTATGTGGTTGGAAAGGGAGGAGTATTAAACAACCCTGTTAGGTAGTTAGGAATATTCTTTGATGCCACTCCAGAATCTGACAGATGATAGTTTCTCAAAATTCAGTTGCAATGAAGAATGTTAAACTAAATTAATGACCTTTTATACTCTGTTACACTAATATCCATTGGTCTGTCTTGAGCTTTGAGTGGGTCTCTTACCCACACGTGGTTTTGTAACGCCATGAATTTGTCCTTTGGAAAATATCAGTTCCTTGAGTTTTGCAGATCTTGCAAATGTTGACACATCTGATTATATGGTATCAAAAAAGAATCACATTTTTAAACATCTCAACTAATGTCTCCAGTGTAGTCTTACTACTGAGAAACTGTCATGCTCACGATGGTGAACAAAATTTTTCTTAAATTCTGATTTTCACTTGTGTGCTTGAATGTTGTCATGGCAGGAAATATTGTCAGTTGTTTTCCTTGAAGTGATAGCTCACTTTATCAATTTTTGAGAAAATATCTGTCAAAAATATGTCTGAATAACTACAGTTTATCAGCTGGTTGTTCCTGAAAGTAAAAATGGTATTCCATGAAAAGTTTAAAGCTTCAATTTACAACTCAGTCTCACAAATGCTTTTCCTGAAGACAGCTGTCATATTTGGATATGCAGTAGAAGTGCTTTGTGTATAGTTCCCATTTCTTCTCCTAGAATGTTAAAGACGTGTGCTCAGGGGTCAAGACTTAATAAAATTCATCATGTTTTTTACTTCATCAAAGATATTATTTTTTAAAAATATTTTATTTTGTTTATTTATTTGTAATTAAAGGATAATTGTTTTACAATGTTGTGTTGGTTTCTGCTGTAGAAGCAGTGTGAATCGGCCATAAGTATGTCTATATCCCCTCCATCTTGGCATCCCCGCCAGTCCAACCCCTCTGGGTTGTCCTGGGCTCCCTATGTTGTATGTAGCAGCTTCCCACTATTTACCTGTTCTACACGTGGTAGTGTGTACAGGTGGTGATGGACAGGGAGGCCTGGCGTGCTGCGGTCCACGGGGTTGCAGAGTCGGACATGACTGAGGGACTGAACTGAACTGAACTGAGTGGTAAAAGTGTATATATGTCAGCGTTGCTCTCGGTATGTTCCACCTTCTCCTTCCCTCTCTGTGTCCACAAGTTCGTTCCCTACGGCTGTGTGTGTATTCCTGTCCTGCAAATAAGTTCATCAGTACCATTTTTCTAGATTCCATATATATGCGTTATATCAAAGGTACTCAATAAAAGTGGCTTCTCCTCCCCCCACTATAATATGCGTGATGAAGAATGACTACTAGTATAGTTTGTTGCCACAAGGTGATTTATGCTGACACCAGCAATTTTGCTCATTGCTTTTGTATTACATTTACTATTAACATAGTGAAAAAGGGAAATAAATAATGTCTTGGTTTGGGTCCACACACCACACTTTGAGAACTGGAGCTCTTTTCCCCGTTATATCAGCTGCTGAGATTTTAAAAATTTATTTTCATTTATATTAATGAGGTATTAGTTCCTATTTTTGAGGCTTTTAAAAGCATAAATGAGTGTTTCATTTTTCCATTTTTAAAAATTTGTGAAGATTAGCATAGAGTATATTTTTCTCTTTGGCTCTATTAATATGATTAATTGTATTAATGGACTTCCTAATAGTGAACCCTTATTACATTTCTGAAATAAACACTGCTTTATCTTGATGGATTATTGGATTCTGTTTGCTAATACTAATTACAGTATTTGCTTTAATATTTACAAATGAGATTGGTTTATATCTATGTCTTATTGAGCAGTATTTTTCTGGTTTTGTAATCAATGTTATATTTGCTTTATAGAAATAATTTGGATGTTTTCTTTTTTCCCCAACTCTCTGAAGTAGTTTAAATAGCATTTGCATCATCTTTAAGGTTTAGTAGACTTCTTTGTGAAACAAGCTTAGCTTGGTATATTTTTGGCAGAGGAACTCTTACAATTTCCTATATTTCTTTTCCCAGGTGGACTCTAGTGGTACAGAATCTGCCTGCCAATGCAGGAGACATAAGAGATGCAGGTGCAATACCTGAGTTGGGAAGATCCCCTGGAGCAGAACTGGCAATCCATTCTACTATTCTTGTGTGGGAAATCCCATGGACAGAGGACCATGGAATTGCAAAAAGTCAGACTCGACTGAGCATGTGTGCGTGCACACATATTTCTTTTTACAAAAGTCATTTGTTTAGAGCCTCTGTTTCTATTAGTGTTAGTTTTGATATATTTACCTAGAGTTTTGTTTATTTCATCTGAATTTTCTCAAACATTTTCTCTTGTAGAATTGTATAGAGTAGTCTCATAATTTAAAAAAATTTGCTGTGTTGAGTTTTTCTTTTGTGTGCTTATACTTTCTTTTAAAATCAGGTTAACTCTCTATTTTATTGATTAATTTTCAGAGAACCAGCTTTTTGGTTTACTTTTTTGGTTTACTGTTTATTTCTGTTTCCTAACTCATCAATTTCTGCTTAAATTTTTAAATTGAGGTATAATTTATATATAACATTATTTCAAGTGTGCAGCATAGTGATTCAGTATATGTATATATTGCAATATGACCACCACCACTAGTTGGCATTTGTCATCATACATAAATTACAAGTTTTCTTTTTCTTACAGTGAGAACTTTGAAGATCTACTTTCTTGGCAACTTTCAAGATTACAGTATAAACTACAGACAGTTGACTCTTGACCAACATGGATTTGAACTGTGTGGGTCTACTTACATGTGGGTTTCTTTCACTGAATACATGTTATATACATACACTACACTATCCACAGTTGTTTGAATTTGTGGTTGTGGAACTATGTATATGGAAGGCTGACTGTGACGTTATACTTGAATTTTTGACTGCATGGAGGGTTGGTGCCCCAATTCCTGACTTGTTCAAGGGTCAGCTGTATATGGATTAACCTCCATCTCTGGCAACCACCAGGCTTTTCTCTGTATAGATCATGGGACCTAGGACCTATATTCCCTGTATAGGTCATTGGATCTCGCTTTTACATTTTTAATTTTGTATATTCTACATATAAATGATATCATAGGTTATTTGTCTTTCTCTGACTTATTAATCTTTCACTTAGCATAATACCATTTAGATCCAACCATGTTGTCTCAAATGGCAAAATTATTTTTTTTATGACTGAGTAATCCATTGTATCTATACCACATATCCTTCATCCACTCATCTGTTGATGGATAGCTTGCGTCCATACCTTTTCTATTCTAAATTTAATGCTGCAGTGAACATTGGAGTGCATGAAAGTGAAAGTTGCTCAGTCATGCCTGACTCTAAAACCCCGTGGACTATACAGTTCGTGAAATTCTCCAGGCCAGAATAGTGGAGTGGGCAGGCTTTCCCTTCTCCAGGGGATCTTCCCAACCCAGGAATCAAACCAGGTTCTGAATTGCAGGTGGATTCTTTACCAACTGAGCTATGAGGAAAATATATATATATATATATATTTGAATTAGTGTTTTTGTTTTCTTTGGGTATATGCCCTGAAGGGAAATTACTGGATTACATGACAATTTAATTTTTAATTTTTTGAAGCCTGGGGAAGCTGGTTCCTGTCATTGGTGAGGGAAACTTTCTCAGGCTGATGAGTTTCCTCTTAGCACTGAGCAGGGCCAGCCTGGGGGATGACAATGAAGCAGACAAAATGAAACTATTCTTCCTATCCTTTTTGTGTGGTTATTTTCAATTTTTTGGCTCCGTTGTGTTGCTGAGTGTGCTGCAGTCCATGGGGTCACAAAGCGTTGGCGCGACTGAGTGACTGAACTGAACTGAACTGTGTTGCTTACGCTTCTTAAGTGGATTCTTGAGCTCTCCCAGAGCTATTTTCATTCATGGATAGGTGTCTAATTGTTACCCTTTGTGGGGTGTATTTCCTACTCCACAGTCTTGATGAAGTCACTCTTGTTCAGTCCTTTAAAAATGTCACACTGTCGTCTTTTAGGTGCATGATTTCTAACAAGATGGCTGTTGTAATTGTTATTAATACATTTATTTCTGTGTAGTAATTAGTATGTCTTTTTTCCTCCTTTGACTGCTTTCAAGATTTTCTGTTTATTTTGTGTTGTCAGAGGTTGAATTTTAATATGTATACATCTGACTTGGGTATTTATCTTGGTTGGTAGTTCAGATCTATAGTTTGATATATGCCATTAATTTTGGAAATTCTTAGCCATTATCCCTTAAAATATTTATTCTATCCCATTCTCTGTCTTTTTTCCTTCTGGAGTTGTAATTGCACATCTATTAGATCATTTGTTGTCTTACAGTTCCTGGATGCTATACACGGTTTTTATTTTTAAATGTTTTTTTCTGTGTTCAGTTTGTATATTTTTCAAATTTGCTGATTAAGCTTTAAGTCTACTGACGAGTCTGTCAGTAACAGTATTGATCTCTATTACTGAGTTTTTATTTCTAGCCTCTCTTTTTTTTTTTTTCTTATAGTTTCCCTTTCTGCTGAAGTTACTCATTTGACAATGAGTATTGTCTACTTTTTCCACTGGAGCCTTTGCCATATTTTGCATAGTTATTTTAATTCCGTATCTGATAGTACCAATATCAGTGTCATATGTGAGTCTGGTTCTCTTGGTTGTTTTGTCTCTTGGCATTGTGGGTTCTTTCTCTTGCTTTTTTGAATACCATGTAAGTGGTATTATTATGTAAGTCATATTATTATTATGTTTTAAATAGGGGAGATAGAGAAGAAGGATCTGAGCAGGGCTCCATGGCCTTCCTGCACAGCTGCTCTTGCCCTCCCCTAAGCCTGTACCGTGAGGACTGCTTTCTCAGGACTCCTGTCATAATTTTTTTGTGAGTACCTATTGAAACCTGTTGAAAGAGGGGCCAGTGAGTGGTGTGAAGTCCCCTATATCTGCAGCCTTTAGAGCTCCAAATTCTGTCACCAGCCAGTACTTAGCCTCCACCAATACAATACTAGGTGAATTCTTCTTACCGGTATTCAAATGCCCCAAGTAAACAAATGCTTGCATTTCCTATCTCCCTGTAGACGTTTGTCTCTCAGATTTGGGGCTAGTTGACATTTCTTCAACTTCAACTCTTTGACAGATTCAGGAAAGGTAATTGACTTGCAGTTTGTTGAATGTTTTATTTCAATTGTAAGGTCTTTTTCCAGATGTTAATATCCAAGTAGAAACCAGAAACCCCAAACTTACTCCTTCTTTTTACCGCCCCCCATATCTCTACTGGTGGGATGACTCTTTGTCCTGGTTTGCACCAGTATAATCCCCTTTTCACTCAAGAGTTTTCTTCATTTGAATGGTAAATTGTGTGATCACCATGTCCTTGAAAGTATTACATAATGAGGTTTCACTGGGAACATATGTTAACTATGGATGAATTTGTTTATCTTGGATAAAAATCAAATATTGAAGGTCATTTTGGCTATATTCAAAAGGACATGGAGAGAAAAGATGTAAATGAAAGACACATCAACCAAATCCATTGTGTAGACTTTGTTTGGGTCCTGTTTGAGCCCAAAATAATTATTTTTACACAATCAGGAGCATTTGAACATGGACTTAGGTATTAGACATTATAAAAATACTGTTATTTGGTTAAGTATTATAAAGGTATTATAGTTACGTTTTAAAAAAAATATTATCTGTTATAAATTCTGATGTATTTGGAGGTGAAATGTTATGATAGTGGGAATTTATTTAAAAATGCTCAAAAATAAAAATGAAGGTGAAGGGAGAGAGAAATTTGATAGGTAAAAGCAAGAATGACAAAATATTGATAATTACTAAAGCTAGATAATAGGTAATTATTTTATTATCTCATCTTTATTGTAGTTTTTGTCAACTTCCATAATAAATACTTTAAAAAAGAGACACAGGAATATAAATCAGGAATCTTTTTTTTTTAAAGGTAATTATCCTAAAATTGGGCTTCCCTGGTAGCTCAGGTGGTAAAGCGTCTGCCTGCAATGCAGGAGACCTGGGTTCATTCCCTGGGTGGGGAAGATCCCCTGGAGAAGGAAATGGCAACACACTCTAGTACTCTTGCCTGGAGAATTCCATGGACTGAGGAGCCTGGTGGGATACAGTCCATGGAGTCGCAAAGAGTCAGACATGACTGAGCGACTTCACTTTCTTTCACACTTTCTATCCTAAAATTTAAAGTGGCAAAGGTGAAGTTTTCTTGTGGCAGATCAGAGGTCAGGCAACCCTGCCTAAAATTTCATTTGAAAGCTTCCTGTGCTTCAGTGGGTATTCAGGAAATCAGATAATATGTTCTATTACAGGTATGTTGCTACAGCTGCTGCTAAGTCAAGTCAGTCGTGTCCGACTCTGTATGACCCCATAGACGCCAGCCCACCAGGCTCCCGTCCCTGGGATTCTCCAGGCAAGAACACTGGAGTGGGTTGCCATTTCCTTCTCCACTTCATGAAAGGGAAAAGTGAAAGTGGAGTCGCTCAGTCATGTCCGATTCTAAGCGACCTCATGGACTGTAGCCTACCAGGCTCCTCCGTCCATGGGATTTCCCAGGGAGGAGTACTGGAGTGGGGTGCCATTGCCTTCTCCATATTACAGGTATAGGGAGGGGAAAAAAAAGAGGTGAAATGCCATGGTTTTAATGTAGTTCAGTCCTGCAGACCTACACTGGACCCAGAGGAGGGAATGAACCTTGCAGGTGTCTTATTAATCCTGGTTCAATTTAGTGTCTATTTTGTGCAAACTTGAGCTTCCCTGGTGGCTCAGATGGTAAAGAATCCTCCTGCAATGCAGGTGACCTGGGTGTGATCCCTAGGTTGGGAAGAGCTCCTGGAGAAAGAAACAGCTACCCACTGCAGTATTCTGGCCTGGAGAATTCTGTGGACAGAGGAGCCCGCTGGCAGTCTACATCCATGGGGTTGCAAAGAGGTGGACACTACTGAGCGACTTTCACCTCACTTCATATAAACTTACCTTAGAAGGGGTATGCTTTGCTTTCCTTTTATCCAGGTTCTCAATGTTGCTCTTTTCTCCCCTGTTTTCATAATATGGAGAGACAAATGCCTTGGGAAGGGGATAGCAAGGCTATAAACTCCAAGGGGGCAAGGACTATTCACTGCTTTGAACTAGGTATACCTAGTACCATTACTGGTACATGAAAAGCATTTAATAAGTAACGGATGATTTATATCCACTTCATTTAAAATGAAAACAACATTGTACAGTTGCATATAGACCACCTTACTTTCAAATATATTTATGGAAATGATTAGGAGAGGACAGTGATTCTCTCTTCCCCTCTAAAAGTCCTTAGCTCTAGTTCAGCCAAGAAATCAAGAGACTGTAATATCCTGTCTACAGAAAGTTGAAATGACAGGTACCCTTAAATAAACAGGTGTAATTAATCATAGTGCTACTTGTTTTGATGAGCATGCAAGAGTGACAAGTTAATAATAAATCTCCAGCTCATACAGGGGAGGTGGCTAAGGAGATGCTGTGGTTTAATTTACATCTTTGGAAGGCACCGAAGATTTAATAATCTCCCTGCCTTATATATCAAACTAATACCCCTGAGGCAGAAAAGCAAAACATTTTAAACTGTTAATCTGAGAAGCAGTAAAATCTTGTCTCAGGTCAAAAATAAATTGAGTTTCTGGTGGTCTCAATGGACCCTTAGGATGTGTGATTTATTCAGATTCTAAAGCCGCTCAGGACCCCTGGGGACCTTGGCTGCAAAACCAGGCAAGCTGGGAACACCATGGGGATTGCCAATCCAATCAGAAGATCAGACTGAGGGCAGTGACTGATTTTACCTTAGACTTACCCAATAACTTATTTTACCTTCTGTGTCAGCTACAAATAGATTATGGAATACAAACCTTTGTGAATTTGACATTCAGTTCTAAACGATTGCTTTAGTTCTGTTTATGTTAATTGTCGTGTCTTGTATAGTCACTCAGTCATGTCCAACTCTTTGTGACCCCATGGACTATAGCCCACCAGGCTCCACTGTCCATGGGATTCTCCAGGCAAGAATACTGGAGTGGGTTGCCATTTACTTCTCCAGGGGATCTTCCAAACCCAGGGATTGAACCCAGGTCACCTGCATTACAGGCGGATTCTTTACCATCTGAGCCACCAGGGAAACCCTCGCGTATGTTAATACTTGTTCTTAAAAGTTCAAAAACTGTTTTGAGGTTTTTACTAAATGTAGGATTTTAACCTGACTAGAGAAACTGGGATACAGGAAAGGAAAATAATCCTTCATGGCACAATGAATCACTTGTGAAGCCTCAAGTGTTCAGACTTCCAGCTCTTTGTTTCTAAAGGAGCTAAACTATGAGGTACATTGAATTTATTAATTTGAAAAACTGCCTCCTTACAGATACTAGTAGAGAAGATGCCATCTTCTTTGTTTAAAGAATGGACCAGAGCTAATTGAGGATCCTGAGAGAGACACAGAAACAATTTAGAAATAACTTGAGTCATCTCACCCTGCTTGAAGGGAACCAGACTCTTGGTCTTTGGGGAGCCACCCAAATTGACTAAGGGAAGACAGAGGAAAATTCCCTGGTCCCTGCAGGGTTAATTTATTCAAAAAGGAAATTGAAAAATACTCAACATGCAAAAGTCTTATGAAGAAAATAGAGGAAAACCACAGAACATGCCAAAGGCTGAGGACGACCGCCCTTTGGAAGCTGTACCGCAGGAGGCAGAAGGAAATCCTCAACCTTGTGAAGAAGGTGTAAGCCAGGAAGCGAAGGAAACCTTAGAGGAGGGCTGACTCAGCCTGGTCAGGGATATAAAGAGGATGCTCCTGTTAGGCATTTAGACCCTGAAGAAATGATAAGAGGAACAGATGAGTTGGAAAGGCTTAGGGAAGAGATAAGAAGAATAAGAAGCAAATTTGTGATGATGCATTGGAAGCAAAGACATTCACGCAGCCATCCTTATCCTGTGTGCTTTAGGCCTTGAATTCTTTTTTTGTCCGATATTAAAATCTGGCCCCTGCTTTCTGTTAGCATTTTCTGATATATCTTTGACTTTTGCTTTATTTTTAATCATCTGGTGGAGTTTTGTTTTAGGTAGTTTTCCTCGTTATCAGCATCTGCATTTTGTATTTTGACACATTCTCTAGGTCTATTTTTCGATTGGGAAATTTCACACATATGCATGAAAATATGTTCATTCCATATTGTAAAGTAAAACATAGCAGGTTACAAAGCAGCATATTCAGTACCAGCTCACATATGTAGGAGAAAGTCTCAAATTTTGTGTGTATGCATGTGTGTTTACATACAAGCATGTATCAGAAATTTAAATGTGCTTGTTTCTGTGTGATTGTTTTTCTTTTTGCTTATATGCATTTTTTAATGAACACATCACACACACAAAGAGATGTAAAGTTTTTTTTTTATTAATCAAGAGTCAATCAAATAATTTGCAACCAGCTTATAAGGGCAATGGGGGCACCTAAACTCCTGATGAAAGAACTATTTAAAAAAATGTAAACCTCAAAATACCTCTGGATCTCTTAGCCAGAGGAATAAAACTGGCAATTATTACAGGGGGAAAAAAAAAAGAATGAACCATAATGATCTCAGAGAAACAGGAAGATAGAATTATGTACATTCGCTGTGTGTACAAGTGTATTCATTGTTCTAATTTGCTATGAAATAATTTTTATAAAGGAATTAGATTGTAAAATATGATTTCATCTTTTTACAAATGCTGCTTATAATTTCAGCTGAATCATTGTGATGTTTAATGCACTGTTGCAGGAAGTAGAACATAAAAATACCCAGTTCCCCTCATCTCGTACCTCCCTCCAGCCCCTATGGCTTTAAATCAAAGCTGTAAATTAGGGTTGCATTTTGTCGTGTCTTCCAAGGGCACACTGACTGGCATAGCATGAGCTTCAGACTGTAACTAGCGTATCCATTCAACTTAGCAATTAGAAAACCACATACTATCACCCCAGACACACCTGGGCTGCTTCCACCTGCCTCTGTTTGAGGAAGGCTTTATTCTCCTGGTCAGGAGTTTGGGTTGGCCCAGGTGGGAAAAATCTTAGAGGAAAATCTCTTTCTCACTTGTAATTGACTTAGCAAACATCCTTTGACTCTCTTAGGTCATGATGCTGGGACATATAAGGACAGAGTCACAGAGCGTGGTGTCAGTTTCCTATGGCCACTATAACCAGGTATTTAGTGTCATAAGCACAAATTTACTATCTTCCTGTTCTGGAGGTCAGAAATCTAAAATCAAGGTACTGGCAGGTGTGTCCTTCTCAAGGCTCTAGGGAAAAGTCTGTTTCCTTGTCTTTTCCAGTTTCTGTAGGCTGCCTGCATTCCCTGGTTCATGGCTCCTTCCTCGAATCACTTCACCTCCTGTTTCTGTTGTCACATCTCCTGCTATTCAATATGATCTCCTCCTTCCCTCTTACAAGGATTCTTGTGATTACATTGAGCCCAGGATAGTCCAGCATAATCTCCTCACCTTAAAATCCTTATTCATACCTGCAAAATCATATTTTTCATAGAAGGTAATTCATGCATTCGAAGAATTAGGATGTGAATGTATTTGGAGGTGGCCTTATTCAGCACAGAATTTGGCATTAGATAACTCTGCCACTCTCTAAGTTAGTTTGACAAACCGTGAGTTTCTTAATGCTTCTGAATCTCAAGTTTCTTTTATGAGAAATGAAGTAAATAATACCATCTCCTAGGATTGCGTGAAGGTTGAAAGTGAAAGTGAAGTCGCTCAGTCGTGTTCGACTCTTTGCGACCCCATGGACTGTAGCCTACCAGGCTCCTCCGTCCATGGGATTTTCCAGGCAAGAATACTGGAGTGGATTGCCATTTCCTTCTCCAGGAGATCTTCCTGACCCAGGGACTGAACCCGGGTCTCCCGCATCATAGGCAGATGCTTTACTGACTGAGCCACCAGAGAAGTCAGGGTTAAATGCCTGAAAACAATTGGCATTGTGTCTGACACGTATTATAGTTCAATGAATGGGAAGTTAATGGATTATTGTTTTTACTATTCAGTGATGAATAGTCACTGTCACAGACTCACCTCTTTGAGGACTTCTCAGTCTAGTGGAGAAGATCAACAGCTGAACAAGTCATTATAAGTCAGCATGAGGCAGTGTTACATGGGCTATATTTGTCACAGGCCACAAGGGTCCTTCATACATAATTTCATTCATTCTTTTGTAGGTGTGTAACTAACATGAGTTTTGGGGCAAAGGAAGGGAAAACATAAAAGGTTGTTCTGAGGCTATGACTGACATGGAATGTCAGGTCCTGGAAGGTTGTGTATTTTTATTTTGATGACCTCATAGTTTTTCCTAAGGAAAAACTGTTTACTGCTCTTGAGATATAATGTTAACTTTCTTGGATTTGGAGTGTGTGCCGTTTAACAAGTTAGAGCCTTGGACGTCTCAGACTGTATCATATGGTAAAAGGAGAGACAACAGTATAGGTCTGTAAGCGAAAGTTGAAAGTCTTCCTGTTCCTCTATGTTTTTGCTGCTGACGTTCACACCTTCCCTCCCCCAGTGGGAAAGAGTGCTGATCTTTTGGAAATGTTCCAGGATTCTGGTTGTGCCATGTTTGCTGGTACCTGGAGTCCCTGTGTGTGAAAAAGTCACACTCTTGAGTGGGTACCATTTGTGTGTCTCTCCCGTCATTGTGGCTTGGGTGGTGAGGACCAGGCTCCACTCTTCCTTCTGTGTGTCAGCTGGCCTGATCTCATGTGCTGTCCCTCTTCTGTCATGTTTCCTAATTCTGCTCTCATTTTACCTGGCCCTTCAGCCACAGGTGACACCAACTCTTCATTTGGCTTCTAGAATACCACTTTCTTACGTTTTCTTCTACCTGATGCTCAGTTGGGTCTTTCTCATTTCCCTGACTTAATATTCAAACTTACCAAAACTCAGTCCCAAGACCTCTTCTTTTTTCTGTCTATTTATCCCATTTTATGGATTTAAATACCATCTATATATTGGTTATGCTGGCATTAGTTTTCCATTGCTGCTGTAACAAATTACCACAAACTTAGTGGCTTAAAATAACACTGATTTATTATTTTACAGCTTTTTAGGTTAGAAGTTTGATACAGTCTCACTGGGCTACAGTAACTTGTCAACAGAGCTGTGTTCCTTTCTGGAGTCTCCAAGGGAGAATCCATTTCTTTATCTTCTATAGGCCTTCTGCATTCCTTCAGTTCAGTTCAGTTCGGTCACTCAGTCATGTCCAACTCTTTGCGACCCCATGGACTGCAGCACCCCAGGCTTCCCTGTCCATCACCAGCTCCTGGAGTTTACTCAAACTCATGTCCATTGAGTTAGTGCTGCCATTCAACCATCTCATCCTCTGTTGTCCCCTTCTCCTCCTGCCTTCAATCTTTCCCAGCATCAGGGTCTTTTCCAATGAGTCAGTTGGCATCAGGTGGCCAAAGTATTGGAGTTTCAGCTTCAGCATCAGTCCTTCCAATGAACATTCAGGACTGATTTCCTTCAGGATGGAATCTATGTTCCTGAGCTTGTTTTATTCTTTATCAGAATCTTATCTCTCTGAACCTTCTTCATTTGTCAGCTCTCTCTCACCACAGCTGAGAAAAATTCTCTGCTTTTAAGGTTCCATCTGATAAGATTGGGTCCACTCATATAATCCAGGGTAGTCTCCCCACCTCAAGGTCCATACCCTAACCACATTTGCAGAGTCTTTTTTTGCCATGTAAGACAATATTTTCACAAGTTTGAGGATTAGGTTATAGACATCTTTGGAAGAACATTGTTCTGCTTACCGCAGTGTCCAAATAAATGTCTCCAGCCTAGACCATTCTCCTTAACTCTTAAGACCATATATTCAGCCACCTACTTGACATCTCTGTTTGGATGTTTAATAGACATTTCAAAGCTATTTGTCCAGAACTGAGCCCCAAGCAACACACATACACATACACCATACATACATGCATGTTTATGTGTGTATATAAGAAAAAAGCTTGTGTGTGTATATATATATATATATATTTTTTTTTTTTTTGAAAAGATTTGTCTCTTGACCTTCATTTTGGTGCATGGTATACATCTTATCCCAAAGGCAGAACTGATAATTTGAGACTTCATAATGTATTCTTTTGTTGACTATGATGGCTATTCCATTTCTTCTAAGGGATTCTTGCCCACAGTAGTAGATATAATTGTCATCTGAATTAAATTCACCCATTCCAGTCCATTTTAGGTTGCTGATTCCTAAAATGTCAGTGTTCACTCTTGCCATCTGCTGTTTGACCACTTCCAATTTGCCTTGATTCATGGACCTAAAATTCCAGGTTCTTATGTAATATTGCTCTTTACAGCATCGGACTTTACTTCCATCACCAGTCACATCCACAACTGGGTGGTGTTTTTGCTTTGGCTCTGTCTCTTCATTCTTTCTGGAGTTATTTCTTCACTGTTCCCCAGTAGCATATCGGGCACCTAACAACCTGGAGAATTCATCTTTCAGTGTTGTATCTTTTTGCCTTTTCATGCTGTTCATGGGGTTCTCAAGGCAAGAATACTGAAGTGGTTTGCCATTCCCTTCTCCAGTGGACCACATTTTGTCAGAACTCTCCACCATGACCCGTCCATCTTGGGTGGCCCTACCCTACATGGTTCGTAGTTTCATTGAGTTAGACAAGGCTCTGGTCCATGTGGTCAGATTGGTTAGTTTTCTGTGATTGTGGTTTTCAGTCTGTCTGCCTTCTGATGGAGAAGGATAAGAGGCTTATGGAAGCTTCCTGATGGGAGACACTGACAGGGGGAAACTGGGTCTTGTTCTGATGGAGGGGCCATGCTAAATAAATCTTTAATCCAATTTTCTGTTGATGGGTGGGGCTGTGTTCTCTCCCTGTTATTTGAAGTGGGGCCAAACTATGGTGGAGGTAATGAAGATAATGGCGATCTCCTTCAAAAGATCCCATGCATGCACTGATACACTCGGTGCCCCAGCTCTGCAGCAGGCCACTGCCGACTCCTGGACACTCAGGGGCAGGTCTGGGTCAGTCTCTTGTGCGGTAACTGCTCCTTTCTCCTGGGTCCTGGTGCACACAAGATTCTGTTTGTACCTGCCAACAGTTTGTTTCCCAGTCCTGTGTAAGTTCTGGTGGCTCTATGGAGGGGTTAATGGCGACCGCTCCAAGAGGGCTTGTGCCATACCCAGGTCTGCTGCACCCAGAGCCCCTGCCCCTGCAGCGGTGCACTGCTGACCTGTACCTCCTCAGGAGACATTCAAACACAGTTCTGTCTCAGTCTTGTGGGGTCTCTGGGACCTGGTGTGCACAAGGTATGTTTGAGCCCTCTGAGTGTCTCTGGCGGGTAAGGGGTTTGGTTCTAAATGTGATTTCGTGCCTCCTACCGTCTTGCTGGGGCTTCTCCTTTGCCCTTGGACATGCGGTATCTCCTCAAAGTTGCTCCAGCACTGCGCAGCCACGGTGCCGGTACCTACCATCTTGCTGGGGCTTCTCTGCCGTTGGACGTGGGTTATCTCCTTACAGTCGCTCCAGCGCCATGCAGCTACTGTGGTCAGGAATCCCTTAGAGGAAATGGAGTAGCCATCATGGTCAATAAAAGAGTCTGAAATGCAGTACTTGGATGGAATCTCAAAAACGACAGAATGATCTCTGTTCATTTCCAAGGCAAACCATTCAGTATCACAGTAATCTAAGTCTATGCCTCAACCAGTAATGCTGAAGAAGCTGAAGTTGAATGGTTCTATGAAGACCTACAAGACCTTCTAGAACTTACACACAAAAAAGATGTGTTCATTATAGGGGACTTAAATGCAAAAGTAGGAAGTCAAGAAATACCTGGAATAACAGGCAAATTTGGCCTTGGAGTACAGAATGAAGCAGGGCAAAGGCTAATAGAGTTTTGCCAAGAGAACGCACTGGTTATAGCAAGCACCCTGTTCCAACAGCACAAGAGAAGACTCTACACATGGACATCACCAGATGGTCAACACTGAAATCAGATTGATTATATTCTTTGCAACCAAAGATGGGGAGGCTCTATACAGTCAGCAAAAACAAGACCGGGAGCTAACTGTGGCTCAGATCATGAACTTCTTATTGCCAAATTCATACTTATATTGAAGAAAGTAGGGATAACCACTAGACCATTCAGGTATGACCTAAATCAAATCCCTTATGATTATACAGTGGAAGTGACAAATAGATTCAAGGGATTAGATCTGATAGAGCGTCTGAAGAACTATGGATGGAGGTTCGTGACATTGTACAGGAGACAGGGATCAAGAACATCCCCAAGAAAAGGAAATGCAAAAAGGCAAAATGGTTGTCTGAGGAGGCCTTACAAATAGCTATGAAAAGAAGAGAAGCAAAAGGCAAAGGAGAAAGGGAAAGATATACCCATCTGAATAGCAAGGAGAGACAAGAAAGCTTTCCTTAGTGATCAGTGCAAAGAAATAGAGGAAAACAATAGAGTGGGAAAGACTAGAGATCTCTTCAAGAAAATTAGAGATACAAAAGGAACTTTTCATGCAATGATGGGCACAATAAAGGACAGAAATGGTATGACCTAACAGAAGCAGAAGATATTAAGAAGAGGTGGCAAGAATACACAGAAGAACTATACAAAAAAGATCTTCATGACCCAGATGATCACAATGGTGTGATCACTCATCTAGAGCCAAATATCCTGGGATGCAAAGTCATGTACGTGGACCTTAGGGAGCATCACTATGAACAAAGCCAGTGGAGGTGATAGAATTCCAGTTGAGGGATTTAAAATCCTAAAAGATAATGCTGTGAAAGTGCTGCACTCAATATGTCAGCAAATTTGGAAAACTCAGCAGTGGCCGCAGGACCAGAAAAGTTCAGTTTTCATTCCAATCCCAAAGAAAGCCAATGCCAAAGAATGTCAAACTACCACACAATTGCGCTCATTTCACATGCTAGTAAAGTAATGCTCAAAATTCTCCAAGCCAGGCTTCAGCAATATGTGAACCATCAACTTCCAGATGTTCAAGCTGGATTTAGAAAAGGCAGAGGAACCAGAGGTCAAATTCCCAACATCCACTGGATCATTGAAAAAACAAGAGAGTTCCAGAAATACATCTACTTCTGCTTTATTGACTGTGCCAAAGCCTTTGACTGTGTGGATCACAACAAACTATGGAAAATTCTGAAAGAGATGGGAATACCAGACCACCTGACCTGCCTCCTGAGAAATCTGTATGCAGGTCAAGAAGCAGCAGTTAGAACTGGACATGGAACAAAGACTGGTTCCAAATAGGAAAACGAATATTCAAGGCTGTATATTGTCACCCTGATTGTTTAACTTATATGCAGAGTGCCTCATGAAAAATGCTGGACTGGATAAAGCACAAGCTGGAATTAAGATTGCTGGGAGAAATACCAATAACCTCAGATATGCAGATGACACCACCCTTATGGCAGAAAGAGAAGAACTGAAGAGCCTCTTGCTGAAAGTGAAAGAGGAGAGTGAAAAAGCTGGCTTAAAACTCAACATTCAGAAAACTAAGATCATGGCATCTGGTCCTATCACTTCATGGCAAATAGATGGGGAAATAGATAAAACACTGAGAGATTTTATTTTGGGGGGCTCCAAAGTCACTGCAGATGGTGAGTGCAGCCATGAAATTAAAAGATGCTTGCTCCTTGAAAGAAAAGCTATGACTAACCTAGATTGCATATTAAAAAGCAGAGACATTACTTTGCCACAAAGGTCCATCTAGTCAAAGCTGTGGTTTTTCCAGTGGTCATGTATGGATGTGAGAATTGGGCTATAAAGAAAGCTGAGCGCAGAAGAATTGATGCTTTTGAACTGTGGTGTTGGAGAAGACTCTTGAGAGTCCCCTGCAAGGAGATCCAACCAGTCCATCCTAAATGAAATCAATCCTGAATTTTCATTGGAAGGACTGATGCTGAAGCTGAAACTCAAATACTTTAGCCACCTGATGTGAAGAACTCATTTGAAAAGACTCAGGTGCTGGGGAAGATTGAAGGTGGAAGGAGAACGGGATGACAGAGGATGAGATGGTTGGATGGCATCACCAACTGATGGACATGAGTTTGAGTAAGCTTCAGGAGTTGGTGATGGACAGGGAGGCCTGGCGTGCTGCAATCCATGGGGTCATAAAGAGTGGGACATGACTGAGCGACTGAACTGAACTGAATATATTCTTGGCTTTGGCTCAGCTTTTTGTGACATTAAATAATTGTTTGGGACCAACTGCAAAACCTCTTCTTTGTAATCCTGTCTGTGAACTGTCACTGGTATAGCAGGAGGGGTCAATACAGACATAAGGACTTCCTTCCCTCACTGGGTAGGGGAGCTGGCCTCTGGCCCTCGCAGCTGTTCCCTGCTAGAACAGTCATAGTTCCTGGGTGCTCTTTGATATCCTGAGCAGCTGTGACAGCAAGCAATTTAGTGCAGAATAATTAATCAATTAATCTCTTTGTTATTGGACATTTGAGATGCTTGTGCCTTTGTTCGTACTATAAATGAGGTGGGATGTGGCATGACTCCTGATTGTCATGCATCTCTCAATGGATGGTTGTCCCCCTGCCCAACCAGTGACCCATGGGGACCTCCAGAGCCCAGAGAAGAATAGCAACAGTGTTAGGAGGTGGTGAGACAGATTGTTGTGGTTCATTTGCTAAGTTGTGTCTGACACTTTGTGACCCCATGGGCTTCAGCACACCAGGCTTCCCTGTCCTTCACTATCTCCTGGAGTTTGCTCAAACTCATGTCCATTGAGTTGGCAGTGCTGTCCAACCATCTCATCCTCTGTCATCCCCATCTCCTCCTGCCCTCAATCTTTCCAGCGTCAGGGTCTTTTCCACTAAGTTGGCTCTTCGCATCAGGTGGCCAAAGTAGGCAGCCTGTGGATCATACACAACCCCCTCAACACTGGCAGTGACTCAAGACTTTGTCTCACACCATGTGCAGTGTATTGGAATGATACTGTGTGAGAGCTAACTTTGGGTCCCTTTTAAAACTGTAACGAGAAGTACATTATTTGAAAACTTTAACTGGAAACACTGGTGACAAACTAGTGTCAGGATATCATGGTTCAGGCTTACTGCTCTCTTGGAATACTTTTAAATAAAAGAAATATAAAATGGTGTCTGTGCACTTCAGCAGAGTTGTCCAGAGGCCTGCTTTTGCCAAAGCTGAAAAATCCCTTGGAAATCTTCAGCTTCGCACTTAATTACCACCTCCTCTGGCTGTTTCTCTTTTACTACTTTTCTCTCTTCCCCCTGTGATTTTCCTTTCTTGTTGCCAAAACACACTTTCTCTTCCAGACACCATCTGTTTTCAGAATATATTTGCATTTCCGTTTTCCTTTCCAAAATGGCCCTACTTTTGCTATCAGTGTTTTCCCCTCAGCGTACTGCTTCCACTGTTACCCCCATGCATTGGTGGGACGGAAAGCTATGGCCTGCCAAATTGAAATATGACCAGTAACCCAAAAGAGACCTTCTGGTCTTGAATGTATGCAGCCACTCTCCTAAGGACCTCGGGGTGCCAGGATTGGTTTGCGGTATGTCTTTAAAACAACTTTTGTTTTTAACTTCAAAGAGTTCCAAAGTATCAAAGGGAGAAAGTGAAAGTAATTCTCTGCTGTGCCAGTCACATTCCTCAGAGGGGCATGACCTCCTCAGCCACACACAGTGACCCTAGTGACTGCTCTCAACAGTGCGGCTTGTATCTTTCTAGCTTTTTACTATGCATGTATCAAAATGTGCAATATGAATACATAGAAATGCAAAACAAATTGGATTAATACTACACGTATTGTCTGCAACTTGCTTGCTATTATTTTACATAAATGTCATGGGCATCTTTTCATGTCAGTAAACATATATTTTCTCATTACATTTAACACATGATATTCTTCTGTATGAATATACAATGATTCATTTACTCAACCCATTAATGATACATGGTAATTCCAATATCTTATTATTATTTCCAGCACCTAACACATTTATCTTTATCCTTGTGCAGTTATTTTCTGTAGGACAGTTGGAATTGCTGCCTCAAAGGGTACATGTATTTTGAATGTTGCTGAGGGCAAAATATATGTTTTAAAGGGTTATGTGTTTTAAACATTGATGTATATCATCCTAAACTTTATATGTAATCACTAATAGAAGCACAGCATTTTCTCCCTTCAGTTATCAGAGATTATGAGATAAATAATACTAATTTGCAGAGTGTAAAGCATTTCACAAAGTATTTCTATTCAACTTAACACTCACAGATATTCTATAGGGAGATAATATTTTCTCTCAGTTTACAGGTGAAGAAACAAGCTCATCAAAATCAAGTGATTTGCCTAAGGTAGTACCTTTGGGTGGCAGATCTGAGCCTGAGTCCATCTTTTATCTCCAAGCCTGAAATTCTTTGTCCGACAGCAGTACTGGCTTCTCATGGACAAGCACCTGCTGCTGTGTGAACTGACTGAGCATTGATGCAGGGGGAGAGGGAGCGTGGAGGCGATACTGGTCTGCCCACCCCTGTGGCATACCTTGGACATACAGACATTTCTGTCTGTGCCATCACTTCCTTGGTGATGTTATTTGGTCACAGCTTCAAATACTCTCTGTATATCAGTAACTCCTAAACTTACATTTCCAGTTTAGAGCTCTCTCCTTGACATATCCTATATGGAACTCTTGATCTTTCCTCCTAAACTTGCTCTGCCTATAGCCATCTCACTTGGCCACTCCCTCGTCCTTTTAGTTCTTCAAACCCAAGTTCTTTCTTTTTTAAATTAAAGTATAGTTAACTTGCAGTATTTTGTTTCTGGTCTACAGGTGAGTGATCCAGTTTTACATATATATTCCATTTCACATTCTTTTCCACTATACTTTATTATAAGATATTTACATAGTTATCTATGCTGTATAGTAGGACCATGTTTACCTGTTTTGTACACAGTAGTCTGTATCTGTTAATCCGAAACTCCTAATTTATCCCTCTGCTCGCTTTCCCCTTTGGCAACCGTAAGTTTGTTTTCTATGTCTGTGAGTCTGTTTCTATTTTGTAAGCAAGTCCATTTGTGTCATATTTTAGATCTCACATGTAAGTGTTATCATCTGTTACTTGTCTTTCTCTGACTGATTTAACTTCATTTAGTATGATAATCTCTAGGTCCATCCAGATTGCTGCAAATGTTCAGGTCCAAATTCTTGATTATTCTTATTCTCTCATACCCCTCATTCACGGAGAATAGGATGAAGGCTAGATGCTGGTTACTGCCAGGTTTGTAATTAAAATCCAGGCACGCCTTGCTTTAAATTGCACCTAGGTTATCCTGCTTTATCCTTCTGATCCCACTAGCCTGAAATGAGGTTCTGATTTGACGCTTAGAATTTGTATTCTAGGTTAGGAGTGGTATTTAGACATGAGACCACATTCTTAATAAATTATTTCTCCTGGTTTCTAAGACTACAAAAATTGAAAGTCTGAGTTAAACTTATTGAAAACATAATCAGTTTTAGCTCAGGAGATCATTGTGCCTAGCCTCTTGAAAACGAGTCCTTCCTAGGTCAGTGTTTCCATATTGCATGCGTACGTGTTGGGGGAAGAAGGAAAGGGATGAGAGGAATTACACAGGGAGGCTCTTGCTCTGCTGCTTGTTCTCTTCCTATCAAAAGTATTGGATCAGAACGAAGGTCTTCCAATGGGAAGGCCGCTGATTTAGGGCGTTTAAAGCAGGAGCGGAGGCAAAGTGATGGATTTTTCTCCATGCACAAAAAAGTGCAAACTCTTAAGTAACATGGTGAGAAACATATAAATTATTGATCAGAAAGGGATTTAGCTTGTTAGGAGTTGTTTATTTTAATTTTAGCATGTACCTTTGGTGTTTGTGTTTCTGTGCATATGTGTTTGTATAGCAAGAGATCATACTTAGAAAGCAAAAGCTGAACAGTATACGTGCTATTTTAATTATAATTAATTTGTCAACTGGGACCTCCCTGGCCTTAGGAAATTTAGGTAAACTTAATCCAAATCCTCTGTTTTCCAGCCTGGTTAAGAGTTTGCCTGGGAGAGAGGGAGTTTCTGGAATGGGAGCTTGCCAATGCTAACATTGGAGAAGTCCTACACAAATTGCAACAAGTTGGTTATTCTGAACTTGACTGAGTCCAGAACCCTTGCTTAATTTTTTTTCCCCACCTTGTTGTGATTCTTTTATAGAGGCTTTCTCAATTTTGTCCCAGGAGGACCTACATACAAATCTCAATTCCTTCATGAATTTCCACAGAAGATTCACTTGGCACTATGAATTTAATGAAATAACCACCTTTCCTGAAGACTTAAGGTGCACATATTCCAATGAACAGCCTTTAACCAGGTTTTTTTTTTTTTTGGTGTTTTAGCATCTTTCTCTTTCTTTCTGTTCCTTTCAACCAAGTAGCAAGTTTATTCTCTTATTTTACCCAGAGTATTTCTGCCTCACAAGGTCCTTGGAGGCAGGGGTCCCACCTTTTATTCCATAGGGTACACCAAGAAAGGTGAGTCTCATCTAAGAGGAAGCCTCTTACCCAGCTAATTAGAGAATAACATTGTGTCCATTTTGTTACAGTGTGAAGAATATTTTATATGAACATAAAGCAAAAAATTTGACCTGATTTGGGAATTATTAAGCTGCCTTCCTTTTTCCCTCTTTCCTAAAATCTTGTTAAGATGCAACTCCACCCCCAATTATACAATGTCATTTTTTCCTTCTCTCCTGGAGCTTACCAGTAAAGCCTAAACTGAGGTTAGAGCTTAACTATCTTCTTGTTTGAGGGACATTATGGAATTTTCCCCTGAGGTATGTGGCCTTATGCATTAACAAACCCCTCAGGATCCTGGCTATGCGAGGGGAATCAAGTGTGCAACTTAGAAACAAGTGATGCATCTTAACAGAAGGCATTAAAGATTCACTTCTGACTTGGATGTGATCATAAGAAAGTTGTCAAAACCATTCATCAGGAAGGAGCTAGAGGGAAGTGAGGTCAGATGGATGAGACTCTGGGTGGCCTGGAGCCTCTGAGTTAAAGGTTCTTTTTGGTCTTCTCGGAATTGACACACCTGAGCAGGGGTGGGAACCTGTGTATATCAGAGGTCAGAAGTCTCACTTGGTCTCCAGTTCCTCCTACTCTGTATGTCTGGACTGGGGGAGAAACAAGGTGTGTTACTGTTAGAGAAATTAGTCAAGAGAAGTGGGAGGCATAGGGAGAGGCACCCATGGAAGATAAACGATGGGTCAAGAGAGTATAAAATGTCTAGAAACTTCTAGAAGTCTGTGCCAATGTCTCTGAAAAGTTGTGCTTTGGTGATCACAGAATAATAATAATAATAGCAATAATAGCTAGCATTTATTGCATGCTTGCTATATGCTAGTTGTTGTTGTTTAGTCACTAAATCATGTCTGACTCTTTGCGACCCTGTGGACTGTAGACTGCCAGGCTCCTCCATCCATGACTTGGTGTTTAATGTATATATGGAAAGGTATATAACCTGGAAAATGCAAATTGAAACTATAGTGTGATAGCACTGTAAATCCACTAGAACGTCTGAAATGAAAATGTCACAAAGTTGTTAGTGAGGATGTGAAGCAACTGAACTCTCATACACTGCTAGCAGGGATTTAAATTGGAACAACCACTTTGGAAAACTGATTGGCAATATCTGCTAAAACTGATACCCTTTGACCCAGAAATTCCACTTGAACCAGAAGTGTATGCATGGTTTCACCAAAAGATATGTACAAGAATTTTTGTAGCAGCACTATTTATGATAGCCCCCAAATGGAAACAGCTGAAATCTTCATCAAGAGTAGAAGGGTAAATAAATCATAGAATATTTGCGAAGTGGTTTAGTATACAGCAATGAGAGTAAATGAACTCTAACTATGTGCAGCACAATGGGTGAATCTCATTTGCTCCTCAGAGTAACTTTATGAGGTAGTTATTGTTGTTAATTCCATTTTACAGGTGAGAGAACTGAGCACACAGAGAGTAAGTTATTGCCTAAGGTCCACGCAACTCAGAAGTGGGATTCAAACCCTGGCAGTTGAGTTCCAGCCCTTAACCACTACACACCACTACCCCCACCCTCTGGCTGTGTAATCAGCAGGTACTTGGTGTGTGTGCTGCTTCAGTATAACACACCCAGAGGCACAGGGTGGAACTGGTGCAAGTGGGCCTTGCAAAAGGCATCTACCAGCTAATTTTGGTCACCATGTCACAGGCTGTGTATAGGTGCTTCATCTAGAGTATAATCCTCACAACAGCCCTCATAGTGCGTACTCTTGTTGTGTCCATTATTACAATTGGGGAGACAGATATGGAGGTTAACTGGCTGACTGAGGTCATATCACATGTATGTGATGGAATTAGGATTCCAAGCCAAGTCTGTGTGCTACAGAGTCTGTGCCCTTCACTGTCCCACCGTGTGCCCCTCCTCAGCACCAGGAAAGCAAAGCTGCAGGGCCTACATCCACAGAGTTTGAGGTCTTTGAGCTGTATCAACTGACAAAAACTGAAAATTTAAGCCAAACTTGAGGTTTCATGAGGCCATGTGACTTCTAAGTAAAGTGTCTGTCACAGGTTATCTTCACCCACCTTCAAGGGAAAAAGAAGCCTGCATTTCCATGGCCTTGACCACATCTTCATAGAAACAAAAGAGATAGATGGAAATCTCTGCAGCTTTTGAAGCTATTCCAAATTGCTCCCCAGCATACTGTAAGCATGGCCCCCTTCTAACAGCCAGAGCTGAGAGGACTAGTACTGGGAAGAAAGGGAGGGTTACTTAGCAGATGGTGGGGGTGCGTGTGGAGTTCCTTGGTGAATTCTGAAACAGGCATGGGCCTGCACCTCAGGGTTCTCTAATGAGAGGAGGCCAACCTCTAGCCACTAGCTGCTCGAGAAACAAATATCAGGCCGTCCTGCATTGCCAAGAGCAGAAGACATCAGGGACTCAGGTTCTTTTGCTTGAATGTTGCTAGAAGAATGAGAAGGTAGGAGGGTTGAGCATGTTTTTATATTTCCTCCTGATTGTAGATTTCTTCATCTCCAGCTGGAATCATTACAGTAGCTTCTTACCTGGTCTCCCTCACTTTAGCCCTTCTCCTCCCTGATTGACCTTTCTCACAGACCACAGGGAGAAAGTCCGTATCTGAAACTCTGGCTGCCACTTCCTCAAGTACACCATACAGTTGAATGTGGCCATGTCTTTGCAAATGCTGAATCCTCCCACTTCACATGGCATGAGCCTACTTATCTCTGGAGCCCCAGTATTAAGCTCTGTTTTTGGTGTGACTCTCCCTTACCATCTAAGTAAAATTTACCCTAAGTAAAATTCATTGTTAACTCTTCATCCACTTCCCAAATGATTTTTCTTCCCAATTCTAACACCCCTCTTCTGACAATGTACTATCGTCATTTGCCATCCTATCTCTGGTATAGACTGTGGTCATCTTACAGGCAGGAGCTGTGGCATATTCCTCCCCATGTGGCTCGCACCTAACAGTACACAGCCTGTCTAACCATTCAGTAAACGTCTGTTGGATGAAATCCAAAAGCACAGAGGTTTAAGGTATGTGATCATGGTGTGTTTGCAACCTGAACACAGCCGCTGGAAAATGAAGTGCTCTTCTCTGGCCTGCTTTGCCCTCTCTTGTCACATTGCTATCTCACCCATATATACCCTTTCTGAATTTCAGCATTACTACTAGAAAGTCTTCGCACAGTGGTAAAGAATCTGCTTGGCAATGCAGGAGATGCTAGAGATGTGGGTTTGATCCATGGATGGGGAAGATTCCCTGGAGAAGGAAATGTCAACCCAGTCCTGTATTATTGCCTGGGAAGTCTCATGGACAGAGGAGCCTGGCAGGCTGCAGTTCATGGGATTGCAAAGAATTCAACAAGACTGAGCACACATGTACCACACTGTACCAGAAAGTCTAGCTTTTAAGGGTAGGTGATGATTTTCTGTCCTCCATCTCAGTTTTCTCATTCAGGTGGATGGTGGGGAGGTGACAGAATTATCAGGGATGAGATCTAATGTAATGAAGTATTTGTGGGTGGGGAACAAGAACTTCCTGGTTCCCTGGGCCCCTTGCTCCTGTGATGGGTTAGAAATATCAAATGCTAACTTTAATTAAAGTTTAATAAGCAAACTTTGAACAAATTTTATTTTTTAGAACAATAAGCTAAAGTATATCACTTACTCAGATTTCCTTAGTTTTTACCTAATGACCTTTTCTGTTCCAGCATGCCACCCATTAAATTTAGTAATCCTGTTTACATGGGCTTTTCTCTGCTTTGACAGTTTTTCAGACTTTGTTTTAGATGATCTTGACAGTTTTGAGAAACCCTGGCCATGTATATGGGGCAGAAATGGCAACCTGCTCCAATATTCTTCCTGGAAGTTTCCATGGACAGAGGAGACTAGTGGGCCACAGTCCATGGGGGTCGCAAAGAGTTGGACATGACTGAGCCATGTATATTCATTCATTCATATGAATGTATATTCATACATTCATGCATGGCCATGTATATTGTAGATGTCCCTCAATTGGAATTTGTCTGATGTTTTTCTCATCTTTAGACTGGAGTTATGGAATTTGAGGAGGAAGATCACAGGTGAAGTGTCATTTTCATCATGTCATAACAGTAGTATAAGCAAACTTTTAAAAATGTGAGCATATAATTACCCTTCTTCTCCTCAAACTTGTGTTCTCTTCTGTATTTTCTAACACAATTAATGCCATCATCACACACACAGTCACAAAGACTGGAAACTGCATCTACTGTTTCTTCTCCATCTTCCACCTGACTAGCCATCAATTACTAAGGTGCGTCTACCCTAGTAGCTGTGTACTTTCCCCCTTATCTGATTCAAGTGATCTCTGGTTAACTGTGTTATTTTTTCCATAAACTGTAACCACAGTTCCCTAACTAGTCTCTCTGATTGCACTTCCTTTCCTCTTCACTTCCTTCTTCCTATCAGTTAACTGTTGGTTCAACATCAACCCCATCTTTAGAAATCTCAAAATGGTATTCCATCACACACACACTATGTTTAAATTTCTTTTTTAAAAAAATTTATTTTTAAATTGAAGGATTATTGCTTTACAGAATTTTGTTGTTTTCTGTCAAACTTCAACATGAATCAGCCATAGGTGTACATATATCCCCTCCCTCTTGAACCTCCCTCCCATCCTCCTCCCCATCCCTCCCTTCTAGGTTGATGCAGAGCCCCTGTTTGAGTTTCCTGAGATATACAGAAAATTCCCCTTGGCTGTCTATTTTACATATGGTAGTGTAAGTTTCCATGTTACTCTCTCCATACATCTCACCCTCTTCTCCCCTCTCCTCATGTCCATAGGTGTGTTCTCTATGTCTGTTTCTTCATTGCTGCCCTGCAAATAAATTCTTCAGTACCATCTTTCTAGATTCTGTATATATGTGTTAGTATACAATATTTATTTTTCTCTTTCTGACTTACTTCACTCTGTATAATAGGCTCTAGGTTCATCCACCTCATTAGAACTGACTCAAATGCATTCCTTTTTATGGCTGAATAATATTCTATTGTGTATATGTACCACAACTTCTTTATTTATTCATCTGTCGATGGACATCTAGGTTGCTTCCATGTTCTAGCTATTGTAAATAGTGCTGCAATGAACAGTGGGATACGTGTGTCTTTTTCAATTTTGGTTTCCTCAGGGCATATGCCTAGGAGTGGGATTGCTGGGTCATATGATGGTTTTATTCCTAGTTTTTTAAGGAATCTCTGTACTGTCTTCCATAGTGGCTTTATCAATTTAATAATGTTTAAATTTCTTGATGTGGAATTCAAGGCTTTTCTGGGGCTAGCTCCAAATGACCTCATTTCCCATATTAAATATTAGTTCCCTTATTCTATGTTTAATGGTTTTGGAGAATTTATTTATCTCAAAATAAATGGGTGTTTTCTTAAATCCTCCCCCCAAAAATAAATGAAATGATATGTGCATGTATGTGCGTGCATGCACATGCACGTGTGTGCCTGCACAAGTGATGTGCACACCTCCCTGGGTATGTGTACCTCTCCCGGTCATGACTTTAGCTGGGAAAAAGAGCTATGTACATGGCTTCAAGTCTAGAATGAATAGGACCAGTTCATTTGCCGCATAGTTTGTATCAAGTTAGAAAAGATGAGAGGGGAAAATAAGGTGAGGAGAAAATATCCTTTCCCAGAAGTGTATGTGGGTGTTTAACAAAACATCCACTCATTTTCCTTTTCCTTTTCTTTTTTTGTGGCTGAAAACCACAGCATCTGTTGTCTCACAGTTTCCGTGGGGCAGGAGTGGTTCGGGGTTTCTCCCAGAGCTGCAGTCAAGGTGTTAGCCTCTCAACTCTTTGTTTTGCACTTCAGTCACAAACCCTTTCTAAATTCACTGACTTAACTTCAAGTACTTCAAACTTCTTTACCACAGAGAGCTTTTGTCACACTGTGGGAATGGCGTTTATATGTAAATTAAATTATTTCCTGCCTGGGAGAGCCAGTTGTCCATGTCGCAAGATGTGAACTGAGTCTATTATGCCTGATGTATAATATGGCTATCCTAAATTTTAATGAGCAAAAGAAATTAGCTTTCAAATTCTGTTTGCAAATTATTTATGTAAGTCTATAGTCTTCATTATTAAAATTTAAAGTGCACAAGGAATTTGTGAAAGTCTCTTGGGCAGTCTGCTGAGGAATGCGTAAGGCCATCTAGGTCAGGGACCAAATTTGTGCCCAACACTAGACAGAGAAGGGCTAATAGAGATGCAGAGACAAGAATGGGGAAAGCAGGGGCCACGGGTCTGAGAATGCTCACACCCAAGACTTTGGATAAGTCATTGGATTAATCAGTCGGGAAGGTCATTGCTGTTTTTTGCATATTTAGGCATATTGAGCTGTTTGCAGCTCTGTTATGGGGAAAGGCAGAGATTGTGCAGAAATTGTCACCACTGGTTTGGAAACTTTTCATTTCCTGATCTCCTAAGTAATGAAACTGTTTTATGAGAGTGGAGCAAACACTGTGATTCTGGGACGGGAAACAACCGCAGCTCACCCGATAAGAGCAACAACTGTAACCAAACCACCAAACCACCAGTGTTCTCGCACTCTTTGGGGATCCCATTTGTCCACAGTATAGAGTCCTTCGGTCTCACATGCTTTTGATAACTGTGTTGCCAGCAACAGAGGTAAGGGCTGTTTATTAAGAGTTTAGGTGGTGGTGTGCAGACACTGACAGACCAGGACAGTTGGTGAGAAACAGGAAGAACACATAGAACACATCATATATTAATAATTTCACTTAATCCATGCAGATTTAGACTCAATGTCCTCATCTTCGTTTTGGCTCTCAAGAAGCACACAGCACACACAGCACTGTCCACCACGTACATGTCAGTCATGTTCCTATACTAGGTTTTGTCCACATTAGTAGAATAGCTAAGGATATTTCAAAATACTAGTTTTTGGTGTACTATCCATGCCATGACTACCTTTGTTAGTGTAGGCGTGTAATATTTGATTATATAAATAGTCAGCCATGTTGCTACTACTCTTTTAAATTTTTGCTTCTCCTGTCTCTGTAGGTGGATTATCTCCTTAAATTCTAGCATACTTTTAGATTTTACCTTGTTGTTCATTCCCCACCAAAAGTTGTTGCCCTCAGTTTTCAAAGTCATAACCACCTCCAGACTGTCAGCAGCTAGGACCAAAAGTCATGTCAGGGTCATCCTTGGCTGCTATTAACCCCTCTGATATGGCCATCTGCTTTCCTAATGAGGCCTGGGGCTAAGGGCTCTCTGAAGCCTCAGAGTTGGTCTAATGAGAAGACAAGGGCAACGGGTACTTTTAAATTGGACTTTCTTGTCTTGTTTCTTCCCAAGAGTTAGCCTGGACAGCTAATGAAAGACCACTGGCTCAGTGTCTGCCTCCTTGTGGCTCCTTTCCCTTTTTGTCATTAGCCTGGAGGCTGTACCCTATGATGTTTAGTCTAGCTGGAAAATTAATGCCTGAGAATTTTCCTCTCTTGTTCCTAGTATCAGACACAATTGATACAGTCTTGGATACCTAGGTGCTTGAGAAATTTGGGCTTAAATGAATGAATGTATGAGTTCTTATACATTCCTTTCTGTTCGGTAAAAGGATATAATTATCAGAACAAAATTTTTAAAGAATTTTTATTGGCGTGTAATGGTCTTTACAATGTTGGGTTGGTTTCTGCCATACAGCGAAGTGAATCAGTTACATGTATACATATACCCCTCTTTTCTGGATTTCCTGCCCACTTAGGTCACCACAGAGCAGTGAGTGGAGTTCCCTGTGCTACACAGTAGGTTCTCATTAGCGATCTATTTTATACATGGTAATGGGTATGTGTCAAATCCCAGTCTCCCTATTCATCCCACCTCCCTTCTCCCCTTGATATCCATATCTTTGTTCTCTACATCTGGATCTGTTTCTGCTTTGAAAATAAGTTCATCTCAAAGAGACACAGATGTACAGAACAGACTTTTGGACTCTGTGGGAGAAGGTGAGGGTGGGATGTTTTGAGAGAACAGCATCGAAACATGTATATTATCAAGGGTGAAACAGATCACCAGGCCAGGTTGGATGCACGAGACAAGTGCTCAGGGCTGGTGCACTGGGAAGACCCAGAGGGATGGGGTAGGGAGGGAGGCAGGAGGGGGGATCGGGATGGGGAATACATGTAAATCCATGGCTGATTCATGTCAATCTATGGCAAAAACCACTACAATATTGTAAAGTAATTAGCCTCCAACTAATAAAAATAAATGGAAAAAAAAAAGAAAGAAAATAAGTTCATCTGTACCATTTTCTAGATTCCACATATAAGCTATATTATTAATATACAATGTTTGTTTTTCTCTTTCTGACTTACTTCACTCTGTATGACAGTCTCTAGGTCCATCCACATCTCTGCAAGTGGCACAATTTCATCCCTTTTTATGGCTGAGTAATATTCTATTGTATAATATTTCCTTTCCATTGTTGATGGACATTTTAGGTTGCTTTAGGCATGATCTGTTCTAGATTGAGGATTCCATACAATGTTTGATGAATCCATCAAAGAACCTATTAGTAAGTGAATCAGAATTTTACTTGTCTTTCAACAGCGCCTTTAAATTCAACCTCCCTTAAAACTTTCATGACAATTGCAGCCAACCATCGTCATGCTCTTCTTAACCACTCTTGTGTTTGTTGAATGTTTTTATGAATTTTACAGTGCTATTTATTTTATGACGTGTTGTACATTAATATTTGCTTGTCTATATCCCTTCTCTCCCAGTGATTTTCTAGTATAATTTTTTAGAGGGAATAGATAGTTGTTCTTTTTTCCCCCTCTGGCACGTCTAATGTAAACTGGTATGTTTACTATTGATAGTTGCTTACGTATCTGTTTGCTATCTCACACACAGACATATCCACTCTTTGTTGTACTGCTATACCTCTGGATCCTACAAAAACAGGAATTCTATTTTGTGAGATTTTCATCAAAGAAAGGAAAAAAAAATAGTGCATCTCTAATTGTGTAACTGCATTATCAACTGTTTTCCTAATAGATGATTTTTACTTTGCCAGGATATTGACAAGAAGCAAAAGCTCTGCTTACAATTGATTGCCCATGCCCAATGATGGGAGGAATCTTTCACAGACTAGCTCTGGCTCCACCTCTTTTAAACTATAGATCTTCTCTACCACACACTTTTCCAGAGCCACATGACACTTCCATATCATGAATCAGTCCTAGATCCTGGGGTTTCTCATCTACTATTTCTTCAATTATGTCTCATGGCCTACAGACACAGCAAGTGTCTATTTTCTTCTCTTGACAAGTGTTGGTCTTTGGGTCTCCTCTTGACAGTTAATCACTAGCACTATATTTCTGTTGACCATTCTTGGATTTGCATTTTTAGGAGGTCCGAGATAGAATAAAATCTGATTTTAAATTTGCTTCCAACCCAGACATTGACTGTATTTACTAAGGGCATGAAGTCATCCTCAGGACCCGCGATAAGATATATTTCTCCCCTACAAGCAAAAAACAGTGGGTGATTAAACATGGTGTGGACAGTTTTTTATTCCAAGGCCCTGTAATAGCAGTGTAATTAGTCTTTTAATTGTTGAGCTGAGTCTGATGTTCTAGCAGGAGAAGTTCAGTTCTACTAACTGAATAACTATAAATCACTGATATTAGAGGGGCAGGCACGGGAGATGGCATGCCACAAAGAACCGGAGGGGAAACTGGGAGTTGTGTCATCTTGGTTAAGACCTTAGACCCAAGTCAGACAGACCTAAGTCCTGCCACTTACTACCTGTGTGATTTGGGGCAAGGCACTTATGCTTTGTGAGCTTCTGTTCCTCACTTGTGAAATGAAATAGAATAACCCCATGGGACTGTGAGAGTTTGTGTATAAAGCACTCTGCACAGAAGCACATAGTAAGCACTTCAGAAATGTTGGGTACCATCTATTTACTTCTAATGATTCTGTTTCTTCTAGTTCTCTATATCTAGATAGATATATATCTCATATCTTTGGTTGTTTAAACCTTTTACCAGAACCCATCTTCTTCATCTGTTTTTCAAAAACAACTCTTTTGATAGCAGGGGCCAGGGCTTAGTATTTTCTGCCTAAATAATGCCTAAAAGCATTCCTTTGCACATAATAATCCCTCCCATTCATTCAGCAACTTACTATTTCCAAGATGTTTTTCTCTGCTGTATAACTCAGTCTTGAAAACTAGTCTCCGGTGTTCTCCGCCCTTCTGCTGCCACTCACCCAGCTGGTGCCCAGCAGAGGACCACACACTAGAGGCTCCTCCTGTGGAGATGCCTGGCTGCCCCTGTTGTCATTCAGCTCTTACCCCTGGAGTCGCCTCTTCAGAGAGGCCTCTGGCTCATCCCCTCAGTCATTCTCCAGCAGAGCGCCCTGTTATACTGTTTCAAGCACTTTTCACATCTGACACATTTATTTTGTTTGTTTATTTCTTGTCCAACTTCTCATGCTAGAATACATGTTTTGTGACAGCAGAAATATCCTCTCTTCCCTTAGGGTGTACATTCTCAACAGGGATGATATTATCCCCAGGGGGCAAAATTATCTCACTCTTGAGGAGTCAATTATCTCACTCTTCTTATGTATATAGCATAGATTTATGTGTAGTACACAAATATGCAGTATATATATGGCATTCAAATTTGGGAGGCAGAATTAGGACCAAAAAAGTCTCCTTAGAGGAGCAAGGGCTTCCCTTGTGGCTCAGCTGGTAAAGAATCCACCTGCAATGCAGGAGACCTGGATTCGATCCCTGGGTTGGGAAGATCCCCTAGAGAAGGGAAAGGCTACCCGCTCCAGTATTCTGGCCTAGAGAATTCCCTGGACTGTACAGTCCATGGGGTTGCAAAGAGTCAGACATGACTGAGCGAATTTTACTTTCACTTAGAGGAGCATAATGAAATAAAAGGTTGAGAACATTGCTTCACAGTATAGAACAATGATGAACACAGAGTAGGCTCATAAATACTTTTTTTTTGAGTGACTACATTACACCCTTTAATAGCTGTAGAAACCGAGGTTCAGAAAGATGAAGCCACTGGCCTCAGGACATGAAGGTAATAGATGATAGAACTGAGTCTCAAACCTAGGTTTCCTCAGTCTCGTGGTTTTTTTTCTTAATGCTCATTATATGCTTTCTGAGTTGACTTGAACATACTAGACAGTCCCATGAGAGGAAACAAATACTTCCTAAGTGACCAATAGACAGTCTCAGAAAGTCAGTCTTTTCAGAAGAATCCAGCTAGCCTTCTCCAGGGGCATTAATGATGCTTGGCTCATCTTTGAAATGGGAGTTGGTTCCATCTCCTACTCTTGGTAAAATAAGAATGAAAAGTGAGCAATATTTTGGTGTCTTAGCAGTTGTTTCACAGCATGCCTGGGCCAAAAGGAATAACTAACAACTCCATTTATTAAGTAAACACATCCAAATAGCTTAATAAGCACTTCTGTTCTAACAATTTAGTGCTTGTTGAACACTGCACACCTTCTCAAGCCTTGGAATCATGTCAGCCACCACCAGTCTTATTTTCTGCTACACACTGATTTTCAAGTGGTGCTTGCTTTCATCATAGCAATTACTAAAAACCACCTTTGAAAAGATTTGGTCTTTGGAAACAGTAAAATAAACTAATATCAAAACTGAACTATCTCAAGCTAGTAGTTTCTGACAAATGTTGCTATAATTTCCATGACGATTTAAAATAACCTGAGACATCCCTCTGAGCTGACGGTGGCACCTGAGGTGCCTCAGTATATGCGTTTTGAGTTGACTTGAAACTCAGCAAGTACTGTGGCAGCAAACCAGGCAAGATATGATACTGGCTTGAGATAGAATGGTGGCAGGGGAGTTAGAAGTGGGAAGATTTGCAGAGAGGGGAAACAGTGGAAGCAGTGTCAGACTTTATTTTTTGGGGCTCCAAAATCACTGCAGATGGTGATTGCAGCAATGAAATTAAAAGACGCTTACTCCTTGGAAGGAAAGTTATGACCAACCTAGACAGCATATTAAAAAGCAGAGACATTACTTTGCCAACAAAGATCCGTCTAGTCAAGATTGTGGTTTTTCCAGTGGTCTTGTGTGGATGTGAGAGTTGGACTGTGAAGAAAGCTGAACGCCAGAGAATTGATGCTTTTGAATTGTGGTGTTGGAGAAGACTCTTGAGAGTCCCTTGGACTGCAAGGAGATTCAGCCAGTCCATCCTAAAGGAGATCAATCCTGGGTGTTCATTGGAAGGACTGATGTTGAAGCTGAAACTCCAATACTTTGGCTACCTCATGCGAAAAGTTGACTTATTGGAAAAGACCCTGATGCTGGGAGGGATTGGGGGCAGGAAGAGAAGGGGACAACAGAGGAAGAGATGGCTGGATGGCATCACCAACTCGATGGGCATGAGTTTGAGTAAACTCTGGGAGTTGGTGATGGACAGGGAGGCCTGGTGTGCTGCGATTCTTGGGGTTGCAAAGAGTCGGACACGACTGAGCGACTGAACTGAACTGAGAAGTGAAAAATTGAAGGCAGGGAGAGCTGGTCCAAAAATAGTCAATGAACAAGATGTGGAGATGAAGGGAAAAAGATTTGAAAAATGAAGTCTGGCACCTGGATGTTTGGAGAACTCGTATGTAGTAAATGGCTTTCTGCCCAGCCCTCCTTCACTTCCTGGAGAACTGACAGTCACCCTCCACACAGGAGTGGCCCTGGCAGTCATGTTCTTCCAGTGTGACCCATCTCTCTAGCAGAAGTGAATGGGCTCAGTGGATATGTTGTTGTATGTGAGTTAGCCTAAACCAGTTAGATTTTCCCTCCCAGGGATTTGGAATGAAAACTTAGTGTAGTTGTTTCTTATGGCTGCTGCAACAAACCACCAATAACCAGCTGGCTTCCTGCAATAGAAATAATTCTCTCACAGGCTGGAGGCCAGAAGTCTGAAGTCAAGACATAGACAGGGCTGCACTTGCTTTGGCAGCTCTGGAGAGAATTCTTCCTTGCCCCTTCCAGTTTCTGATGGCTGTTGGTGGTCCTTGGCTTCCTTGGCCACATTTCTTCAGGCTTTGCTTTTGTGGTCTCACTGCTGCTTCCCCTTTATGTGTCTGTGTCTTCTCCTATTCTCTCTCTTACAAAGTCAGTGGATTTAAGGGTCCATCTGGGTAATTGAGGATAATCTCATCTTGAGACTCTTTACTTAATTACAACTGTGAAGACTGTTTTTCTAAGTAAGGTATCATCCACAGGGTCTGGATTTTAGGACACAGGCACATCCTTTTAGAGTTACCATTTAATGCACTACACCTAGAGACAGAGATGAATGTTAACTGAGAGTATGGGTATGTGGGGCACTGGGTTGACTGTTTTGTAAGATTTGGGTAGAAAAGTAGGGAAAGACAAATCTAAGGTAAAGGAGAAAAAAATGACATACATAGAGAAGCAGAAACAAAGGGACATTTGGGTCCAGAGAGAGATATATAGACAGAGGAACCAGGCTTACTTTAGCTTCACTTTCTATTTCTTGGTTCACTTGGTGTTTGTTCAGTTCAATTCAGTCATTCAGTCATGTCCAACTCTTTGCGACCCCATGGACTGCAGCTCTCCAGGCTTCCCTGTCCATCACCAATTCTCAGAGCTTGCTCCAACTAATGTCCATTGAGTCAATGATGCCATCGAACCATCTAATCCTCTGTCGTCCCCTTCTCCTCCAGCCTTCAATCTTTCCAAGCATCAAGGTCTTTTCCAATGAGTCAGTTCTTTGCTTCAGGTGGCCAAAGTATTGGAGCTTCAGCTTCAACATTAGCCCTTCCAATGAACATTCAGGATTGATTTCCTTAGGATTGACTGGTTTGATCTCCTTGCAGTCCAAGGGACTCTCAAGAGTCTTCTCCAACACCACAGTTCAAAAGCATCAATTCTTTGGCTCTCAGCTTTCATTATGGTCCAATTCTCACATCCATACATGACTACTGGAAAAAATGTAGCTTTGACTGTATGGACCTTTGTTGGTAATGTCATGTCTCTTCTTTTTAATATGCTATCTAGGTTTGCCATAGCTTTTCTTCCTAAGAGCAAACCTATCTTATCTTCAACAATCCTGTGGGGTGGTTGCCCCTATTTGATAGATGTGGGAGCTACATGAAGCACAGAGGTTAAGTAGCAAACTCCACATAAGGGATAAGTTCAGAACTGGAGTCGTCTTGTAATAGTAAGAAAAATCACTGCTCATGTATGGAGCAACTACTGTGTTCTGAGTCTTATACACATTTTGCTCTAAGGGCCTTTATAATGGTAAGCCTGTGATTTCTGCAGGTTCTCACCCAGGGTCCTCCTCTGTGTGGGTCCCGTGGGCCAGGACTGCTGGGGTGGGCTTGGTGTCTTGAGGTCCTCAGGGTTACTGTCCTATTTCACTCTGAAGTCTGAAAAGGCTCTGTCTTCACAATCTTGTCTGCTCACTGACCCAATTATTTGCTCACAACTTAGAAAGAACAAGGCCCTAGCCTCATCTCTCTCACTTGATCAAGACGTAAGACTCCTTGAGGGGACAGGCAGCTTAAGACAAATGGAGAACTCTTCATACTTCCTGTGAGCCTTTTTGGTTAAAGGGAAGTGCAGGTTAACAAAAATGATTCCTAAATCTGATCTACTTTTTAACACCATAATTAGCCTTTAGTTGGATATCCATTTCTGCATATGTTTCTTGTTTGGGTTTGTTTTCCCTTGTGTTTGCCTGCCCCTCCATCTCTCTGACACCAAGGACATGCCAGGCTTCCATCGTCATGCAGCAGCTGCAGTGGGCCCTGTGGAGGAGCGGCCATGGTCACTGGCCACAGCTCTCAGCAGCCCTGGCAAGGCCTCTGGGGATGGGGGCTTATACTCTAGTCTCAGGTCTGATGCCAAGGTTCTGTGTGACTGGATAAATGTTTTCCTCCCCATAATAGTATACACTTTAATCCTTATCTTTTTGCATCTTCTACTGTTCTGTACACTTCAGGTATAACCCATGTTGCTGCCTATATTAAGCTTGTCTCATATATCTTATGTAACCCTAAAGTCAAGCAAGCATGACTTGTGGGTCACAGTCATAAAGCAGCTTAACTTTTTTCTTCTAGTCTCCCTTTAAAATGGTCTGTGGGACAAATTGTTTTCCTGCTTTTGGGTGAACTCAGTCAGATGCCAAGACTTTTATGGACAGTCTTGGGTGTCAAAACACAGCCTCAATGTGTTTGTCCAAAGTGATAATCAAAACTTTTAACTTAAAATTATGGCTTCTTCCTTTTTCAGTTTGGTCCTGATGCAAACAGGAAACCTGCAGGTGGGGATGAAAGTGTGGTCACTTTCTGCTTTTTTTCCTGTTGGTTTCTACTTGGGTCATTGCCAGCCACTGAACCTGTGCCTCCAGTTGAGTCACTTTTTTCTGGCTCCTCTGAGATTAGATCAGGAGGAGGGAATAGAGAAGGCATCAAGGAAATTGTCACTTGTCTGATCCTGCTGTGATTAGGTTGATACTTCCTTTTGCGGGGCACTTTCAAGAGTCAGAAAACTCACCCTCACTACTGGGCGTCTGTACCCTGCATTTCTCTCGGTGGAAAGAAATGACTAGAGGTTAGGAAATGGGGCTCACAGCTCAGATCTCTTTGAACAAATCTTCCTTAATCACCTACTCCTGCCCCTTTTATACACTTCACGTGTTACTGTCTGCTCTTATGTAGGTATTGTCTTCTCATGTGTGCTTAGTCGCTCAGTCATGTCTGACTCTTTGTGACCCCATGGACTGCAGCCTCCAGCCTCCTGCCAGGCTTCTCTGTCCATGGCGATTCTCCAGGCAAGAATACTGGGGTGGGTTGCCATGCCCTCCTCCAGGGGATCTCCCAAACCCAGAAATTGATCCGGGGTCTCCTGCATTGCAGGCAGATTCTTTACCAGCTTAACTATCAGGGAAGTGTTGCCTTCTCATGTCTCAGCTCAAATACATCTCCTCAATGGGAACTTCCCTGACCATCAGGTCTAAAGGGCTCATTGCCTTAGACATCTCCTTAGTATCACCATATTTTATTACTGCATTGTAAAGTGATCTTGTCTCTTCATCTGTTGTGTCCCACACCATAAGGAGAACTCTAAGAAATTAGGGACTCTGTCTCAATGATTACTATCTTCCAATGGCTAGAAAAGTGTCTCTGTGGTAAATGTACAACCAATAATTAGTGATCAATAGATAATTTATTGAATGAATGAATAAAGGTCAAGAGTTAGAGTCACTGGGAGGCATCTCAAGGCAGGATTTGAATGAGGCCACAGTCTAAGTGGAGTCTGGGGAGAACTGCATTATATTTTTGTCTGCATTCTCTGAGAAGAAAGATGGGGGTAAATGCATAGAGCAGTTATTCTCTTGGACTTTCCTGGGCATCTGGCAGCCTGGGTTCTGTTTCTGGCTCCTTTAAGACTGGACAATTATGGCCCATCCTACTTGGTACAGGGACATAAATTTTTGCAGATAACTTAAGGGTTCACAGACCTCCTGAAGAGGTAAAAAGGACCCTTAAAAGTTTATGGAGAGATGAAGAACCTCACTGCAACACTGGCAGATAGGCGTTAAATAAGATAATGCATGATGCACTTTTAGAGAACTAGGACAAGTGTCTGGTGAGAGAAGGTGCCTTTGGGGCGAGAAGGTGTCTGAAGAATTTCCAAAAACCAAAATCTTTTTCACAAGTATCGCGGCCGGGCAGTTACTATGGACGCTTGCTTTCTCCAATCATCGAGCAGCTTGCTAAGCTGTGCGGCGATGCGTGGTTGCTGTGGCAACGGATGGTAACAGCTTCGCTACCAGGCGGCGCAGGAGAGCCCGCTGCTTGGAGCCGGGTGGGGGAAGCCCTTGCTGCAGCGTCTGTGAGTTGGACGCGGGGTCTTGGTGGGGTACGGGGCGCGGAATTGACAGGGGGTGGAGGTCACCGGGGTCGAAGGCCCTCGCAGTGGTCGTGGGGTCGCAATATGAGGGGTATGTGGACTGGCTGGGGCGTCCCCTCGTGTTCCAGCTCTTTGTCCCAGGGGTTCCCTAAGCTTTCCAGATCCCATCTCTCCCCAGCCTCCTCACTCTCTTTCTCCTCACCCCCTCTCCCCTCAATAGTGGAGCCTCCTGTTTCTGTTGGTTCCCCAGACTACCTGTGTGGATGAGGAGCAGACATCAGCCTGAAGGACAGAGTTAGAAGTTCAGCTTGCTTCTAACTTCTAATTAGCTCGGCCTTGGGCAAGTCATTTTCTGTGTTTCCTTAACGGGAAAATGGGGTGCCGTACCCCCTCCTCCCTTCTTAGGATGACTCTGAGGATCAAATGCACTCCCGGTATACCCTGATGTGATTTACCTGTGTGGTCTCATTGCATAGCTGCGCCTGTGAGATGACTAATGATTAACCGCCCTTTACAGTTCAGCAGTCTGGGTTCATAGAGTGCCCCATGTTTAGAGCTGTCTGTATGACTCTTAACCACCTGGTGTCCCGTTCTCTACGTGTCCTCACCTGTTTTACCTTAGATTTCTTGCGCCCTGCCTCTATAGGGTCTTGGCCTTTTCTCTTCAGAATACTTCAACCAGTATGTATTTTATCTGGATGATTCTTCCCCACTCTCCTTTACTTTATTTCTGAAAGTAATTGAGAACCTACTTAATGTTTAGTAATAATCTAGATGTTTTGCAGGAAAAAAAAATGTAAGGACAGGATTTGTGCTCTTGATGAGCTTGTTTAGTGGAGTCATGCTTTACTACTGTATTAGGTTGGGGATGCTAAGGTCAAAGTTGAAGGCAAAGCCTTCGTTGCTGCTCTTGGGCTTTCTCTGGTTGCGGTGAGCAACAGCTACTCTGTAGTTGAGGTACGTGGGCTTCTCATTGTGGTGGCTTCTTCTGTTGCAGAGCACTGCTCTAGACGCACAGGCTTCAGTAATTGTGGGCTTAGCTGCTCTAGGGCATGTGGGATCTTCCCGGACCAGAGATCGAGCCGGTGTCCCACGCACTGGCAGGCGGATTCTTAACTGCTGGACCACCACGGAAGTCCCTGTTCCATTATGTCTTTGTTCTTCTAAATTTTGCTGTAGCCCTCATTTCATTCTTCAGTTTCATCCTTGAGAACATTGAGGAGGCTGTTGCCATTCATGTGGCTACCTGGACATCACACTGCTTGGTGGACTGCTAAAGCCCTAGAATCCTTCATGCATCCTTCTGGGCTCTCCTCAGTCTGCACTGGACTGACTGTTGAGCGTTGATTGATGAAATGGACACAAGTATTCTCAGGACTAACTACCATCTCATGTCATTCTACAACCCACTGACTAAGCAGCAAAGACAATCACTCGGCTATTATAAAGGTTATTTTTTTGTCTTTTCATTTAGCTGAATATGAATAAATTGAATTTCCATCGTCCCCATTGATATAACTGTTTTGAAGTCTTGTTGTAGAGATTGTGCTTGCCCTGCATAGGCATCAACACTTGATATTATCAGTCTTTTAAAACTTTGTCTTTCTTATGGGAAAATAATGTTTACCACTTTGTTGTAATTTACATTTGCTGGCTTATTAGTGAGATAAAGCAGTTTATGATTATTTACTACTGATAATTGATCTTCTGTGGGTTGCCAATGTTTATCTTTGCCCAATTTAAATGTGACTGTCCTTTTTATATTGATTTATCAGAGTATTTTACATACCCTTGGTATTGATACTTTGAAATATTGATACTATATTGAGATATAATTTAAATTAATATTTTATCCCAGTAAGTTCTTAGCTGTTTTAAAAAGTCAGATTTATTATGCATAATTTACATACTGTAGAATTCACCTCTATGTTTTCTTCCAGTTTTATTGAGATATAATTGACATACAGTACTGTGTAGGTTTAAGCTGTACAGCATAATGAGTTCACATATATTCAGGATGAAATGATTGTCACAAGAAGTTTAGTCATCATCCATCATCTCATACAGATACAAAATTAAAGAAATATAAACAATTTTACTTGTGATGAGAACTCTTAGGGTTTATTTTCTTAACAACGTTCATGTATAACATACTGCAGAGTTAATTGTATATATCATGTACATTACATCCCTGGTACTTGTTTATCTTATAACTGGAAGTTTGTACCTTTTGACCGCCTTCATCTGGTTCCCCCTTCCTCAACCCCTTACTACTGGTAAGCTGATCTCTTTTTCTCTGAATTTGCTTGTTTTTTAAGTATAGTTGACCTCCAACACTGTTAGTTCCTGTTACACAACATCATGATTGAATATTTCTATGCTTTTAAAAATGATCACTACTCTAAATCTAATTATCTGTCACCACTCAAGGATATATAATTATTGAATATATTACCCACACTGTATGTTTAATACCCATGACTCATTTATTTTGCAACTGGAAATTTGTACCTCTTAATCTCCATCACCGATTGCTCTCCTCCCTTCACCTCCTCCCCTCTGGCAACCACCAGAAAAAACCATACAGTTTGTTCTCTGTGTCTATGACTGTCTCTGTTTTGTTATGTTTATTCATTTGTTTTATTTTTTAGATTTCACATGTAAGTGATTACTTATTCTCTTTCTGACTTATTTCACTTAGCACAATACCCTCTAGATCCATCCATGTTGTGACAAATGGCAAGATTTTATTCTTTTTTATGGCTGAGTAATATTCCACTGTGTACATATACCACATTTTCTTTATCCATTTTTCTATTGATGGACATTTGGGTTGCTTCCATATATTGGCTATTGTAATAATGCTGTAGTGAACATTGGGGTGCATGTGTCTTTGCTAATTAGTGTTTTTGTTTTCTTTGGATAAATACCAAGGAGTGGAATTGCTAAGCCACATTGTAGTTCTAGTTTTAGTTTTTTGAGGAATCTCCACACTGTTTTCCATAGTGGCTGTGCATCAATTTACATTCCCACCAACAGTGCACAAAGGGTTTCCTTTCCTCCACGTCCTCACCAAAACTTATCTGTTGTCTTTTGGATGACATCTCTTCTGAGAGATGTGTGATGATATCTCATTGTGGTTTTGAGTTGCATTTCTCTGATTAGTGATCTTGAGCATCTTTTCGTGTACCTGTCGATCATCTATAAAGAACCCAGAAATCCACACTTATATGGGCAATTAATCTATGACAAAGGAGGCAAAAATATATCATGGGGAAAAGACAGCTCCTTCAGTAAACAGTGTTCATAAAACTGAACAGCTACATCCATAAGAATCAAACTGGACTACCCTCTCATACTATGCCCAGAAATAAATTCAAAATGGATTAAAGACTGAAATGTAAGACCTGTAACCATAAAACTTCTAGAAGAAAACATAAGAAATATGCTCTTTGACAATGATCTTAGAAATATTTTTTGGCCATGTCTCCTCAGGCAAGGGAAACAAAAGCAGAAATAAACAAATGGGAATACTTCAAACTAAAAAGCTTTTGCACAGTGAAGGAAACTGACAAAATAAAAGGCCACTTACAGACTGGAAGAAGATATTTTCAAATGCTATATCTGATAAGGGATTAATATTAAAATATACAAAGAACTCATACAACTCAACATCAAAAAAGCAAAAGACCCTACTAAAAATGGGCAGAGGATCTGAATAGACCCTTTTCCAAAATTTATTCCTTTTAGATGTAGATGTACAGTTCTGTGGGTTTTGAAAAATTGTTATGTATCCAAGTAAATGTATAGAATGATCCTGTTAACTCAGAAAGTTCTCTTGTTGCTGGTTGTAGTCATTCCCAGAAAAGTCTTTGTATCAACATATGTTATTATAATTTTTGGATAAATACCCGGGAATGTGATTACTAGGTTCTGTGTAGTTGCTCAGTCGTGTCCGACTCTTTGTGACTCTGTGGACTATAGCCCACCAGGCTCCTCTGTCCATGGGGTTCTCCAGGCAAGAATACTGGAGTGGGTTGCCATTTCCTTCTCCAGGGGATCTTCCCGACCCAGGGATCGAACCTGGATCTCCTGCATCACAGGCAGATGCTTTACCCTTTGAGCCACCAGGGCTCAGCCACATGGTTCTGTGGTAAGTATATGTTTAATTTTATAAGAAACTGTTTTCCAAATTAACTGTACCATTTTTCATTTCTACCAGCATAGTATGAAAGTGTCATCTGCTCCACACCCATGACATCTAGTGACAGTCTAGTTCGTTTTAATCATTTTTGTAGCTGTGTAGCGTTTTCTCATTCGGTTTCACATTTGCATTTCCATGATGCCTAATGATGTTGAACAACATGAGTTTATGGATTATTTTATCTCTTCTTTGGTTAAGATTGTGTTCATATCTTTTACTCATGTCTTATTCACTTGTCTTCTTACTGAGTTGCCTTTTGGAGTCAAAGTTTTAAATTGTGAAGTCCAATTTAGTATTTTTTCTATTATGTATTATGTTATCTAAAATTCTTCACCTAACCCATAGTAACACAGATTTTCTTCTATGTTTTTTTCTTGAAGTTTTATATATTTTGTTTTACATTTTATTTCATATTTTGTATATGAGCAAATTTAGAATTATTTAGGGGAAGGCCCAACAATCCCTCTGGCTTGTGTGGGAGAGTGATTCATGTGATCACACAGGAGAGGGGAAGTTATTATCTATTATTAATTAGTGATATAGTTTTACAAGCTTAAAGTAGCTTTGAGAATGTTTTTACATGTTAACATCAAAAATTATTTAGAAGAGGAAAACTCTCATCAAGTGTGAGAGAACCCACATAGCCTATGAGTGAGTATTGAAGCTATGTTTAAACTGGTAAACTGGGATCTGCATAGAGTAGATGCTTGACTCTGGATTTATGTTAATGGGTTTGTTTGTTGTTTGTTTTGAGGTGAAAGTTTTTTCAGGGAGGAAACACACTCCATAGAGTGTGGGCCCTCTCAGAAGGCAAGAGAGGCATTAGAGGCACCAGGTTATGGGGTTGTCAGTTTTTATAGGGGTGGGTAATTTCACAGGCTAATGAGTGGGAGGAGTATTCCAGCTCTTCTGAGGAAAGGATGGGGACTTCCAGGAATTGGTCCACTGCCCACTGTTTGACTTTTATGGTCATGGTGCCTGTGGGTGTGTCATTTAGCACGCTGATGTGGTTCAGCGAGTGCATACTGAGACTCAGAGTCTCGTGGGAGATACCTGGGCTGCCATCCTGGACCTTGCTGTCCCTGCTCAGTCTGTTGCACCCTCAGGCTATGTCATTCTTTTAAAGGTGGTACCCTGCCCACTTTCCTGCCTCATTCTCCCTGCAGAGATTTTACTCCCGTAATCTTTTGGGGAACAGAAAGTCAACAGTCTTCTGTGGCTGCTTCAGTGCTGAATAGTCTCAGAAGTGCCGCGTCAACCCTGCCTGTCAGGGAGGAAGCATTTCTGGATGCCTGACCTAGGGGCCCCAGGGGCAGGACGACTTCTTGTTTTGAGTTGGTGTGGGCTGGAATCCTCCCATATGATTCTAGTTGTTATCTTATGTTTATGTTTACTTTAGATTTTATGTTTATTTTCATCTTTGGGGAACAGTGTTCATAGCTTTTAACTGATCCCTAGTGGGATTTGAACCTCGAAGGTTAAAGATTGCTGGTTTAGGACAGCACATTTCAGAGTGCAGGGCACAGTGACATGCTCCATCCCAGTTGCTGTTGTTAAAAGCGAAGAAGCAGCTGTTTCTGAGAGCAGTTTCTTTCTTTCATATATTTTCTCCCAAGATCTATTTCCTCATTAACACTTGCAAAGGAGCTTAGCATTTGGCTGCTCTTCATATAAAATGTCTTGCAAGGGGAAGCCAGGCTTGAAATAAGGCAAGAATCATTGTAGGATCATGACTAGAAGGATTCGAGTTGGACAGAGCATAAGTGAGGAATTAACATATCGCATAACGCCTCTACTGCAATTTAACTTGAAAAGCTGTGCAGTCTTTTTACTTCTTTGAGGATTTAAAGTGCTTTAGTTCTCCGATTTTTTAAGGGTCATATTTATCTGTTGCAGTGGTCGGGATGGAGAGAGGGCTTTTTAAAAGTGTTTCATGTGTGACTGAAAGACTTGTCAGAAAGTATATGGTATTGTTTAAGTGGTGATCTTCATCTTAAAATGAATACCAAAAAGTCAACTCATTTCACTTTGAGGAAAAATTAGTGTGACATGACTAAGAAAGAAATCTCATGTAATTTCACTGTCAGTTCATAAATCTCTCCTGAATTTTATTTATTTATTTATTTTTTCTGAATTTTATTTTTAAATGGCATCTTCTTGCTTTAACAGGCTATCTAAAATGTCCTAAATATGAGGTTGCTCTATTAACATGATCTCACAGCATTTATCTCTTTTTATTTTTTTAAACTATTCTTATAAACCCAAGTTAAAAAACGTCACCCCTAATTTTGTATTCTGTACAACTATGTTGTTGATGCCTGTTTTTATTATAAACAATCCACCAGGTTTGCGGCAATGACTTTGAAAAATCCTTAATTAAAATAAATTTCAAGGTTAAGCTATTTTTATTCATGCCTGGAAACAATCACCAATACTTGTGGCTTTCAGAATAATAACAGTGTGGTAAGCATATTTCAAAACCAGGAAGGCTGAAATTTGTGTTTATGAAAGCCAAAAAATTAGCCTTGCAATACTTTGGAATGTCCCAGGTAATTAATTATAGGTGATGTGTATTATATGGAACCTCAAAGATTTCAGCAGGAGGTAGAAAACAGGAGCCTTAGGTATTTCATTTCTGATATAATCCCTGTCACTCTCAGAGGGAATTAAAGTTTAATAAAAAGGAGTAACAGAGAAATATAATCCAAGAATACTAATTAATAACTTTAGCACCACCAGAATGAGATTCTGTAATAAATAGTAGACTGCCAGTTGCTAAATCATGAAATATTGCAGAGAGGAAAAAGGCAACACACTCTTTCACTATATGGCTTGTTATGTTAAAACTGTTAGTGGTAGGGAAGTTTTGTACTTGTTAATCATTTGTGTTTTTGCATCGCTATTTGTAATTACAATTAAACAGATGGTTCCTAAAAAGATCGTGTGCTCTTAGCAATTAAAATCATGGCAGGCAGCTTTTCCTCTTCCCCAACATACAATTAAACTGAATAGAATCACACATCCTGTGGATTCCTCTGAGTAAAGGTTCTGTGCAGATTCAAGTAAAATGAGCCCTAACATCTTAAACCCTGTAAGTTGAGAACAGTGAAGCTGGCAGAGAACTTCCAAACTTGGGTTTTAGAAAGTAGTTTGCCCTCTCTGCTTTCTTCCCAAGTCCTATTCTCATCATATGAGGATTAGTAGAATTTGTTTTTAAGTGGGATCTTTGGAACAATCTAACAACCAATGGATGTATTGTTTCTGATATAGCTTTCTAAATTCTGAGAGCTCAGCTAGCTGGTGAAATTTCTCAAGGGCACAGGAAAATTTGTCTTTTTTCTTTGTCAGACAACTAATGTTGACTTTGCTCGTGAAAAAAAAAATTCTTTAGTTTCAGAGTTTTTAATCTAAAGAAGATTGAATTTACTTTGGGTTCTAGGGAAAACAAATTCTATCTTAGGTTTCTGTTACAACAAATTAACTTCAGGAGATTTTTCAACAAGGGCTCAGCACCCCATGAAATATTTTGCTCACTGATGTATGGCTTTGCGGCTAGTGTCCCTTTCTTGAACCAGACCTCAGCAGTGTTAATGGGTCTCCCCCAGAGCGGTGGAGTTGGAGCCGGTGGTGATTTGCTCACAGGTGAAACCTTGGAGATAAGTGTTTTGTTTGCATGAGCATAGATAGGCCCAAGTATACTTTTAATGATTTTAGGTACAGGCTTTTGTGCCCACAAGTGAGCAGTTATTTGCTGGTGTAATTAACCATCTGCACCTTATTATGAGAGTGCAGCTGGCTAATTATGCCTGGCACTCATAGGGCAGGTTAAACTTCTCATCTGCATAAAAAGTAGATTTTCAGCAAAGGACACTGACCTTTACAAATGAGTCCCTAAATTTAACTAGTTCAGTTTGAGGTCACCACTCATGGGTTTGTTTTGTTTTGTTTAGAAGAGAAATTTATATACAGGTAATGATGTTTCTATTTGGTAAAAAATGAATACAGAGCCATAGGACAGACTAATGTTATTATGAGTCAGGCACAAATGATATCCCTGCTGAGTTCAAGTTATTTTGGTTTCTCACTTTGGAAAAGTTGTACATTAGTATGAATTTACAAGTATTAATGAACTTGTATGAATGACAACTTGAATCATTCATTGAGACTTCAAATGGAATGACTTGTGTATTAACCATTTCAAAATCATTTTCAGCAAGTTGTTCATTTTTCTTGTAACTTATTGGATGGATTGTTTGAGAGAACAGCAGAATGCTGGAGAGCAGAGTCTAAAATATCAGTTGCAGTCAATACCAATTAACTAAGTTTGAAGTAGATCTGCTGTGGGGAATCTTTCCACATTTGTTTGTCCCTTTAATTTACTCTTGAAAGATATTTTTGCTGGCTGTAGAATTATAAGATGGTAATTTTCTCTTCCAGTGAATTTGATTGCATCATTCTACCACTTTCTGTCTTCCTTTATATTGGGAAATTAGCTCTCAATCGAACCATGGCCTCTTTGAACATAATTTGTCTTTTTTTTTTCTTGGCCTTTTAAATGATTTATCTATTTTTAGTTTTCTTTACCATCTCTAAGATGAGTCTAGGTATGGATTTCCTCCCATCTATCTAGCTTGGGATTTATTGGACTTCTTGAATCTACATGTTGGTCTTTTTCAACATTTCGGTAGAATCCTCAGCTATCATTTTTTTAAATATTGCCTCTGACTCATCTCTTTGCTCTCAAGGCTCCAGTGATATCAGATCTTTCTCCTTCATGTCTCTTAACTTCACTTGTATACCTAAGAAATTTTTAAATTTAGCTACTATACCTCTTATTGTTAGATGTTCTGTTTGGATCTTATGAAATCTTCTATACGACTTCCCCCTACAATGTTTTGTTCTTAAAAATTTCCAAGTCTAAAGAAAACTTGAAATAATAGTACCTAAATGCACTTTACTTAGAGTCATTAGTTGTTAACATTCTGCCACATTTGCTTTTGTTTCCTTTCTCTGTCTCTTTTTTTAAAAACTACTTGAGTGCTAGTTTAAAACTTACAGACCGGAGATATCATCACATTGCTCCTTTAAATACATTAACAGATACTTTCTAAGAAGAACAACATTCTTTCACATAATCACAATACTGTTATCACAGTCCATAAGCTTAAAATTGATACAGTGTTAATACTGTATTCCTATTTCCCCCAATTTTCAATAATTTTTCCTTTTTATTTTTAAATTAAATTCAGGATTCAGCCAAGGGTCATGTGCCTCATTGAGTTTTTAAGGTTTTTAGTCTCCTTAGTGTAGAATAGTTCTCCTGACATATTGGAGGGGGGCGGGGGGACGGTATTGGTTTTTGCTTTTTAGAATATTAACATTTTTGAAGAGTGCATTTGTTTTCACAGAATTGTTGTATCATTTTTTGGTTATAGATTCCTGTGTCCTAAAGAGATCTTCAGGCTTCTGTTACTACTTCAGGCCCAGTAATATAGTTATTTCATAGTCTGTATCTATTAAGTCCTCTCTATGAAGTCTTCGATGGTCTACTGTCTAAGTTCAGGTCAGTTGCTCAGTCGTGCCTGACGCTTTGTGACCCGATGGACTGCAGCATGCCAGGCCTCCCTGTCCATCACCAGCTCCCAGAGTTTACTCAAACTCATATCATTGAGTCGGTGATGCCATCCAATCATCTCATCCTCTGTCATCCCCTTCTCCTCCCATCTTCAATCTTTCCCAGCATCAGTGTCTTTTCAAATGAGTCAGTTCTTCACATCAGGTGGCCAAAGTATTTGAGTTTCAGTTTCAGCATCAGTCCTTCCATTGAATATTCAGGACCGATTTCCTTTAGGATGGACTGGTTGGATCTCCTTGCAGTCCAAGGGACTCTCAAGCATCTTCTCCAACACCACAGTTCAAAAGCATCAATTCTTTAGCACTCAGCTTCTTTATAGTCCAACTCTTACATCCATACAAGATTACTGGAGAAATCATAGCTTTGACTAGATGGACCATTGTAGACAAAATAGTGTCTCTGCTTTTTAATAAGCTGTCTAGGTTGGTCAGAACTTTTCTTCCAAGGAGCAAGTGTCTTTTAATTTCATGGCTGCAGTCACCATCTGCAGTGATTTTGGAGCCCCCCAAAATAAAGTCAGCCACTGTTTCCACTGTTTCCCCATCTATTTGCCATGAAGCAATGGGACTGGATGCCATGATCTTAGTTTTCTGAATGTTGAGTTTTAAGCCAGCTTTTTCACTCTCCTTTTTCACTTTCATCAAGAGGCTTTTTAGTTCTTCACTTTCTGCCCTAAGGGTGGTGTCATCTGCATATCTGAGGTTATTGATATTTTTCCCAGCAATCTTGATTCCAGCTGCCTGCTTTATCCAGCCTAGCGTTTCTCATGATGTACTCTGCATGTAAGTTAAACAAGCAGGGTGACAATATACAGCCTTGACGTATTCCTTTCCTAATTTGGAACCAGTCTGTTGTTCCATATCCAGTTATAATTGTTGCTTCCTGACCTGCATACAGATTTCTCAAGAGGCAGGTCAGGTGGTCTGGTATTCCCATCTCTTGAAGAATTTTCCATGGTTTGTCATGATCCACACAGTCAAAGGCTTTTGCATAGTCAGTAAAGCAGAAGTAGATGTTTTTCTGGAACTCTCTTGCTTTTTCAGTGATCCAGTGGATGTTGGCAATTTGATCTCTGGTTCCTCTGCCTTTTCTAAATCCAGCTTGAACATCTGGAAGTTCACGGTTCATGTATTGTTGAAGCCTGGCTTGGAGAATTTTGAGCATTACTTTACTAGCATGTGAGATGAGTGCAATTGTGTGGTAGTTTGAGCATTCTTTGGCATTGCCTTTCTTTGGGGTTGGAATGAAAACTGACCTTTTCCAGTCCTGTGGCCACTGCTGAGTTTTCCAAATTTGCTGGCATATTGAGTGCAGCACTTTCACAGCATCATCTTTTAGGATTTGAAATTGCTCAACTGGAATTCCATCACCTCCACTAGCTTTGTTCATAGTGATGCTTCCTAAGGCCCATTTGACTTCCCATTCCAGGATGTTTGGCTCTAGGTAAGTGATCACACCATCATGATTATCTGGATCGTGAAAATCTTTTTGTATAGATTCTGTGTATTCTTGCCACCTCTTCTTAATATCTTCTGCTTCTGTTATTTCTATATTCTGCTGCTATCTTCTACTGTCTGTAGTTTCTGTTAATTTTGCTCATGGTGTCTTGTTTTCTTGTGTGAGTGCTCGTTTTTGTTCTTCATTGTCCTTGAAATATTATTTGTAGAGATTTTAATTTTTTAGGGTCTGGTAGGATGGTGCTTTCCTCCATAGGAGATTTGTATTTGCTTCTGCCAGGCACCTCAGGATTTGTTAGTTTGGGATGACCCTGAACCTAACTCATGACTTGAAGTTCTCTGAACAACTTAAGTAATAGGACCTGGGCTGCAAATTTGAGTCAGAAGTGACCCCACCTTTTCGAATATTCCACCCCCCCTTGTTTTTCTTTTTATTCTCTTTCTCTGTTAGCACCATGATAGATTTTATTGTGGCTTTCTGGGGATGGTGATGGAGTTGTCAGTTTTCACTGTGGGCCCCAAGCTAAGGTGAAGAAGATCTCTCATAATACTTCCCATCTTGAGTGGAATCTGATCATTGTTTCCTCTGTCATTGCCCAGCAAGGTCACCAAAACCAAAGCCCAAATTTATCTGGATTAGCAAATGCCCCAGGGCAAAAGTGGCTATGAGTTCTATTGCTTTGCTCACTTCTTTGGTGTTTGATTTCCTTTAGATTTTGGTCTGGAAATTGTTGACTATATTGAAAACTCTTTAATACTTTTAAGGAGATTAAAATTTTTTTTTAAGGATTCCCTCATACCTCAGTTGGTGAACAATTGTCTGCAATTCAGGAGACCAGGGTTTGATTCTTGGATCAGGAAGATCCCCTGGAGAAGGAATTTTTAGTTGTATTCACATGACTTGTTGGTTCACCCGTTACCTGCCGTTACTGGATATGGAGGTCCTGTTTAGTTTTAGAAGAAAGTTTATAGTTGATCTTATTAGAGAAATAAGCTAGATACAGAAATTTTTCATACTTTTAATGGGAATCGATCTGGCCAAGCCCTTTGAAAGCACCACACTCAGAATTTTCTAGTCAATATTTAACAGTGTGATAACTGAAAGAAGAAAAATGGCCCTGTAATACACTAGACAGCTCAAGTATAGTGTTTTAGTTTGTAACCAATCTCTGTCATTGGTTTTCATTGCTGAATTTTGTTATGACAGCAATCCAATATGAATTAAAAGAATTCCATTTGACATTTTAATAAAAGGTAGACGTGCAGCACTTAACAAGCAGCTGCTTGTGAGGGTGTATTGAGACAGTGATCAGTGTTGAAAGCACTCTGTTGAGCAGGGTCAGGCAAGCTTGCTGTTCACTTTCTTCTGGGGTTTGCCACATCCTTAATGGCCAGTGGAGATTGATGAAAGCATTGGTCCCTTTCTTCACTCATGTTGGAACCATGGAAGGGTCACTGAGTAAATCCAGATTTGCTCTTATGTGAATGGCTGGCTTTTATTAAAGAGACTCTGTGAAGGGAAATCTGATTCCCAGACATTATTTTTGTCAGAGAATTTGGTTAACGAATAAGATCACTTTTAAATAATGTTGCAAATAACTCTAAGTTGTTAGTACTTGGAGAAAATGATGTAAAATGTATCAATTTTCTGTAAAGGATTTTTCTGTGTAGCCCTCTATAGACTTTCATCCTTTAAAGTGTGAAAATGAAAAAAAAAGTGTGAAAATGAAATAATTTTAATTCTTTCTTCTGGACTCCCACATTCTGGATGACCAGAATATTTGGATCCATGTGAGCTTCTGCAGAGACCTTGTTACGTGCCAGTCATATTCAAATGTGGGCTTGGTAAGAGCAGAATAATTTATATATGGAATTCCTGTCCTGGGTTTTATAATCCCATATCTGATGATTTTTTCATGATTTCCAGATTTCTAGGCATCCTGGAGAGTACATCTGATGGTACAAATGAATTAATCTATATATTATAGGTAAATACAAAGTGTATAAACTTATTCTCTCTTATCCTAATAGAATTGAGGCATTTTCTACTGGTTTTGGAAATAAAACTCATGCCTTTGCATAGTAGTTATTTAAAAATAATCCTCCTAACTTTCAGGAGTAATTTTCAGGTAAATATATAAGTCCTAAAAATATAACACTGACACTAGAGAGTGTCAGATTTCAGGTGACAGACTCTTACTTCAAGTTTCAGTACTGCTTAAACAAAATAAGAAATTTATTAGTTTGTGTAGTTGGGACACTAAGACACTAGGATGGCTCATAAGATCAAAAGATGAGCTGTAGATATCAGGGCCTCAAAGTTTAGAACTGCTTTCAATATGATTATGATTCACTTATATTCATCTTTGTTCCCGCCTGTCATCCATCCATCCTTTTGACATTTCTGCTTTTATCTACATGGCATTGTCCTGCAGAAAACTTTCTCCATGTAGTGGGGAAGATGCCTGCTCATATCTTTTAATTCATTTTCAGCCCAGAAGGTCCAAAGAAAGAACTTCTCTTCCCCAGTGTTCAACTATCACTCAAGAGAAGATTCCAGTTGACATGATTACATTGGGTCACAGGGTCATAATGTGACAGGGTCACATTGCTCACACTCAGGAACAATCAGAGCATAGGAGAGCAGGTTACTATGATTGGCCAGGTCTGCCTCCACCTCTGGATAGGACAGTGGGTTCTTATACAAGGGACAAGAATGGGAGGGGGAAATTAATACCGGACAACTCAAATCCTTTACAAAAATAGATTGTTAAAAAGCATTGAATACTGTTAAAAAGTATTCCTGAGTATGCATTCTTTTTTTTTTTTTTTTTTAAATGGACAAGTTATTTAATTAGGTTCTTTGCAAGAAGTTCAGAATACTGCTTTGTGAGGGTAAATTCCATTTGTGAGAGCAAACACAGAGCGGAGGTAGCCCTGGAGCTGAGGGACAGCTTTGATTCTTCGCAGAATTTGTGAGTCCACAGCTTTCTGATCAACCTTGCGCTGCTCTGTGATCTCGTATTTCTCTCTCTCTGTGTCGAAGATCTCACCCTCTTGGTGTCTCGGCTTACGCAGCTTCTTCTTCTTGAAGTAAGTGTCAGTGAGATGTTCTGGGATTTTCGCACCACTGATATCGATTTTGGTGGAGGTGGCAATGACAAATTTCTGGTGTGTTCTACGCAGAGGAACTCGATTGAGGGATAGAGGCCCAGTCACAAGTAGCAAGCCACTGCCCAGCTGCTTCAGGAAAATGACCCTCTTGCCTCTGTGGCGCCCTGTGAGGATGATGAGAACGGTCCCAGGAGTGATGCTGGCGCGCAGCTTCCTCACATGCTTGCTGAACGGTTTCTTGCCGTGACTCAACAGTTTCCGAGGCACATCTTCAGTAGGGTAATACCTAGGCATTTTGCGGAGTTTGACCACCCGGGTACCACCATTCTTGTCGCCACCAACTGGTTTTGTGACAGTAGCAAGAACCCGAACCTTCTTTTTCTTTTCGACCTTGGATTTAGCTGCTGAATACTTTCTCTTGTACAGGGCCTTTCTGGAGTACATGGCTGATCGGGAATATCTGCCAATTCCTCTGACCAGGACAGGGTTTCGGCTGCAGTGGGGCTTCCCCTTCTTAACTTTCTTCACCACTTTCACCTTTTTAGCCTTGTTGACAGCATCAGCCTTCTTGGCTTCAGGTTTTTTCTCCTTAGTATCTGGCTTCTCAGCCTTTTCACCCGCCATCTTGCAAGATGGGAAAGAGCGAGTATGCATTCTTGAATCCAAGTAGCATAAGCAGATTTGAGAAAATGATCCACTAAGCCCATTATAGTATCATATGAGAAGATATTTTCTCATGTTAGAAAATTTCTATAGATTAGAGGAATTGATACAGCACACTGGAGGAGAGAACAATTGAATTAGGGATTTTTTTGTTAGGAAAAGAAATGAATACATCCAAGATTTTCCTTTGCTTAGTTAGATTTCTTTCACAAAGAAGTCATTAAGAGATCATAGACTGTAGCTTATTTTTAAAATTATTTTTTATTTTTGCTAAACCAGCAGGAGTGCCATTTCATCTGTTATTATTAAAATAAGCCTTCATTGATATAATGGTTAGATCCAAAAAAGGGATTTTAGTTATCAGTAAATGGTAATTTCAATATCTCTTCTTCACTGCAACAAATTCATAAATAAATGTGCATTTGTTTATGAATTTTCTGCAATGAAAATATTATGATTGCCTAGCATTCATAAGCATATAAAATAGATTACTTTTGAGTGATGTGCATTTGTATGTGAACTGAAGCAAATTCTCCAAATGAACATTCATCATGTGTTTCATGAAACCAAAGGCATTCAGAAACCAAAGGCATTCTCACTGTGCTTTTGTAAGCCTACTGGTTTTTAGAATCTGGTGGTAACAGAATCAATGGCATATAAATTAGCAGTTATTTTATTTTAGTAAAACAAACATGGGTTTAAAATAGCTTGTCTGCCAAGTTTAAATTAGTATATTTGACAAAATTAACAGGTCTGTCAAAAACTGCTTTTACATGTTATGGTCTGGAACCATAACTCTCAAGTTATTTATGCTATAGTAATACATTACATTAATTAATTGAAGAAATTAGGGAAAACCACTAGACCATTCAGGTATGACCTAAATCAAATCCCTTATGACTGTATAGTGGAAGTGACAAATAGATTCAAGGGATTGGATCTGATAGAGTGCCTAAAGAGCTATAGACAGAGGTTTGTGATGTTGTACAGGAGGCAGGGATCAAGATCATCCCCAAGAAAAAGAAAGGCAAAATGGTTGTCTGAGGAGGCCTTACAAATAGCTATGAAAAAAAGAGAAGTGAAAGGCAAAGGAGAAAAGGAAAGATATAAACATCTGAACAGAGTTCCAAAGAATAGCAAGGAGAGATAAGAAAGCCTTCCTCAAAACCAGATCTGAAAGAGACACGTGCACCCCAATGTTCATCACAGCACTGTTTATAATAGCCAGGACATGGAAGCAACCTACATGTCCATCAGCAGACGAATGGATAAGGAAGCTGTGGTACATATACACCATGGAATATTACTCAGCCATTAAAAAGAATTCATTTGAATCAGTTCTAATGAGATGGATGAAACTGGAGCCCATTATACAGAGTGAAGTAAGCCAGAAAGATAAAGACCAATACAGTATACTAACGCATATATATGAAATTTAGAAAGATGGTAATGATAACCCTATATGTAAAACAGAAAAAGAGACACAGATGTACAGAACAGACTTTTGGACTCTGTGGGAGAAGGCGAGGGTGGGATGTTTCGAGAGAACAGCATCAAAACATGTATATTATCAAGGGTGAAACAGGTCACCATCCCAGGTTGGATGCATGAGACAAGTGCTTGGGGCTTGTGCACTGGGAAGACCCAGAGGGATGGGGTGGAGAGGGAGGTGGGAGGGGGGATCGGGATGGGGAATACATGTAAATCCATGGCTGATTCATGTCAGTGTATGGCAAAAACCACTACAATATTATAAAGTAATTAGCCTCCAACTTATAAAAATAAATGGAAAAAAAAAAAAAGCCTTCCTCAGTGATCAGTGTAAAGAAAGAGAGGAAAACAATAGAATGGGAAAGACTAGAGATCTCTTCAAGAAAATTAGAGATACCAAGGGAACATTTCATGCAAAGATGGGCACAATAAAGGACAGAAATGGTATGAACCTAACAGAAGCAGAAGATACTGAGAAAAGGTGGCAAGAATACACAGAAGAACTATACAAAAAAGATCTTCATGACCCAGATAATCACGATGGTGTGATCACTCACCTAGAGCCAAACATCTTGGAATGGGAAGTCAACTGGGCCTTAGGAAGCATCACTATGAACAAAGCTAGTGGAGATGATGGAATTCCAGTTGAGCTATTTCAAATCCTAAAAGATGATGCTGTGAAAGTGCTGCACTCAATACACCAACAAATTTGGAAAACTCAGCAGTGGCCACAAGACTGGAAAAGGTCAGTTTTCATTCCAACCCCAAAGAAAGGCAATGCCAAAGAATGTCAAACTACCAAACAATTGCACTGTCTCACATGCCAGTAAAGTAATGCTCAAAATTCTCCAAGCCAGGCTCCAACAGCACATGAACCATGAACTTCCAGATGTTCAAGTTAAATTTAGAAAAGGCAGAGGAACCAGAGATCAAATTGCCAACGTCTACTGGATCATTGAAAAAGCAAGAGAGTTCCAGAAAAACATCTGCTTTATTGACTATGCCAAAGCTTTTGACTGTGTGTATCACAACAAACTGTGGAAAATTCTGAAAGAAATGGGAATACCAGACCACCTGACCTCCTGAGAAATCTGTATGCAGGTCAAGAAGCAGCAGTTAGAACTGGACATGGAACAACAGACTGGTTGCAAATTGGGAAAGGAGTATAGCAAGGCTGTATGTTGTCACCCTGCTTGTTTAACTTATATGAAGGGTACATCATAAGAAATGCTGGACTGGAGGAAGCACAAGCTGGAATCAAGATTACCAAGAGAAATACCAATAACCTCAGATATGCAGATGACGCCACTCTTACGGCAGAAAGTGAAGAGAAACTAAAGAGCCTCTTGATGAAAGTGAAAAAGGAGAGTGAAAAAGTTGGCTTAAAACTCAACATTCAGAAAACTAAGATCATGGCATCTGGTCGCATCACTTTATTGCAAATAGATGGGGAAACAATGGAAATAGTGACAGACTTTATTTTGGGAGGCTCCAAAATCACTGCAGATGGTGACTGCAGCCATGAAATTAAAAGACACTTGCTCCTTGGAAGAAAAGTTCTGACCAACCTAGACAGCTTATTAAAAAGCAGAGACATTACTTTGCCAACAAAGGTCCATCTAGTCAAAGCTATGGTTTTTCCAGTAATCTTGTATGGATGTGAGAGTTGGACTATAAAGAAAGCTGAGCACCAAAGAATTGATGCTTTTGAACTATGGTGTTGGAGAAGATGCTTGAGAGTCCCTTAGACTGCAAGGAGATCCAACCAGTCCATCCTAAAGGAAATCGGTCCTGAATATTCATGGAAAAGACTGATGCTGAAGCTGAAACTCCAATTTTTTGGCCATCTGATGTGAAGAACTGACTCATTTGAAAAGACCTTGATGCTGGGAGGGAAGAAAATGGGATGACAGAGGATGAGGTGGTTGGATGGCATCATCGACTCAATGGACATGAGTTTGCGTCAGCTCTGGGAGTTGGTGATGGACAGGGAAGCCTGGCGTGCTGCAGTCCATGGGGTTGCAAAGAGTTGGACTATACTGAGTGACTGAACTGGACTGATCATTGAGAAAGAAAGCAACAAATGATTCAACTGCCCAATAATCAGTAAACAAATATTTATTGATTTCATGCCTGGCACTGTTAATGTATTAGGCATATATACTAGTGGTGAACACAATGGTTGAGGTGTCTGAACTCAGAGAACTTGCTCTCTGGTGCAGACAGATGTAAAAATCTAGTTACACAGGCAATTTATTCATTATATGAGAAGTGCAGTTATTATGGGAACATATAACACGGGGCCTTCAGGGTGGTCAGAGAAGGCTTTCTAGAGGCAGTGATGTTTCAACTGAGACCTGTAGGATGAGTTTAAGCAGGGGAAAGGGTATAGAATGGGAGGAGAGAGTTTCAGAAGTTTTATCCCTAAGTGACCCTATAGTTGGATCAGGGGCAATGGAGAAGCCTGAGACCATAGTCAAAATGGGGACAGAGTGTACCAGTAGGGCTAATGGACTTGGAAGAAGAGGCTGGGTATTCCAGAGATGAGAACAGTGCATTTCACCGTGTCATCTGAGGGTGTCTGTGATAAGTGAGTCTCATAATCCAGATCCGTACATGGATCAAGACTCTTTCTGAAAGACAAAGGCCTGTCTAATCAGAGGTATGGTTTTTCCAGTAGTCATGTATGGATGTGAGAGTTGGACCATAAAGAAGACTGAGTACTGAAGAATTGATGCTTTGAACTGTGGTGTTGGAGAAGACTCTTGAGAGTCCCTTGGAGTGCAAGAAGATCAAACCAGTCCATCCTAAAGGAAATCAGTCCTAAATGTTCATTGGAAGGACTGATGCTGAAGCTGAAGCTCCAATACTTTGGCCACCTGATGCTAGGAGCTAACTCATTAGAAAAGACCCTGATGCTGGGAAGGATTGTAGGCAAAGAAGAGAAGGGGATGACAGAGGACAAGATTATCGCCAATTCAACAGACATGAGTTTGCGCAAGGTCTGGGAGTTGGTGACGGATGGGGAAGCCTCGCGTGCTGCAATCCATGGGGTCGCAAAGAGTCAGACACAACTGAGCGACTGAACAAGAGCAAAGCTCGGAGAGTCTTGATTTTAATATACCTGTTCAAAAATTTTTGCTTTTTGGGGTCTTAAGGTGAGAAGGAGCTAGAAAAACTTGCCTTTGGCTGCTTGATAGACAAATTAAAAATGTTTACTTTCAGGCACTAAAATTCTGCAAGTAGCTATTCAGTGTTAGCACACTAAGTGTGCATCTCAGCTAACGGTAATTGTATCTCAACTTTTACCTGAAATGAAACAATCAAGATGTCATGATGTCAGCTCTGTATATCTTGGATAAGTGGCATGAATGGGATATCCAGGTAATTTCAGACATCTGAGCCTCTAAGTAGACGTCTACTTGTCCTGGGTGCTCTTTGTATTGTGCTTATTTTATATTTTATCTTCAAAGTTTCAAAAAAGTTGGAGTATTGGAAAATTCTTCAGGTGTGGGTTAGGATTTCTCCCCTTATACCATCTACACTCAGTGAATGAGGATTTCTGCTTCTAAGAGTGGTAGACTAGGTCTACAGGCCCACCCTCCTGCTGAGAGTGACTGGAAAAAGTGCTCCTGCTGAGAGTGACTGGAAAAAGTGGACAGATTATAAACAAAGGCCTGCTTCAAGGCACTAGAAGGTTAACAAATAATGAAGTTGTCAGGCCACGTCCAAGGGTGACAGCAACCCAGGGACTATCCTTTTATAATAAACCAGTGATCTAGTAAGTAAAATGTTTCTCTGAGTTCTGAGGGCCACTGTAGCAAACTAATTGAACCTGAGGCTGGCGTTGTGGAAACTTCTGATTTCCAGTCAGTGGGTCAGAAGCACACACGCTGGGCTTGCGACTAGTGTCTGAAGTGTGGGGGCAGTCTGTAGGACTAACACTTAACCTGTGGAATTTGATGCCATCTCTGTGTAGATAAATTACTTGCTAATGTGGGGAACACCCCTCCTGCCCCCGCCACACCACATGCACAAACACACATGCATGTTGGAATTGGTGACCAGAACAAAATACAAAGCACATCTCTATTTTTCTTTTCTTCCTTCTGGTCAAATAAGAGGATTCTTTCTGAAATTTGTCTCTCTTTTATCTGCCTAGGCTATAAGCCACACATCCTGAAGAGACAGATTGTTTTCAGGGCGTATTTAAGGGGAAAAGAGCAAAGCCCAATGTGAAACATATGAAATTGAAGAAATCTAATTTAAAAGAGATCCTGCACATAAGAAACCAAGAAGCACAGCAGCTTTAGAAACAGAAGAAAACCAGAAGCAGCAGCAAGATTAAAATATGAAAATTAATCCTTTTTCTCCAAGTGCCTAGCGAACCCCTCACTGGTAACAAGTCATGTTGCATTTACTTGAGCTTTTTCTGCAGTTTTTTTCTTTGATATTTTCCTGCTAAAACAGTACTTTGGGGTAAAGAAATATTTATCAACATCCCAAAGTATGTAATGGCCCCTGTCCTTACTTTAGCAGTAGCAGAACTTGAAAACATGTGAGCGGTTTCATATGATGCTCTTACTTATTTTTAGCAAGCAAGGTTTAATTAAATGGAATTTCCATCTTTTACAGTTTTTTTTAAACCAAACTTTCTGCTAGTAACACTAAGAACAATTTTATGCCAAGTACTGTACAAAGTGGTATACAGTTATTATGTCATTTAATCCTCGTCATAAACATATGAGATAGATGTGGAAGGTGGCTTCCGAGATGTCTCCCAATGATCCTTACTTCCTGGTAATTACGTCCCTGTGTGGCCTCTCTCGTATGCAATAGGGCTGATCTGTGTGACTCATAGATCTTGCCTGAATGGTGGTGTGTGACTTCCGGGCCACAGAGGACACAGCGCAGCTTCTCCTGTTGTCTCTGGGACTGCTCTCTCTGGAAGTAGTCAGTCATCATGCCATGAGGACACTGAAGCATCCCTGTTGACAGGCCCGTAAGGGAAGGGACTGAAACCAACAGCCAGGAACAACGTGCTGGCTGTGTGAGTGAGCCACCTTGCAAGTGGATTTTCCAGCCCCAGTCAAGCCTTCAGATGGCTGCAGCCCTGGCTACCATCTTTGCATCCTCCTCAGAGACTGCAAGCTAGGTTCTGTTTCCTAAGCTGGATGAGAAGGCATTGTTCTCTGTTTTCTCTGAAAGAAGATACTGTATCATGCGTACTGAGCCTTTATGTAACCAGACCGTTAGGTAGGAGCCCTGGAAGGAGCTGGGAGTTGATGTTCAAATTAAGGAAAAAGAGGGAAATTGTTCCTCTGTGAAATGTTTTGGCCTAGTAAAAATTCTCTTTTGATGAGTATGATTTAATATTGAATTCAATTAAAAAAATATTAACTGAGCCCCTTTGTGGCAGTCACACATGGTCTGCACAATGAAGGTGCTTATATTCTTGAGGTAGACACAGGCTTGTAAGCAGATAGTTGTAGTACAATATATTACATTCAGTAAGAGTCACGTGCAAAGGACCAAGCGATTGGCATTCTTTGACTGCATCAGGGAAAGCCTTACTTCTGGGGACCCTTGAGGTAAGTTTTATAGGATGAATAGAACTTCACAAGGCAGACAGGGATATGAATGTGAAAAGAAAGGATGAGTCTATATAAAGGTATAGAGGTATGAAATAGCCTGGCAATTTGGGGATTGTGAAATCCATTTCATTGATTAAACACATGTATTAAATAAGCGTGTGTGTGAGGCACTGTGCTGGATTCTGTGAATGCAGTGATGAGAAACAGAAAATCCTTGTACTCAAGGGACTTAACAGCCTCAAGGCATAAAAGGAGGTGAATAGATGGCTGTGACAGGGTGAGCGTGAGAACCTGTGAGGTCAGTAAACAAGTGGCAGCCTTTCTGAAAGAGGTCACACCTTGATTCCAGAAAGACAAGTTGGATTAACTAGATAGAGGAGGGATGTAGGGGAGAAGAAAGGCATTCCAGGTGTTATGTATAAGTCTGGAGGTGTGTGAGCCCCTGAGACTTTGTGAATTGTGAGTTGAGCATAAAGTGCAAGAAGGGCAGGTTCCTGGGATGGATGTCATGCTGAGAACCCTATGGAGTATTCTGGACTAAAGGATTTTAGGCAGGGAAATGGCATGACCAGGTTTTCCCTTTAGAATAGTCACTGTGGCTGCAGTGTAGAGCGTGACTAGGCTGTGTGGGTGGAGTGGGAGTAGAGACCCAATTCTGGAGGCAGGGAGGTCACTTAAGCTGTTGCAGTCACCCAGACAAGCCATGAGAGTGACATTAACAAAGGAAGGCAGCAGGGATGAAAAGGCATAGGTGAATTTGTGAGATATTAGGAGATAGAAGGAGAAGGCAATGGCACCCCACTCCAGTACTCTTGCCTGGAAAATCCCATGGACAGAGGAGCCTGGTAGGCTGCAGTCCATGGGGGTCGCTAAGAGTCGGATACGACTGAGCGACTTCACTTTCACTTTTCACTTTCATGCATTGGAGAAGGAAATGGCAACCCACTCCAGTGTTCTTGCCTGGAGAATCCCAGGGACGGGGGAGCCTGGTGGGCTGCCGTCTGTGGGGTTGCCCAGAGTTGGACACGACTGAAGTGACTTAGCAGCAGCAGCAGGGGATAGAATCTCAGAATAGAGGCAGAATAGTGTCACCATTGAGAGTGTGGACTCTGGAACCAGAATGACTGCTTCTCCTTGCAGCTCTCCCCTTTCCTAGTGTGGGAACTGGGGCAGGTTACGTACCTCCTCTGTGCCTCTGTTTCCTTATCTGTGATATGGGGAGACTAATAGTGCCCACATCTAGGTTGTTGTAGTGATACACAGGTGATTGATAGGTATGTGGTATTGTTTAATCATGGTTTTAATTTGCATTTTCCTGATATCTAGTGATGTTGAACAGCTTTTCATATGCTTTTTGCTTTTGATACATCTTCGGTGAAATGTCTCCATGTCCTTTGTCTATTTTCTAATTGGATTGTGTGTTCAGTTCAGTTCAGTTCAGCCTCTCAGTCGTGTCCGACTCTCTGCGACCGCATGAATTGCAGCACACCAGGCCTCCCTGTCCATCACCAACTCCCGGAGCTTACTCAAACGGATGTCCATCGAGTCGGTGATGCCATCCAACCACCTCATCCTCTGTCATCCCCTTCTCCTCCTGCCCCCAATCCCTCCCAGCATCAGGGTCTTTTCCAGTGAGTCAACTCTTTGCATGAGGTGGCCAAAGTATTGGAGTTTCAGCTTTAGCATCAGTCATTCCAATGAACACCCGGGACTGATCTCCTTTAGGATGGACTGGTTGGATCTCCTTGCAGTCCAAGGGACTCTCAAGAGTCTTCTCCAACACCACACTTCAAAAGCATCAATTCTTTGGCGCTCAGCATTCTTCACGGTCCCAACTCTCACATCCATACACGACTACTGGAAAAACCATAGCCTTGACTAGACAGACCTTTGTTGGCAAAGTAGTGTCTCTGCTTTTTAATATGCTATCTAGGTCGGTCATAACTTTCCTTCCAAGGAGTAAGCATCTTTTAATTTCATGGCTACAGTCACCATCTGCAGTGATTTTGGAGCCCCCCAAAATAAAATCTGACACTATTTCCACTGTTTCCCTATTTATTTGCCATGAAGTGATGGGACCAGATGCCATGATCTTAGTTTTCTGAATGTTGAGCTTTAAGCCAACTTTTTCACTCTCTTCTTTCACTTTCATCAAGAGGCTTTTTAGTTCCTCTTCACTTTCAGCCATAAGGGTGGTGTCATCTGCATATCTGAGGATATTGACATTTCTCTTGGTAATCTTGATTCCAGCTTGTGCTTCTTCCAGCCCAGAGTTTCTCATGATGGATTGTGTGCTAGGTAGAATAATGTCACTTTTCCACCAAGTATGTCCATGTTGAGTCTTCCAATCCATGAACATAGATCTCCTTTTACTTAGATGCTCTCTGATTTTTTAAATTGGCTGTTTGTCATTTTTAGTATATAAGTCTTGTATATGTTTTGTTCAACTTACACTTACTTTGTTTTTGAAGGAATGACAGTTACAAATGGTATCGTATTTTGATTTCCACATCTTTATTGTTAGTATATAGAAATATGAATGATGTTTATATGTTTATACTCACTGGTTAGTTCTAGGAGGTTTGTTGTAGATTCTTTGGGAGTATCTATGTAGACAGTTATGCCATCTGCATCTAAGGAGAGTTTTTTTCTTGTTTTCTGCTCTATATGCTGTTTTATTTCTTTTTTTCCTTCTTCTAGCACCGACTAGAATTTCCAATCCTGTGTCTGATAGCAGTGGTTAGGGTGGACCTCCTTGCCTTGTTCTCAGTCTTTACAGGGAAAGCATGCAGTCTTTTACCATTCAGCATGTCAACTGTGCTTCCCAGGTGGCTCAGTGGTAAAGAATCTTCCTGCCAATGCAGGAGTTGGGGGTTCAATCCCTGGGTTGGGAAGATCCCCTGGAGAAGGGAATGGCTACCCACTCCCGTATTCTTGCTTGGGAAATCCCATGGACAGAAGAGCCTGGCGTGCTACAGTCCATGGTGTTGCAAAGGAGTTGGACATGACTTAGTGACTAATCAGCACCAGGGATGTCAGCTGTAAAGTTTTTCGTGTATTTTCTTTATTATGTTCCTCTATATTGCTAGTTTTCTGGGAGTTTTTTTTATCATGAATGTTGTTGAATTTTGTCAGATGGATTTACTACATAAATGATATGATCATATGATGTTTCTTCTTTAGCCTGCTAATGTGATGGATTAAATTGAAATTTGAGTGTTGAACTAGACTTATATTCCTGGAATTAAACTATTTGGTCATGGCATATAATTATTTTTCATATTGCTAAATAACTTGCTAAGATTTTGATAATATTTTTTAAAACTTTTTTTTCACTTATATTCATGACAGATACTGGTTTTTAGGTGTTTTTTGGGTACTACTTTCTTTGTCTGGTTTTGTCTTAGGCCTCATAAAATGAATTGTAAAGTGTTCCCTTCTTTTCCATTTTCTGAAAAAAGATTGGTAGTATTGGTGCTAATTCTTCTTTAAATGTTTCCTATAATTCTCCAGTGAAACCATCTATGCCTAGAGATTTCTTTTTTTTTTTGAGTTATAAAATTATGAATTATTTTTCCACAATACTTTGAGTTTTCAGATTATCTGTTCATATTAAGTTGTGGTAGTATGTTCTTTGAGAAATTGAAGCAATACATCTAAGTTGTCAAATTTATGAGTGTGCAGTTGTTTATAGTATTTCCTTATTATTCTTCTGATATCTATATGGTTTGTCCTTTTTTATTAAATTCCTAACATTGGTAATTTTTGTCTTCTTTCTTTGCTGGACGTTTTGTCAGTATTATTGGTTTCTCCAGAGAATCAGATCTTTGATTAATTCTCTCTATTGCTTTTCTGTTTTTAATTTTACTGATTTCTGCTCTTACCTTTATTATTTGCTCCTGTTTGCTTTTGTTTGTTTGTTTTAACAGCTCAGCTTTTAACAGCTGAATGTGTTACTAAAGAGGTTTAGTCAAAAACACCAAAGCCCATGTCATCATCAGACTCTTCAGATTCTTCTTTCTTTGCTTCTACTTTCTTCTCCTCAGCTGGGGCAGCAGCGGTGTCTGGGGCAGGACCTCCTGCTGGTGCAGCACCAGCTTCTGGGGCAGGTCCACCAGCCCCCACATTGCAGATGAGGCTCCCGATGTTGGCATTGGCCAAAGCCTTTGCAAACAAACCTGGCCAGAAAGGCTCAACATTTAAACCGGCTGCTTTAATGAGGGCATTGATCTTATCCTCCGTGACCGTCACCTCATCGTCGTGCAGAATGAGGGCAGAGTAGATGCAAGCGAGCTCCTAAACGGAGGCCATGGTGTGGGCGAGTGCTAGGTGGGGGCTGCCGGGCGCGGTGCTAGTCACCGGATGAAGTGAGGGCCTCACCCCAAAACGGCCTTAGCTTCCTCGGAAGAACCGAGCACCTTAGCGGCAGCAGAGGAAGGAGCTGCTTTTGTTTTGTTTGGTCATCTTTTTCTTTTTCTGGACTTAGGTGCTTAGATGACATGAATGACTTTTACTGTTTTCTAATCTAAATACTTAGTGTTATAACTGTCAACCTCCTCCAAATTTTGAACTATTGTATTTTATTTTCATTCAATTCAACATACTTTTGGTTTTCCTTTTTTGATTTGTGTTTATTTAGAAATGTGTTGTTTAGTTTCTAAGTATTTGTAGATTTTGTGTTATCTTTCTGTTGTATGTTTCTAATTTGATTTCACAGTGGTTAGCCAGCACCCTCTGTATGATTCCAGTTCTTTATCTTTGTTGAATTTTATTTTGTGGCCTGGAAAATTATCTATCTTCGTATGTGTTCCTTGGATACATGAAAAGCATGTATGTTTCTGCTGCTGTTGGGCAGACTGTTCCATAAATATTGATTAAATCATGTTGGTTGTGTTAAGTTCCTCTTTATCTTGTTAATTTTCTGCTTAATACTTACGTTAATTGTTGAGAAAGGAATGTTGAAGTCTCCAACTATAATTGTGGATTTGTCTAGTTTTAATTTTTTGCATCATATATTTTGAAACTTGGATCAAGTCATATGTTTTAAAAGTTGTCTGGTCCATTTATAATTATGATTGTTGTGTCTTTTTGGTAGATTCACCCTTTGGTATTACATAATGTCCCTTTTTTGTTCCTGGTCATTTTCTTTGATTTGAAGTCAACTTTATCTAATATTACTATAGCCCTTCTTGCTTTCTTTTGACCAACATTTGCATGATATACCTCTTCCTTCCTTCTGCTTATAATCTATGTATGTCATTATTGTTGAAGCGATTCTCTTAATTCGTAACTACCCTCCCCTCCCCCTCTCAGGTGGTCATGTTTGCACACAAGCACTATTTACTAGTTTAGTGAAGTGGGTCATTTTCCTGTAACATTTTCTACATTCTTGATGTGGCTTAATTATGTTCTTACACATGTTCCTCCATTTCCTGATCTCCTGTACCCTAGCTGGTAGATCTAGAGATTAATTAGATTTAGGTTAAGATTTTTGTTAATAGTGCTACACAGGTGGTGCTGTGTACTACATCACGTCAGCAGGCACATAATATGTCTGGTTTTCACTCTTTTAGTGTTAAGATTGATGTAGAGGGCTCAGGTGTTGTTAGCCTGTTTGAGCCATTATAAAGTTCTTTAACAACATTCTTCCTAATGGTTCTGGCATTGATGATCCTTCGTTTCATTAGAGGCTGAAAATGGTGATTATTTTTCTGTCATTTCTTCTGCATTTATTAGCTGGAGTTCGTCTATGAAGAATAATTTTCCCTCATAAACTATTTGGATAACTTATGATGTAATTTGTACAGAAAGGGACAGGATAAATGGTTGATTCTTCCTTGTTATTATTTCCAAAATAATTAATTTTGTGTCCTAGCAACTTCCAAAGGTGACCAGTGATTTTTTTTTTAGTATCTCTTTTGAACTCAGAGTTTTAAAGAAGAATCCATTGCACACTTTTGTTTTTGATTTTCCCAAATTGTCCTGTCTTTGGCGAATGAAAACTCTTTCATGTTGCTCTGGGCTCCTTAGACTCAACCCCAGTAGCCTTTGATAACGGCCTTGTTTTTCAGTATAGTAGAATGTCCCAAGTTCGTCTTACACATTTCATGCCCCAGACCTTGAGTTACTCACTTCTCTAAGCAGTGTGGCTTCTTTTAGTGGGAAGTAGTATTTAAAGACCACATTACGTCCTGGGGCTGTCATCGCTTACTGAGCTTTCGTTGCTTCTCGGGTCTTTCGGTAGGCAGGTTATTTAAAAGGAGAAAATAATCATAAGCTGGAACTTATATTTGCAATTTAAATTTAAGATTATAGTATTTCTTAATATAAGAACTTTTATGGTTTTATTTTTTTAAATGTTGAAATGCTTGATTCCTAACAATATTGATATTGCTACTTGTTTTTAAAATATTATTACTAATATTATGACAATAAGACTACTATCCAATGATGACATGTAGTCAAAAATCATGTTTTAAGGTTGTTTAGAATAATTGTTTTCTCTTTGTAGTTATGACACCAACTTGATATACAGCAAGGTTTACTTCTTTCACTTTTCAACTTTTAAGGATTGATTTTTTTTTTTAATGTTTTAAAATATATTTTAACAGCTTTATTGAGATATAATAATGCACATTCGATTCAGGCTGCAATTTATCCATTTAAAGTGTACATACAATCCACAGTTTTTAGTATACTCACAAACATGTGCAATTATTACCATAGTCAGTTGTAAACATTTTCATTTCAAAAAGAAATCCCATACCTTTTAGTTATCATTCTTCTATCCCTTCATTCCTCCCAGACCTTTGCAATGGCTAATATGCTTTTTCTCTATAGAGACTGTCCTGCTCTGGTCACTTGATGTGAATGCACTCACACAATATGTATTTTTGTGTGTGTGTGACTGGCTCATTTTACTTAACAAAATGTTTTTGAGGTTTTTCCAAGTCTCTGTGATCCAAGGGAGTGCTTCAGTCTCACCCTCAGTTCTGGGATTTTCACAAAAGTGTCTCGTCTATGAATAATTGCTGTTAATAGTCGGTCTTTTTGTGAGTGGGACTGAAGTTGACAACTACCTATTCTACCATGTTGGTGATATCACACTTCCTATTTATAATAATTATGTATATTGTATGTGATTTATTGTTAGTCTTTATTTTGTATGTCATCTTTGCATTTTCTAAAATTACTTTTGGTATTTAGGAACACTAATCTTTATGTTCAGCAGTTTTCTTTGTATGTAAACCCTTTATAGTGCCTGTATTTTTATTTATTGCTGTATAACAAATTACCCCAGATTAATAGGGGTAACAATATTTGTTTTCCCAGTTTCTGTAGGTCAGGAATCTAGAAGATGCTTAGTTGGGTGACTCCTACTTAGGGTCTCTCATGCATCTCCAGTCAAGCTGTTGGCCCAGCCTGCAGTCATCTCAAGGCTCACCTGGGGCTGGCAACTCTGCCTTCATTCCCATGGTTGTTGGCAGGCTTGAGAAGATTCACTGCCAAGCCCACTCATGTCATTGCTGGCAGGCCTTGGTTCCTCACCACATGGGCCTCTCTACAGGTTTCCTCAGCGTCCTTACAGTGTAGTAACTGGTGATCCGAGAGAGAGCCAGACAGGGCCCAAGATGGAACCAGTTCTCTTTATAACTGATCTCACATGTGGCATCCATCACTTGCGCTGCTTTATATTTGTTAGAATACCTGAGTACAGCCCACACGCAAGGGGAGAAGGAGTATATAAATACCTGAATGCTTAGAAACAGGTATCATTGAATGCTAAATACCTGAATGCTTAGAAACAGGTATCGTTGAATGCTGTCATAGGGACTTTCTAACATAAAACCCTTAATTCTTCTTTACTCTAAAATAGTTTGATTCCTACCTCTTATACAACCATTAATAATTTTAATCTACTTTGCGGCTTTCTTTTCTTAATTTTCATTTAAAATTGTGTCCTTTTGATTTGATGAGTCCATCCTCTAGTGTATTCTTCAGGAAGGGAACATGTTTATAATATTCCCTGGGCTTTGGCATGTTCAAAACTCCTTTTCTGTAGCCTTGATGACGGAAGGCGAGCTTGGTTGCTTGTAAAATCTCTGGTTCAGGCTTTTTAAAGTTTTTGGAAAATATTCCTCCTCTGTTTTCCTATTTCATGGATTGCTTTTACAAAGTGTAATGATATCTAGTTCTCTTGCTTTCATACATTATTTTGACTTTTTGTCTGGATGCTAATTTTAAAAATTCTTTAAAGTCTAGTAGTTCTTCTAAGATATGACTCGGAGTTGTTCATTTTGGGTCAGTCTTCCTGAGTAACCACCAATCCCTTGTTTTTTTATGGAAAATTTTCTTGGATTATAGTTTTAAATATTAGTTCTCCTCCTCCAGTACTTTATTTTTCTTCTTCATTGGCTCCAGTTATAGCATGTTAGAACTTCTTTGGCTGTTTTCTATTTCAACCATCTTTTTTTCCTGATTGTTTTTCTTATTTTAAAATTTCATATTCATTTATTTGGGTGTTTTATTGCTTTATTTCAGTGTACCTTATTACATTTTCATTCATATCTATTTTCCTTTATACACTGCTTTCCCTTCCAGTTTGGTCTGGTAATGCCTTACTGTCTTTTGAACTTTTAATGATTTTAAGGTTTGTTTATTTGATGTTATATCAAGCATTTCTCCCCCACAGGGTTAAAGAATCTAGCCTGCTATTACTAAAAATAGAAATCCCTACTTAGTCATAAGTGAAAGTGTGAAAGTGAAAGTCATTCAGTCGTGTCCGACTCTTTGCGACCCCATGGACTGACTATACAGTCCATGGAATTCTCCAGGCCAGAATACTGGAGTATGTAGCCTTTCCCTTCTCCAGGGGATCTTTCCAACCCAGGGATCGAACCCAGGTCTCCTGTATTGCAGGCAGGTTCTTTACCAGTTGAGCCACAAGGGAAGCCCCTACTTGGTCATAAATGGATTCCCAAAGTTGCAAATGTCCTGGTAGAAGTATAAGGAAATATATGTAATGGGGAAATGTTGTATTTCTTTGATTTGGAGGTATTGGGTGGCTGATTAATGCCTTATTTATTACTATAAACTTCAGAACATTTTCAGAAACTTCTTCCCCATATCATCTCATGCTGCCTTTTCAATTCTCTGCCAGCTGTGAAGGCCTGAAGCCTTATATTTATTCTATTTGAAGGGTGTCATGAGAGAGAATTGTCAAATAAGCAGATAAAGTAGCAAACTATGAAGTACATTTATTGAGCAGTTTTTGTTAATCTGGGGAAGATAAAAGTGCCAAAATGTAAGAGCTGCTTGTGTTTTCATGCCTTCCCTGAGCTTAGTCCAGAATCACTTGTTTTGTCTAAAAGGGGTCCCAGAGTTTGGGATAAGGCTAACTCTAGACTGGCTCATGGAATAGACTCCTACAGTTGAGGCATTGGTTTCAGGTACTGGATGTATTTTTGAAGATCAGTATTTTCTAAACCTTCCTGTATTTGAAAAAGCTTCAAAAAATGTGACCTATATTCAGAAATTAACTGCATTTGTTCTAAAACTTTTTTTTTTTTTCATTCTTAGGTAAACAGAGGAAATAGCTAAAAATGACAAGTAGAAGTATTGAGGAGTCCATGGGGGCTGTTCATATGGGGTTAGTCAGAACACTTAAAGGATTCCAAAGCAAGATTTTACCACCCCTGAGTCCAAAGGTGGTTGCAGAAGATGAAGTAAATCGAATGGTAATGTATCAGAGCATTTCAGAGTAAAGCATCTCCTCTGAGAGGAGAAGTATCTCTCAGAAAAAGTGTGTTTCTCCTCTGGAGAATGACAATGGCTGCCTGGCATTCTCAGAATATCAAACAGAATATCAAATAGTCTCAGTGTAGTTCACATGGTAGCTTCCTACAGAGCATAGATACCTTTTAAAGCCTGGGAAGGTTTTGAAATTATATACATTAAAGTGGAGGCTTAAATTGCTTATGTTAATCAGTTGAAGTCAGACTACACAGACAAAAGCAATGAATAGTAGCTGGTCTTGGGTAAGCCCTTCCTGGGTTATTTAAATGATAGGTACCATTTTTTTCTCATAAGATTAGAAAGTGTTAAAGCATTTTATGTTCTTGTCTGGTTAAGTGGATGTGACTGGCTATTGTATCTGATGATCAGATGAGAGCTCTTTGGAAACAAGATATGAATGTGCTCTTATGATTTCTAAAAAGTTCATACTCATTCCTAAGCCGCGCAGTCACCCTTCCCAGATCCTTTACGTTTTCTAAGACTTCTCTTTAACCAGGTATAGCATGATAAACACCCAAAAGCTTTGCTTGCATGTTGTAACTTCAGTTGAGAAATAGAAATATCTCAGACTCTTTAGCTCTGAAGCCCTTAAGTGATTTTAGAAACCTAGAGTTTTATGCTCTTCTGAGCATAAATGTTAAGCTCACTGGACATGCTCCTGTGCAGGTTATTGCCCTTCCTCTCCCCAACCCCATGTTCTTTTGTGTGATTCCTTTAAAATCATAAGGAAATGGCAACCATATGTCATTTCAAATTACTGTGCAGAAAGCTCAGAAGTGCATGGGTCCTTCACTTGTTTGTATTATTTAGTTATTTTAAATGTTTTATAAGGGAACTTAACGGCATTCCAGAATTTTCCTGAAAGCTATAAACACAAATTATTCATTACTGGCACTTAGGAAAACACTTTTTCAGTATTACCACTTATGAATCTTCAGCTCCTGTTGTTTTCAATTCTAGCTGACACCCTCGGAGTTTCTGAAGGAAATGTCCCTTACCACAGAGCAGAGACTGGCCAACACCCGTGTGATGTGCCGACCGCAGATCATTGAACTTTTAGATATGAGGGAAACAACACATCAAAAGGTAGCTGCTTTCTGTTGTATTTGTGTATAAGAGTAGATCCTGGAATAGCGTGACTGTTCTAAAACAGTGAGAACTATGCAGCACTTATTGTTTATGGGCTAACTAATCCCTTATTGGACTTGTTTTATATATTCTTTTTCTACCTCTGTTGATGTTGCTATCTGTAATTTGATACCAAGAATTGCAGAGTATAAATAACTTTTGATTAGTCACATTTCTTCCTTAGCTACTTCTGAACACTGTGGTTTACAGAGTAAGAGTAATCCTGAGAATTATATTAGTCAAGCCCAGTTAGGTTATCTTTCTAGAAAAAGAAGTCCCTGCTTAACTGAGCTGTCATTAGTAGAAAGGAAGAAGGGGAAATTGTTTATTAAAACAGGCATTTTTGTCTGTTCTGGCTCATTTCCAATAACAAATACATCCTTTTAGTCTCTAAAGAATAGCTATTTTGATGTTTCTGTATTTGAGTGTAAACCATATATTCCAGGCTTTAGGAACATGTTTTTAGAGTGGGTCTTATTTCCTGCTTTTAATTTCTTGAATTATATGCTTCAGTTTTTATGCACAAATTATGGTATGAGCCTCCCTTAGTTGAACTCCTGGAGATTAGCCCCCTCTCAAAGGGTTCCTAGCTATTCCTGAGGGTTTTTCAGAGTGATTTCCCTCAAGAGGAGTGATTGCCTCAGGCTGTTTCGCTTTCCTTGGCATGCCATTGCCTCTCCTGTCTAGGATATGCATACAATTTACTCTTTTTATGAGCACTGCCAGCTTTAGTTATTCATAGCTTTGTCTTTTTCCCATAGCCACCCTCTAACTTCAAGGGCAGGGAACACAGCTTCGTCCAAAGCTAGTTCATCATAATTAAGGGCTATCTGCTTCTTTCCCAGAGCATAACTAAAACCAGACTGTGTGTATTGCTGTGTGTGTTACTGTTTGTGTATGTGTTTTAATGCATTTTGATTGAGGCTCTTAGTGTACCACATCTCATCTTCCTTCTTCTATCTTCTGTTAACTCAGTCAGTTATTTTTTACTTTATTTTCCTGAGTTTCGTTTGTTTCTTATTTAAATGAGAGTCATACCCTTCTCAGGAGACGGCAATGGCACCCCACTCCAGTACTCTTGCCTGGAAAATCCCATGGACGGAGGAGCCTCGTAGGCTGCAGTCCATGGGGTCGCTAAGAGTTGGACACGACTGAGCAACTTTACTTTCACTTTTCACTTTCATGCATTGGAGAAGGAAATGGCAACCCACTCCAGTGTTCTTGCCCAGAGAATCCCAGGGACGGCAGAGCCTGGTGGGCTGCCCTCTATGGGGTCGCACAGAGTTGGACACGACTGAAGTGACTTAGCAGCAGCAGCATACCCTTCTCATTTCCTCAAGAAGAGATTATGGAAACTGTATTTCCTTTATTTTATATCTTTGACAATTAGAGGTGAACTGTAGACTTGTTGGATGTACAATTCTTGGGCCACCTGTTTTCCCTATAAGAGCTTTGCAGGCATTTTCTTCACTACCTTCTGGTTTTAAATGACGAATATTGAGGAAAAAGTGAAAGTGAAAGTTGCTCAGTCGTGTCCGACTCTTTGCAACCCCAAAGACCTAGTCCATGGATTTCTCCAGGCCAGAATACTAGAGTGGGTAGCCTTTCCTTTCTGCAGGGGATCTTCCCAAACCAGGGATCGAACCCTGGTCTCCCACATTGGGGGCAGATTCTTTACCAGCTGAGCCACAAAGGAAGCCCGAAAATACTGGAGTGGGTAGCCTATCCCTTCTCCAGTGGATCTTCCTGACCCAGGAATCGAACTATGGTCTGCTGCATTGCAGGTGGATTCTTTACCAGCTGAGCTATAATATTAATTTGTTTGCCCAAAGATTGTTTATTCTTATTTGATATCCAGTGATTTTATTAGGGAGGCTTCCCAGGTGGCGCTAGTGGTAAAGAACCTGCCCACCAGTGCAGGAGACGTAAGAGATGCGGGTTCAATCCCTGAGTCAGGAAGATCCCCTGAAGGAGGAGATGACAACTCACGCCAGTGTTCTTGCCTGGGAAATCCCAAGGACAGAGGAACCTGGTGGGTTATGGTCCACCATTGGGTCGCACAGAGTCAAACTTAGCATGCATGCAGCATGCACAATGTTATTAGGATGTGACTAAATTTTTCCTAAAATATTATATCTGTTATATTTTTGCTAGAAAGCTTTTCTTGGATTATCAAGTAGTCATGCCTTTTTTTTTCCTTTAGAAATATCAGTTGTGAAGATGCTGTATTTTCTTTGCCCTTCTACATCTTGTATTTCCTCTCCAATCCATTTTAAACTTTGTTCATTCCCATTTCATTGTAATTACATTCGTCAGCATCCTCTCTATCCCTTACTTTGAGGTGTGTGTGTGTCTTAAAATTCATTCTTAAGCTTGATCAGTTCAACACAGTTGGGTTGTCTCACAGCATTTTACATAGTTAGTGTCTTTTTTGTACCTTTTAATTCACTTTTGTCTCAGATATCATAGCACATTCCTTTGGCTTTCTTCCTACTTCACTGGTTGCTTTTTTATTATTTTATTTGTTGGCTCTTTCTCCTTTTGCCAATCACTAAACATCGGAGCTCCCTGGTACTTGCTCCTTAAACTTCTGTCTCTTCTGCACTCAATCCTTAGGTGGCCCCTTCTAGGAACGAGGTTTTAAATTTCACCTTTTAAATGATTACTTTTTTTTTCATTTATTTTATTTATTTTATTTTTTCATTTATTTCTATTAGTTGGACACTAATCACTTTACAGTACTGCAGTGGGTCTTGTCATACATTGACATGAATCAGCCATGGATTTACACGTATTCCCCATCCCGATCCCCCCTCCCACCTCCCTCTCTATCCAATCCCTCTGGGTCTTCCCAGTGCACCAGGCCTGAGCACTTGTCTCATGCATCCAACCTGGGATGGTGACCTGTTTCACTATACATAAGATACATGTTTCGATGCTATTCTCTCAAAACATCCTACCCTCACCTTCTCCCACAGAGTCCAAAAGTCTGTTCTGTACATCTGTGTCTCTTTTTCTGTTTTGCATATAGGGTTATCATTACCATCTTTCTAAATTCCATATATATGTGTTAGTATGCTGTAATGTTCTTTATCTTTCTGGCTTACTTCACTCTGTATAATGGGCTCCAGTTTCATCCATCTCATTAGGACTGATTCAAATGAATTCTTTTTAATGGCTGAGTAATATTCCATGGTGTATATGTACCACAGCTTCCTTATCCATTCGTCTGCTGATGGACATGTAGGTTGCTTCCATGTCCTGGCTATTATAAACAGTGCTGCGATGAACATTGGGGTGCACGTGTCTCTTTCAGATCTGGTTTCCTCGGTGTGTATGCCCAGAAGTGGGATTGCTGGGTCATATGGCAGTTCTAATTCCAGTTTTTTAAGAAATCTCCACACTGTTTTCCATAGCGGCTGTACTAGTTTGCATTCCCACCAACAGTGTAAGAGGGTTCCCTTTTCTCCACACCCTCTCCAGCATTTATTGCTTGTAGACTTTTGGATAGCAGCCATTCTGACCGGCGTGAGATGGTACCTCATTGTGGTTTTGATTTGCATTTCTCTGATAATGGGTGATGTTGAGCATCTTTTCATGTGTTTGTTAGCCATCTGTATGTCTTCTTTGGAGAAATGTCTGTTTAGTTCTTTGGCCCATTTTTTGATTGGGTCATTTATTTTTCTGGAATTGAGCTTCAGGAGTTGCTTGTATATTTTTGAGACTAATCCTTTGTCTGTTGCTTCATTTGCTATTATTTTCTCCCAATCTGAGGGCTGTCTTTTCACCTTGCGTATAGACAAAGGGGGCAAGGATATACAATAGAAAAAAGACAACCTCTTTAACAAGTGGTGCTGGGAAAACTGGTCAACCACTTGTAAAAGAATGAAACTAGAACACTTTCTAACACCATACACAAAAATAAACTCAAAATGGATTAAAGATCTAAATGTAAGAACAGAAACTATAAAACTCCTCGAGGAGAACATAGGCAAAACACTCTCCGACATAAATCACAGCAGGATCCTCTGTGACCCACCTCCCAGAATATTGGAAATAAAAGCAAAAATAAACAAATGGGACCTAATGAAACTTAAAGGCTTTTGCACAACAAAGGAAATTATAAGCAAGGTGAAAAGACAGCCCTCAGATTGGGAGAAAATAATAGCAAATGAAGCAACAGACAAAGGATTAATTTCATTTATTTTTATTAGTTGGAGGCTAATTACTTTGCAATGTTGTAGTGGTTTTTTAATGATTACTTTCATAATTTTATCTCCTACTGTGGTCTAGCCTCTGAACTCTGGATCATATGTTCAGCTCAGTGTATGATTGGCAGCTCAAACTTAAAATCTTTAAGATCTAATTTTTGCATTACATTCTTTCCCTTAAAGACATGATCTCTCCTCCCTTCACCATGTAATACCTCCATTGATTTGTTTTCCCAGGCCAAAAACCTTGGTGTTATCTCTGATGCCTCTGTTTTTCTCACATCTTATGTGAAATCCAACAAGGGCTGGTAATCACAAATACATCTCTATAATCAAACCACTTCTCACCACCTCTACCACCACCATCCTGTTCAACCCATCATCATCTAGACTCCTAAAATAGCCTCCCTGTTTCCCTCCGATCACCCCATTATCAGTTCTCCACAAAGAGTGGTTTTTTAAAATGTAAACTAGAACATGTTGCTTCCATATTGAAAACCACCTAGGAGCTTCTTGTTACCCTCATAATGATAAAGTCCTGCATCATCTGATCCTGCATCCTTCGTAGTCTTTTCCTTTGTCTCTTTCCCAGCTCATTCTCCTCTAACTGCACCTCCTTTTGCTGCTCTTCAAACACTCAAAGATAATTCTTACCCTAGGGTCTTTGCACTTGTTATTCCTTCTAACCGGAATGCTGTTTTCTCAGATCTTTGCATAACTTGCTTCAATTCAAATCATTTCCACAGAGAGGCCATCCCTTGACTGCCTATCCCCATTCACTCCGTTTCCTTTTCCTGCTTTGGCTTTCTTTATGGCTTTAACACTGCCTGACCTTGTTTTATGTATTTTTATTTTTTATCCATTTCCTCAAGAATTTTAGCTTCATGAGGCAATGATTTTATTGGCTTTGTTCACTACTGTATGTTCAACATATGGAAAGCATTAGAAATTCAGTTAGCATTTATTGAATTAGCATTTGAATTTTTCATCACTTTTGATTGCTTAATCTTCCCTGAACTCTTGAATATTTGCTTTGTGCGCTCTGATTTTTTTCCCAATATGTTCTTTGAGCTTATGATGAAGTGGTATAGTCAAGATTCTTATTATTTTCATGGCAACCAGAAAAGTGAATATTCATTTGACATTTTCTTTGCTTCTCTTTTTTTGGTGAGTGTTTTTGTATAGATCCTGGCTTATTTGTCATTGTGATTATTATTATCACTCATCTTTGAAATAAAGAAAGGAATTCTTCCTGGACTTGCTGTTTTCAGGTAGTTATTGTTGAGGCAGGGCTGGTAGTGTTGCAGTCCAATAGGAATTCTCCATGATTCTAGGGGCAGCTCTTTATGAAAGAGGATTGTATGTGTGTGCTTATTTGGAAGGGAGATGAGAAGAAGGGAGGAGATGTGACAGAACTGTGTTAGCCTTTTCTTCCCCCCAGAGTTTCTCAGCTATGAGTCTTCTAGCCTGTCTAAATGATGGGCTTTTCCTATAAATATGCATATTAATGTATTTTCCACACACCTGTCAGTGGTTCAGTGTAGATTTTCTTTTTCTTTCTTTTAAAATAAAGTGATTCTGTATTTCTTCCCACTAGGGAAGTCCATAGAGTTTCTTTAGTTTCTCTCAATAATGGTTTGTAGATTTTCCAGATAAAGATCTTACACATCTTTCATTGGATTTATTCCTATGTATTTTATGTTTTAGAATGTAGTTTTAAATGGTATTATTTATAAATTTCATTTCCTAAATGTTCATTGCTAGTACAAAGAAATATAATTGACTTATGTTGACCTTTTATTCAGTGACCTTGATAAGTCACTTATCAATTCTAATTTATAGGTTATTTTGAATTTTTAAAAATTAATTGATTTTAATTGGAGGATAATTACTTTACAATATTGTGATGGTTTTTTGTCATACATCAACATGAATCAGCCACAGGTATACATGTGTCCCCCTCATCCTCAACCTCCTCCCACCTCCCTCACCACTCTATCTCTCTGGGTTGTCTTAGAGCACCAGCTTTGGGTGCCCTGCTTTTGGACTTGTACTGGTCATCTGTTTTACATATGATAATGTATATGTTTCAGTGCTATTCTCTCAATTCATCCCACCCTTGCTTTCTCCCACTGAATCCAAAAGTCTGTTCTTTACATCTGTGTCTCCTTTGCTGCTCTGCATGTAGGATCATCAGCACCATCTTTCTAAATTCCATATATGTGCATTAATTTACAGTACTTGTCAATCTGTTACTCCTTTTAAAGTGTTTCCTTGGTTCTTAGTGTTAATAATCATAGGTATGTGTAGTAATTTCTTATCTTTTCCAGTCATTTCTGCCGCTTTGTGATTATATGATTAATTTATTCTTTCAACTGTAGTTTCCAGGAATTGACCTGGATCAGGCGTTATTCCAGCCCTTTCCATCAGAAATTGTATTTCAGAACTACACTCCCTGTGAAGTCTATGAGGTTCCACTGGTTTTGAGGAACAATGACACAGTGAGTATGTTTGCTGGGATGGCTGTACCTTTTATGGATATATAAGAAGGGATTAGATAGAATGGGATCCTGTAAGATCTTAGATAAGCTCTTTAATTTGATAGACCTAGGACAATAGATGAAGACATGCCCTTTGATTATGAGCTTAATGAAGTCAGGAATATACTGGTTGGTTTGTTGCTAAATGCTCAGTCCCAGGGCAGTACCCAGTAAATGGTAAACTCCCACCATGTGCACTAAGTATTCTGTTGAATAAAGGATTAGCTAGATGAGTGTCATGAAGTTCTCACCAGTGACCATTTGGGCTAGGTTTTCATTTAAGACAGTGCCATTACTATTCATGTTTACATACTCCACATTAGAGCCACTGTTTCCCACTATTATAGCCACAAATTCTAGCTGTAATAAAGGAGGGAAGTTAAGTGAAGTCTCTGCAAGAATTAAAAGCAAATGGGAAGACTTGCAGTTATATTCACTACAGTAGCTCATTAAAGGAATCAGTGATGCCTTTCAGAGAAGGTATCAAGTCTACTCATATGAATTGCAGTTGTTGAGCCAATGTGTTTAGATTATGCAAATTATATTAAAAAAAAAGCTTCAAAAAAGAAGTTCCCGTTTTCTCTTTTCCATCTCCCCCCTTCTACCTCAGATAGCCTTCAGAATCTGTCTCCATATAGATTTGGATGGCTTCTCCCACTGTCTGTTCCTTGTTTCTTTGTGGTTGCAACTGAGGATTTCTTCTCTATCATGATGCCTTTTCCCTTCAGAGATAAATTAGGGATTATTTCAAGAAAGAGTATTAAATGACTGAAGATTTTCTTGACATATAACAATGATGAAAGAAAGATAATGCAGAATGTCAGCATGAAGCACAGTTAAGCGTGAAAAGTAATCAGATAGGAAGGAAGGCATTACAGAGATGCTAAATACCAGGTGACAGAGTGCCTGATGGACTATGGATGGAGGTTTGTGACATTGTACAGGAGGCAGTGATCAAGACCATTCCCATGGAAAGGAAATGCAAAAAGGCAAAATAGTTGTCTGAGGAGGCCTTACAAATAGCTGTGAAGAGAAGAGAAGTGAAAAGCAAAGGAGAAAAGGAAAGATATTCCCATTTGAATGCAGAGTTCCAAAGAATAGCAGGGAGAGATAAGAAAGCCTTCCTCAGCGATCAATGCAAAGAAATAGAGGAAAATAATAGAATAGGAAAGATGAGAGATCTCTTCAAGAAAATTAGAGATACCAAGGGAACATTTCATGCAAAGATGGGTTCGATAAAGGACAGAAATGGTATAGACCTAACAGAAGCAGAAGATATTAAGAGGAGGTGGCAAGAATACACAGAAGAACTGTACAAAAAAGAACTTCACGACCCAGATAATCATGATGGTGTGATCACTCACCTAGAGCCAGACATCCTGGAATGTGAAGTCAAGTGGGCCTTAGAAAGCATCACTATGAACAAAGCTAGTGGAGGTGATGAAATTTCAGTTGAGCTATTTCAGATCCTGAAAGATGATGCTGTGAAAGTGCTGCACTCAATATGCCAGCAAATTTGGAAAACTCAGCAGTGGCCACAGGACTGGAAAAGGTCAGTTTTCATTCCAATCCCAAAGAAAGGCAATGCCAAAGAATGCTCAAACTACTGCACAATTGCACTCATCTCACACGCTAGTAAAGTAATGCTCAAAATTCTCCAAGCCAGGCTTCAGCAATATGTGAACCGTGAACTTCCAGATGTTCAAGCTGGATTTAGAAAAGGCAGAAGAACCAGAGATCAAATTGCCAACATCCACTGGATCATCGAAAAAGCAAGAAAGTTCTAGAAAAACATTTATTTCTGCTTTATTGATTATGCCAAAGCCTTTGACTGTGGATCACAATAAACTGTGGAAAATTCTTCAAGAGATGGGAATACCAGACCACCTGACCTGCCTCTTGAGAAATCTGTATGCAGGTCAGGAAGCAACAGTTAGAACTGGACATGGAACAACTGACTGGTTCCAAATAGGAAAAGAAGTACGTCAAGGCTGTATATTGTCACCTTGCTTATTATAACTCATTATTATAACTTATATGCAGAGTACATCATGAGAAACACTGGGCTGGATGAAGCCCAAGCTGGAATCAAGATTGCTGGGAGAAATATCAATAACCTCAGATATGCAGATGACATCTCCCTTATGGAAGAAAGTGAAGAGGAACTAAAAAGCCTCTTGATGAAAGTGAAAGAGGAGAGCGAAAAAATTGGCTTAAAGCTCAACATTCAGAAAACTAAGATCATGGCATCTGGTCCCATTACTTCATGGGAAATAGATGGGGAAACAGTGGAAACAGTGTCAGACCTTATTTGTTTGGGCTCTAAAATCACTGCAGATGGTGATTGCAGCCATGAAATTAAAAGACGCTTACTCCTTGGAAGGAAAGTTATGACCAACCTAGGTAGCATATTAAAAGGCAGAGACATTACTTTGCCACCAAAGTCTGTCTAATCAAGGCTATGGTTTTTCCAGTGGTCATGTATGGATGTGAGAGTTGGACTGTGAAGAAAGCTGTGCACTGAAAAATTGATGCTTTTGAACTGTGGTGTTGGAGAAGACTCTTGAGAGTCCCTTGGACTGCAAGGAGATCCAACCAGTCCATCCTAGAGGAGATCAGTCCTGGGTGTTCATTGGAAGGACTGATGCTGAAGCTGAAACTCCAATGCTTTGGCCGCCTCCTGCGAAGAGTTGACTCATTGGAAAAGACCCTGATGCTGGGAGGGATTGGGGGCAGGAGGAGAAGGGGACAACAGAGGATGAGGTGGCTGGATGGCATCACCGACTCGATGGACATGAGTTTGAGTAAACTCTGGGAGTTGGTGATGGATAGGGAGGCCTGGCATGCTGCGATTCATGGGGTCGCAGAGTCGGACATGACTGAGCGACTGAACTGAACTGAACTGAAATATCAGGTGTTAAAGACAAGTAGAAATACTTATAGGAGACTTAGACCATTGAGACAAAAATTCTAGGTATAATAAAAGTGGGAAATTAAGTGAAGACTATGCAAGAATTTAAGGCAAATGGGAAGACTTGCAGTTATATTTACTACAGTAACTGATTAAAGGAATCAGTGATGCCTTTCAGAGATCAATGAGGTTATTTAGTGACAGCAAAGTCAGACTTTAGAAGATGGAACATTTAGTTCTTCACTGCAGGAGAGTTAGCAAGAGAAGCTCATGGGATGGAAGCTAAAGGGTAGGCAGAGAGAAGAAAAAGAACCTGAGATGTTTATAAACAAGTTCGTATATCTCAAGAAGAGATCAGTTACATAGGGCTGCCAACCAGTTTAGTTGGCAGTCTTTTTCCCTTTCTCCACTGCTTTTTGACTCTTGTTCAAAGTTTTTTTAGGCTACTAAAGGCAGTGAGGACCTAGACCAAAAGGTACTCCTCTCTGGCCATCAACAAGAAATGATTGCCAGTGGGTGTATGCGAGCATGTCAAGGATAAGAGTGCTAGTCTTCTCTACCAAAGGACACTCAGTTCTTGTGGATAAAACCTACACCTGTTGGTCAGATGCTGTTGGAGTATTGGACCCCATGATAAGAAGGTCCTCATCCAAGGAAGTTCAGCTGCCAATAAGCAGACAGTTTCTCTAGGCCAGGCAGGCTTGTTCTTGGTGAGTTAATCCTGGGACCGTTGTACGAGGTGGCTGATGTGAGCCTGCTTCTCTACTTCCTATTTCATGAAGGAACCACTGAGATAAATTTAGGACACTGAAAAATGCTCTCTGTGTCACTCACCTTTTGCTTCCTCACTGGCTTGGAATGCCAAAGACAGAGTCTGTTTGGTTGTTATTCTTCTATCTCTTGAACATACAAGTTGAAAGCAAGCCATGAACACTCTACAAGCCACAACACAATTCACTTGGGGTACAATTATAAGCACCCAGACTCCAGAGTCAGATGAATCTGGGATCAGATTCCAGGCGGGAGCTCTCCTAGCTGTAGATTTGGGCAAGTCACTTCACGTCTCCAAGCTATGGGGATGATAATCGCACCCATTTCAATAGGTTGTTTGGAATATTAAATGAAATAATGGATGTAAAGTATTCAGCTCAGTGCCTGTCATTAGTAAGCACTAAAGCAGTGTTAGTATTATTACCGGTGTTGCTGTTGTTTTCCTTTCTAGTTTCTAATCCACAGTTATGATCTTACTAAAAGTATTCCCAACAAGCTTATATGACATCATTCAACACATCAGGAATGCCATTGAACTTTTCTCTTAATAGCAAAGCCAGTTCTATTCCTGTCAGATAGGCACACATCTCTTTCTTGCCTCCCCAGTCTCTAGTCTCAAGATCTGTCTGAATTCTCTCTGCATTTCTTCTTCCCTTCCACATCTGGGCTCCAGCTTTGAGAGGCTGTGGGGTTTCTTGTTTCCTCATTTTCCACCTGAGACTCCTAGGACAGACTTAGCTATAGTTAACTTTCTTCTGCTGCCTTTAAATCATTTTTTTTTTCTTAAAAAAAAAAAAAAATCCATTCCTATGCCTGTGTCCCTAGAACCTCTACCTCTGACCACGCCTCTTCTCACAGTTACATTTCCTTTATTGCTGGGGGCTATCCAAGATAGGTGTATGTGCTCTGGGTGAGGCAAGCAGGGCAGAAGAATAAGACTTTAAAAGGATGGAATTGTTTGAACCTGCTCCGAGACTGGCCTTGGGGGATATTCTACCTCCCTCTATGTTCTTGCTTCACAGTAGTGTTGGGTAGGGCAATCATGTAGGGAAGGGAGGTAGAGTTAGTCCAGGATATGATTCTGAACACCATTGCTTGGAAAAGCTGTAACTCTTAGGGCAAGTGTCTGTTTCCTCATCTGAAGAATGAATTGTAATGAGGCTCAGAGGTTATTGCGAGGATCAAGTGGTGCCTCATGTACAGTGGATGAGCCACAGCAGGAGTGCAGTGTGATTTCTTCTCCCACAGCAGTTCTCAGACATTAAAAAGCCCAGTGCAGCTCCCCAGTGTAGGTGGGGTTTTAGACGATTAAGCAGTTAGTTTTCAAAAATAGTCACATTTAAATAATAAAATAAAAATTTCAATAACAGTGCCCATTATTGGGTTTTTCTTGCAGATTCCAAGGATGGTGAAAGTTGTTGAGGAAAGTTCACCTTACTTTAAAGTAATCAGCCCCAAAGGTATCAGCCACAAAGTCGCTCCAGGAGTGCCATCCGTGTTCCGAATCCTCTTTACTCCAGAGGAAAACAAGGTAACAGCAGCACTGGCAAGACAGTGGTTGAATGCTGGTCGCTGGCAGTTTGCAACTCGGAGCATTCACAGAGGTGGTGGTGGGGGTGTGAGCTGTCTGTCGATGGTGTCGGTGTCACTGATGGTATTGCTGCTGGTGGTGGGGAGGGGAATGGTCAGGGTGGGTGAGAGGAATGGTCAGGGTGGGTGAGAGGAGGGGTGGTGCACCACTGGGAACAGGAAAGGGCTGCCAAACAGTGATGAGGGCTTATATGAGCTGCAGGTAGCCAGACTGTAAAGAAGGGTAGCCTTCTGGATGCTTCCCTGGCACCTACCCCAGCATATTTATGTTGGACTGTGCAGCTGGAGGGACACCAAAAAGGGAAAGATGTGGTCCAGCTGTAGTGAGCTGAGACTAAGGGTAGAGATCATGGCTTCTTGGAAGTTTGGGATCCTAGTTAGTTACATCCTTCCTCCCCACCTTGTAACTAGTTTAGGAAAGAGACCGAAGATTCAAATGCTGATCACAGTATCGGTATCATTAATGGCAAAGAATGTGACCAGGGCTTGAGGCCCAGAGAAGGCCTCCTTCTGCTCCCTAGTGACGGTGGGTAACCAGCCCTTGGGGAAGGGCTCACCTCACCAGTAGCTCCGCCCAAGCGCGAGTGGGGCAGCTACAGCCGAAAGCAGAGGCCTGCCCTGTCTTCTTACCCCTGTCTGCACAGAGCCTGCGTCCAAACAGAAGTCATTTCCGCCCGGCACCACCACAGCCGTCAGGCATCTAGCCCATTTGCAGGCTCTCTCTCCTCAGGTGTGTAAATTCCAGTTACTTCTGGAAGGAAGAACTAGCTTGAGGGACGGAGGGAGGGTGGCTTCTCCCCACCCCTTCTCCAAGAGTGCAAGGTTGCGGGTTGAGTTTTCCTCTGTAAGGGGCAAAGTGGGGACTTGTGTGGAGAGAAAAGGATTTTGCCAGCATGACTGAAGGAACAAGGACAAAACAGGACAACACACCGAGGCCACAGTGGGCGTCACAAAATGCCGCTCTGCATGCAGCGGTGACGGTGCGCGGGCCTGTCCGCACTGTGCCAGGACACGGGGGACCAGAGAGCGTAATGCAGACACTGAACTAGCTTTGAATCCCTTCTTCTCTATCACTAATACTTTTTAGCTGCTGTAAATGTCATTAGCGGTGTTCCTGCTGCTGTTTCTACTTTTCTAGAGAGCAGGGATAGAGGATTTAATGTGATTTGCCAAGTATGGATCACTGTAGTGAGTGGTTAGAAATTTCATTATGTAATACTGCTGTTATTATTTTTCCACTTTGTAGTATTACTGTTCATTTCTTGGATTGTGTTTATGAACTTTTGTTTGGAGTGTTACTGGAATAAACAAAAAGATAAATAGCTCCAGAAGTAGTGCTTTTTTGCTGTACGTTATTGAAGTCCTGATTTTTTTTCCTCCAGGTTCTATATCTGAATATTATCTGTGAAGAGAATGGTTGGATTTAGTTTGGGGGTCAAATTCCTACACTGTCATTTTATTATAAAAACTGGCTATAGTAAGCCTTTGTGCAGCTTGAAATATAAAGCTTGCTGGATTCGAGGGGTTGGCTTTCCTTATTTTTTTTTTCTGTGCTGGAGAAAAAAAATGTCTTCTGTTGAATAAGTGCCATTCTACCTGTAGGCAGTCTGACTGAGAAAGAGAAACAGAACTTTCTGAAGAGGTGGAATGTGCTATGTCATCATAGGTGTGTGCATTCCATGGATGAATTCATTTGTCAAAGTTGTACACTCAGGATTTATGCTTTCTGAATATCCAAATTTTACCTTAAAAACTTAAAAATGTAATAATAGCAATAGAAAGTTGAATGGATAGAGGTACAGATGAAGCCAGAAGGACAGAACATTAGTTACTGTTGAATCTGGGCGATGAGTACATGGGGTTTGTTATACTCTTCTGTTTTATTTATAAATGTTTTTAATTTCCGCTCATCAAAAACTAAAAGCAAAGGGAGGGACTTTTGGAACTACTTATCTATACAGCAAATAATATATTTTAAGTGAGTTTGTACCTAGTTTATAAATATGAAATGCCAGCATTCCCACTGAGGATTACTCCATGGCTGTATTTTGTGGCTGCTTATCTTACTCCTAGCTTTTTTATTCCCTGTTACCATTCCATTTCACCAACATTTCCTGTGGTCTGTTGGGAAAGCCCTAATTAAAAATAAATCAGTTAAATGTTTCTTTAGTATTTCTTCTAAGTATTTGAAAGTTATCAAGGGTTACATGCATGTGTAAGAGGAGATAGGCTGAGAGTAATGGTTGACTATGAGAAGTTTATACCGTTTTCAGTACATTAGGATTTTGTGTTGGATTGGGCTCTCAGCTGTGACATAATTGACATAATATGTGTTTCTGAGGACGTAGTCTTTTACTGACTGTCTAAGACTAATGGTGGGTATTTGGGGAAGCACCTGCTGCTAGTTTTGGTCCCCATTTTTCCACAAAGATCCTGCCATCCTGCACCATCAGCAGGGCCCCATTGCAGTAGGTTTTCCGGTCATCTGGGCATCTACATTCACTCTCAACTGTTGGAACACAGAACAGCCAGCTAGGGTTAGTCCTGCTGTCTTCAGTGCTGATCCAGAATGTAGCAAAGCGGTAGCAAGACCAGATTTATTTTAGGAGGAATAAAAGTCAATCTTTTCACTGTGTCACTTTCTCCACTTGGCCAAATTGATAGCCAAAGTGCATATGTGTTTTTCCTCCTACCCCCTGCTGATCTGAACACACTTCATTCTCATTTACCCTCCTCACATCTGGAGGGTGAGATATGTAAATTGCAGCATGCCACAGTTTAATAAGCCAGTCCTCTTTCAATTGAATTTTCAGTCCCCTTTGTATATTAGCATGTCGAAGATTATAATGCAGTATACATTTTTTTTTCCTGTCATCTATTAATCTAGCTTCCTGGAGATTTAACTTGTTAAGGGTGCCAAATACCCAGATAACAGGTGCAGCAAATTCATTTCAGCTTTCCTTATCTCTTTTCACATGGACTTGAAAAAAAAGATTGATATGTTATTTATCTAATAATCCTAGTGTACATGTCATGGAAAGTAGAACTATAGTAGTCAGTGTTATCATAACACTACAAAATTCTGGAGCCTGGCATTTTTCTTGACTTCTTAAATTTGTATCTTTACTATTAAAAAGAGTATAAGAAATACTGGGCTTTCATAGGAAAGCAAAACTGGGTACATCCTTGGACTTAAGACAGCCTCAGTTTGCAGTAGTGTTGGCATATGAAAATGGCAGCAGTGGTTTACAGAAAATATGAAGTGATCCTTTTTTTTTTTTTTTTTTTTTGCTCAGTTGTGTTTTAGAAAATACCTAGCTTGTTGTCAAAATAGTTTTCTTGGTTTGTTACTATGAAATTTAAAGAACATGGCCCAGGAGGAGCCAAGATGGCGGAGGAGTAGAACAGGGAGACCACTTTCTCTCCTACAAATTCATCAAAAGAATAACTGAACGCAGAGCAAACTTCACAAAACAACTTCTGATTGCTAGCTGAGGTCATCAGGCGCCCAGAAAAGCAGCCCATTGTCTTCGAAAGGAGGTAGGACAAAATATAAAGGATAAAAAATGAGACAAAAGAGCTAAGGACGGAGATCCGTCCCGGGAAGGGAGTCTTAGGCGGCATTGCTTGGGCTAGGGTCCGGGCCTGAGTGCCCTGAGGACAGAGGGAGCTTTTGTGAGTTGCCAACTTGAACTGTGGGAGACCAAAGGAGAGAGAGTAAATTAACTGGCCCGAACACACTGCCGGCCGTTCGCAGAACAAAGGGACCGAGAAAGTCCAGAGAGGAGCTCGCAGGCTGCAGGCCGGCCCAGCCCCGCCGGAGGCAGGAGGCAGTGGGGAGGGGAAGGTCGCGGCGAGACACAGGGCGCAGGCACCCTACCGGCGCGGGCGGGGACTGGGGCTGGGGACGCGGAGGGCAGAAGGCCACGCACCCGACTGGCGCTTGCGGAAACTGAGACTGGGACCGCGGAAGGGAGTGGGCGCGCCGCACCTGGGGAAAGTGCACCCGTCAAGCCCTTGGCTGCCTGGACCGCTCTGACGGGGAAGGCACAAAGAGCAGGCGCAGCTTTTTGTTCTGCGCTTTTGTGGAACACCCGAGGGCTGGAACCGCGCGCAGCGCGGGGCGCGCTCCATATAGAGCAGCCGGGAGCCTGAGCGGCGCAGACGGAGAAAGCAGCGCCGGCCCCTCCCGGCAGCGCCAGCCCCTCCCCGCAGCGCGAGGGAACTAGCTACCTGAATAAGAGTCCACCTCTGCCCGCCTGTGTCAGGGCGCAAATGAGGCTGTGAAGAGACCGGCAAACAGAAGCCAAATAAACAAAGGGAACCGCTTCAGAAGGGACCGGTGCAACAGATTAAAATCCCTGTAGAAAACACCGACTACACCGGAAGGGGCCTGTAGATATCGAGAAGTGTAAGCTGGAACGAGGAGCTATCTGAAACTGAGCCGAACCCACACTGACTGCAACAGCTCCAGAGAAATTCCTAGATATATTTTTACTTTTTTTTTTTTTAAGTAAGAAAAAAAAATTTTTTTTTAATTTTTTTTTATTTTTTCTCTTTTATTTTCCTTTAAAATTCCCTATTATTCCCCCATTACTCCTTAATTTTCATTTTCATAGATTTTTATGATTTTTTTAATTAGGGAAAAAAATTTTTTTTCTTTCTTTTTTTTTCTTTTTTTCCCATTCTTTTTCTTTTTTCTTTCCTTTCTTTTTTTTTTCTTTCCTTTTTCTCTTCTATTTTCTATTTTTCTTTTTCTCTTATTTCTTTTAAAGTCCTCTAGTACTCCTCTATTACTCCTTAATTTTCATTTTCAATACACTATAACCTTATAAAAAAAAAAAAAAGAAGAGAAGCCCTATTTTTAAACCGAACTTCATATATATTTCTAAAATTTTTTTTGTGTGTTTTGGTTTTTGTTTTTAATATAGTATTTTTAAGAGTCTAACCTCTACTCTAGATTTTTAATTTTTGTTTTTCAGTATATGATATAAATTGTGAACATTTAAGAATCCAATATTCATTTCCCATTTTTATTCAGGAGTGTGTTGATTATTCTCTCCCAATCTTGACTGTCTGTTTTCTACCTCAGAACACCTCTATTTCCTCCTTTCCCCTTCTCTTCCCAATCCAATTCTGTGAATCTTTGTAGGTCTATGGAGAACACTCTGGGAACAGACAACTGCGTAGATCTGTCTCTCTCCTCTTGAGTCCCCCTTTTTCTCCTCCTGCTCATCTCTATCTCCCTCCTCCCTCTCCTCTTCTTCATGTAACTCTGTGAACCTCTCTGGGTGTCCCTAACAGGGGAGAATCTTTTTGCCATTAACCTAGAAGTTTTATTATCAGTGCTGTATAGTTGGAGAAGTCCTGAGACTACAGGAAGAATAAAACTGAAATCCAGAGGCAGGAGACTTAAGCCCAAAACCTGAGAACACCAGAAAACTCCTGACTACCTGGAACTTTAAGTAATAAGTGACCGTCCAAAAGCCTCCGTACCTACACTGAAACCAACCACCACCCAAGAGCCAATAAGTTTTAGAGCAAGACATACCATGCAAATTCTCCAGCAACACAGGAACATAGCCCTGAACGTCAACATACAGGCTGCTCAAGGTCACACCTAACACATAGACCCATCTCAAAACTCATTACTGGGCACTCCATTGCTCTCCAAAGAGAAGAAATCAAGTTCCACGCACCAGAACACTCACGCAAGCTTCCCTAACCAGGAAACCTTGACAAGCCAATCGTCTAACCCCACCCACTGGGTAAATCCTCCACAATAAAAAGGAACCACAGACCTCCAGAATACAGAAAGCCCACTCCAGACACAGCAATCTAAACAAGATGAAAAGGCAAAGAAATACCCAACAGGTAAAGGAACATGAAAAATGCCCACCAAGTCAAACAAAAGAGGAGGAGATAGGGAATCTACCTGAAAAAGAATTTAGAATAATGATAATAAAAATGATCCAAAATCTTGAAAACAAAATGGAGTTACAGATAAATAGCCTGGAGACAAAGATTGAAAAGATGCAAGAAATGTTTAATAAAGACCTAGAAGAAATAAAAAAGAGTCAATTAAAAATGAATAATGCAATGAATGAGATCAAAAACATTCTGGAGGGAACCAAGAGTGGAATAATGGAGACAGAAGATAGGATAAGTGAGGTAGAAGATAAAATGGTGGAAATAAATGAAGCAGAGAGGAAAAATGAAAAAAGGATCAAAAGAAATGAGGACAACCTCAGGGACCTCTGGGACAATGTGAAATGCCCCAACATTTGAATCATAGGAGTCCCAGAAGAAGAAGACAAAAAGAAAGGCCATGAGAAAATACTTGAGGAGATAATAGCTGAAAACTTCCCTAAAATGGTGAAGGAAATAGCCACCCAACTCCAAGAAACCCAGAGAGTCCCAAACAGGATAAACCCAAGGCGAAACACCCCAAGACACACATTAATCAAATTAACAAAGATCAAACACAAAGAACAAATATTAAAAGCAGCAAGGGAGAAACAACAAATAACACACAAAGGGATTCCCATAAGGATGACAGCTGATCTATCAATAGAAACCCTCCAGGCCAGAAGGGAATGGCAGGACATACTTAAAGTAATGAAAGAGAATAACCTACAACCTAGATTACTGTATCCAGCAAGGATCTCATTCAGATATGAAGGAGAATTCAAAAGCTTTACAGACAAGCAAAAGCTGAGAGAATTCAGCACCACCAAACCAGCTCTTCAACAAATACTAAAGGATCTTCTCTAGACAGGAAATGCAGAAAGGTTGTATAAACATGAACCCAAAACAACAAAGTAAATGACAACAGGACCACACCTATCAATAATTACCTTAAATGTAAATGGGTTGAATGCACCAACCAAAAGACAAAGACAAAGACAACAAAGACAAGACCCCTATATATGCTGTCTACAAGAGACCCACCTCAAAACAAGAGACACATACAGACTAAAAGTGAAGGGCTGGAAAAAAATATTTCACGCAAACGGAGACCAAAAGAAAGCAGGAGTCACAATACTCATATCAGATAAAATAGACTTTCAAATAAAGGATGTGAAAGGAGACAAAGAAGGACACTATATAATGATCAAAGGATCAATCCAAGAAGAAGATATAACAATTAGAAATATATATGCACCCAACATAGGAGCACCGCAATATGTACGGCAAACGCTAATGAGTATGAAAGAGGAAATTAATAGTAACACAATAATAGTGGGAGACTTTAATACCCCACTCACAACTATGGATAGACCAACTAAACAGAAAATTAACAAGGAAACACAAACCTTAAATGACACAATGGACCAGCTAGACCTAATTGATATCTATAGGACATTTCACCTGAAAACAATCAACTTCACCTTTTTCTCAAGTGCACACGGAACCTTCTCCAGAATAGATCACATCCTGGGCCATAAATCTGGTCTTGGAAAATTCAAAAAAATTGAAATCATTCCAGTCATCTTTTCTGACCACAGTGCAGTAAGATTAGATCTCAATTACAGGAAAAAAAAATTGTTAAAAATTCAAACATATGGAGGCTAAATAACACACTTCTGAATAACCAACAAATCATAGAAGAAATCAAAAAAGAAATCAAAATATGTATAGAAATGAATGAAAATGAAAACACAACAACCCAAAACCTATGGGACACTGTAAAAGCAGTGCTAGGGGGAAGGTTCATAGCATTACAGGCTTACATCAAGAAACAAGAAAAAAACCAAATAAATAACCTAACTCTACACCTAAAGCAATTAGAGAAGGAAGAAATGAAGAACCCCAGGGTTAGCAGAAGGAAAGAAATCTTAAAAATCAGGGCAGAAATAAATGCAAAAGAAACTAAAGAGACCATAGCAAAAATCAACAAAGCTAAAAGCTGGTATTTTGAAAAAATAAACAAAATTGACAAACCATTAGCAAGACTCATTAAGAAACAAAGAAGAACCAAATTAACAAAATTAGAAATGAAAATGGAGAGATCACAACAGACAACACTGAAATACAAAGGATCATAAGAGACTACTACCAGCAGCTCTATGCCAATAAAATGGACAACTTGGATGAAATGGACAAATTCTTAGAAAAGTATAACTTTCCAAAACTGAACCAGGAAGAAATAGAAGATCTTCACATCTTACTCAAACTCTTCCAGAAAATTGCAGATGAAGGTAAGCTTCCAAACTCATTCTATGAGGCCACCATCACCCTAATTCCAAAACCAGACAAAGATGCCACAAAAAAAGAAAACTACAGGCCAATATCACTGATGAACATAGATGCAAAAATCCTTAACAAAATTCTAGCAAACAGAATCCAACAACATATTAAAAAAATCATACACCATGACCAAGTGGGCTTTATCCCAGGAATGCAAGGATTCTTTAATATCCGTAAATCAATCAATGTAATACACCACATTAACAAATTGAAAGATAAAAACCATATGATTATCTCAATAGATGCAGAGAAAGCCTTTGACAAAATTCAACATCCATGTATGATTAAAACTCTCCAGAAAGCAGGAATAGAAGGAACATACCTCAACATAATAAAAGCTATATATGACAAACCCACAGCAAGCATCACCCTCAATGGTGAAAAATTGAAAGCATTTCCCCTGAAATCAGGAACAAGACAAGAGTGCCCAGTCTCACCACTACTATTCAACATAGTGTTGGAAGTTTTGGCCACAGCAATCAGAGCAGAAAAAGAAGTAAAAGGAATCCAGATAGGAAAAGAAGAAGTGAAACTCTCACTGTTTGCAGATGACATGATCCTCTACATAGAAAACCCTAAAGACTCTACCAGAAAATTACTATAGCTAATCAATGAATATAGTAAATTTGCAGGATATAAAATTAACACACAGAAATCCCTTGCATTCCTATATACTAACAATGAAAAAACAGAAAGAGAACTTAAGGAAACAATACCATTCACCATTTCAACAAAAAGAATAAAATACTTAGGAGTATATCTACCTAAAGAAACAAAAGACCTATACATAGAAAACTATAAAACACTGATGAAAGAAATCAAAGAGGACACAAACAGATGGAGAAACATACCGTGTTCATGGATTGGAAGAATCAATATTGTCAAAATGGCTATTCCACCCAAAGCAATCTATAGATTCAATGCAATCCCTATCAAGCTACCAACGGTATTTTTCACAGAATTTTTCAAAGAATTTCACAATTTGTATGGAAATACAAAAAACCTTGAATAGCCAAAGCAATCTTGAGAAAGAAGAATGGAACTGGAGGAATCAACCTGCCTGACTTCAGGCTCTACTACAAAGCCACAGTCATCAAGACAGTATGGTACTGGCACAAAGACAGAAATATAGATCAATGGAACAGAATAGAAAGCCCAGAGATAAATCCACGAACCTATGGACACCTTATCTTTGACAAAGGAGGCAAGGATATACAATGGAAAAAAGACAACCTCTTTAACAAGTGGTGCTGGGATAACTGGTCAACCACTTGTAAAAGAATGAAACTAGACCACTTTCTAACACCATACACAAAAATAAACTCAAAATGGATTAAAGATCTAAATGTAAGACCAGAAACTATAAAACTCCTCGAGGAGAACATAGGCAAGACACTCTCCGACATGATTCACAGCAGGATCCTCTATGACCCACCTCCCAGAATTTTGGAAATAAAAGCAAAAATAAACAAATGGGACCTAATGAAACTTAAAAGCTTTTGCACAACAAAGGAAACTATAAGCAAGGTGAAAAGACAGCCCTCAGATTGGGAGAAAATAATAGCAAATGAAGAAACAGAAAAGGATTAATCTCAAAAATATACAAGCAACTCCTGAAGCTCAATTCCAGAAAAATAAATGACCCAATCAAAAAATGGGCCAAAGAACTAAACAGACATTTCTCCAAAGAAGACATACAGGTGGCTAACAAACACATGAAAAGATGCTCAACATCACTCATTATCAGAGAAATGCAAATCAAAACCACAATGAGGTACCATTACACGCCAGTCAGGATGGCTGCTATCCAAAAGTCTACAAGCAATAAATGCTGGAGAGGGTGTGGAGAAAAGGGAACCCTTTTACACTGTTGGTGGGAATGCAAACTAGTACAGCCACTATGGAAAACAGTGTGGAGATTTCTTAAAAAACTGGAAATAGAACTGGCATATGACCCAGCAATCCCGCTTCCGGGCATACACACTGAGGAAACCAGATCTGAAAGAGACACGTGCACCCCAATGTTCATCGCAGCACTGTTTATACTAGCCAGGACATGGAAGCAACCTAGATGCCCATCAGCAGATGAATGGATAAGGAAGCTGTGGTACATATACACCATGGAATATTACTCAGCCATTAAAAAGAATTCATTTGAACCAGTCCTAATGAGATGGATGAAACTGGAGCCCCTTATACAGAGTGAAGTAAGCCAGAAAGATAACATTACAGCATACTAACACATATATATGGAATTTAGAAAGATGGTAACGATAACCCTATATGCAAAACAGAAAAAGAGACACGGAAATACAGAACAGACTTTTGAACTCTGTGGGAGAAGGTGAGGGTGGGATGTTTCGAAAGAACAGCATGTATACTATCTAGGGTGAAACAGATCACCAGCCCAGGTTGGATGCATTAGACAAGTGCTTGGGCCTGGTGCACTGGGAAGACCCAGAGGAATCGGGTGGAGAGGGAGGTGGGAGGGGGGATCGGGATGGGGAATACGTGTAAATCTATGGCTGATTCATATCAATGTATGACAAAACCCACTGAAATGTTGTGAAGTAATTAGCCTCCAACTAATAAAAAAAAATGGATTAAAAAAAAAAAAAAAAGAACATGGCCCAAGAAGAATAGAAAACCATTACAATAACTTGTTATCCAGGTGTACATATTTTTTGAAAAAGTTTTAAAATTTTTAATTGGAGAATAATTGGTTCACAATGTTGTATTGGTTCTGCTCACAGCAATGCACACCAACCATAAGTATACTGTAGTGCTAGCATTTTGAATTGGAATATAGATGTTATAAGATTTGCCACAATCAGCAATTCTTGTTGACAAAAATAACGATAGGGATTTAGTTTTCTTTCTGCCTCGAATTCGCCCTCCTTGGTTCTGTCTAGGTTCCCCTTGTAATCCAGGTGCTTAGCATAGGGCCTAACACACAGCAAATTGCAGTTAATATTTGAAAAGTGAGATAAGTAAGTTCATCTCAAGAAAATAAAACGTAGTTTCTTCAACTTGAGGATGGCCTAAAGATGATAAAAGCAAAGGCATAAAAAAAGGGGGCTCAAATATCTCTTCGTGCCATCAATGTATTCAGTTCAGTTCAGTTGCTCAGTCATGTCCGACTTTTTGCGACCCCATGAACTACAGCATGCCAGGCTTCTCTGTCCATCACCAGCTCCTGGAGCTTGCTCAGACTCATGTCTATCAACTCGGTGATGCCATCCAACTATCATCCTCTGTTGTCCCCTTCTCCTCCTGCCTTCAATATTTCCCAGCATCAGGGTCTTTTCCAGTGAGTCAGTTCTTTGCATCAGGTAGCCAAAGCATTGGAGTTTCAGCTTCAGCATCAGTCCTTCCAATGAACACCCAGGACTGATCTCCTCTAGGATGGACTGGTTTGATCTCCTTGCAGTCCAAGGGACTCTCAAGAGTCTTCTCCAACACCACAGTTCAAAAGCATCAATTCTTCTGCGCTCAGCTTTCTTTATAGTCCAATTCTCACATCCATACATGACCACTGGAAAAACCATAGCCTTGACTAGATGGACTTTTGTTGGCAAAGTAATGTTTCTGCTTTTTAATATGCTGTCTAGGTTGTTCATAACTTTCCTTCCAAGGAGTAAGTGTCTTTTAATTTCATGGCTGCAGTCACCATCTGCAGTGATTTTGGAGCCCCCAAAAATAAAGTCAGCCACTGTTCCACTGTTTACCCAACTATTTGCCATGAAGTGATGGGACTGGATGCCATGATCTTAGTTTTCTGAATGTTGAGCTTTAAGCCAACTTTTTCGCTCTCTTCTTTCACTTTCAAGAGGCTCTTTAGTTCTTCTTCACTTTCTTCCATAAGGGAGATGTCATCTGCATATCTGAGGTTATTGATATTTCTCCCAGCAATCTTGATTCCAGCTTGTGCTTCCTCCAGCCCAGCGTTTCTCATGATGTACTCTGCATGTAAGTTAAACAAGCAGGGTGACAATATACAGCCTTGACGTACTCCTTTTCCTATTTGGAACCAGTCTGTTGTTCCATGTCCAGTTCTAACTGTTACTTCCTGACCTGCATAACAGTTTTCTCAAGAGGCAGGTCAGAATTTTCCACAGTTTATTTTGATCCATATAGTCAAAGGCTTTGGCATAGAGAGTAAAGCAGAAATAGATGTTTATCTGGAACTCTCTTGCTTTTTCGATGATCCAGCAGATGTTGGCAATTTGATCTCTGGTTTCTCTGTCTTTTCTAAATCCAGCTTGAACATCTGGAAGTTCACGGTTCACGTATTGCTGAAGCCTGGCTTGGAGAATTTTAAGCAGTGCTTTGTTAGTGTGTAAAATGAGTGCAATTGTGCAGTAGTTTGAATTTTCTTTGGCATTGCCTTTCTTTGGGATTGGAATGAAAACTGACCTTTTCCAGTCCTGTGGCCACTGCTGAATTTTCCAAATTTGCTGACATATTGAGTGCAGTACTTTCACACCATCATCTTTTAGGATTTGAAATAGCTCAACTGTCTAAGGCCATACCACCTTGAACGCACCCGATCTCGTCTGAAATAGCTCAACTGGAGTTCCTCTCCTCCACTAGCTTTGTTCGTAGTGATACTTCCTAAGGCCCACTTGACTTCACATTCCAGGATGTCTGGCTCTAGGTGAGGGATCACAGCATCATGATTATCTGGGTCGTGAAGATCTTTTTTGTAGAGCTCTTCTGTGTATACTTGCCACCTCTTCTTAATATCTTCTGCTTCTGTTCAGTCCATACCATTCTGTCCTTTATTGAGCCCATCTTTACATGAAATGTTCCCTTGGTATCTCTAATTTTCTTGAAGAGATCTCTCGTCTTTCCTATTCTATTATTTTCCTCTGTTTCTTTGCATTGATCCCTGAGGAAGGCTTTCTTTTCTCTTCTTGCTATTCTTTGGAACTCTGCATTCGAATGGGTATATCTTTCCTTTTCTCCTTTGCTTTTCACTTCTCTTTTTTTCACAGCTATTTGTAAGGCCTCCTCAGACAGCCATTTTGCTTTTTTGCATTTCTTTTTCTTGGGGATGGTCTTGATCCCTAATAACCTATAATGGAAAATAATCTGAAAAATAATATATGTGTATATGTATAACTGAATCACCTTGCTCCTCACCTGAAACATGTGAGTCAGCTATACTTCAATAAAATCAATTTATGATGAAAAAAATAAGTAATCCACTGTGCCCCAAGCTATTAAAAATCAAATAAAGCAAGGATGTAGACTTAGCCTTTGAATCTGGCGAAGTCATTAGTGACCTTGGTGAGAACAGTTTCTGTGGAATGTTGGTTACAGAAGCCTGATGGGGTGGGTAGAAGAAAAATGGAAAATGAGGAGGTGGTGATATTGAATATAAATAACACCATTGGGGAGTTTTGCTGTAAAGAGTAATCGGAAAATGGGGCGGTAGCTAGAGGTGGGTGTTGAGATTGAGGGTTGGTTATTTAATATTTAAGATGAGGCTATTTAAGCATTGTTTAAGCTAATGTTTATATAAGCAATTTAAGCATTGTTATAGGCTGATGTTTATTTAAGCGATTTAAGCGTTGTTATAAGCTGTGAATATTCAGTGAAGAGGGAAAATTGCTGCTTCGGGAAAATCCTAAGGTGAGTAAAAAGGTTGATCTAGTATTCGAGGCAAGAAGTTGGTCTTAGGTAAGAACAGGAGTGAAGGCAGAGTAATGGACTTAGATACAGGTAGACTGGTAGGTTTAAGGTAACTTAGCAAAAAAGCTCGAGGATATTATCTTAAATGATGATTTGTACATGAATCATGAGGTAACCACATTATTGTTATATACAAATAATAAAAGTGATCAAAATAAATTTGAAAGTCCTTGGGCATCTTCACAAGCCAAAGCTTAGGTGCCCCTAGGAAGCTGAGACCTCAGCTAAATCATATTAAGACTCAAGAGTGATAGAGAATAAGGCTCATGAGACCTGATTAGTCTTATTTTCAAATTGATTAGGACTTGAGAACTGATTCTTCCCTTTAGAAAGGTGAATTTCAGAGTGAGAATATACTGTAAAGTAGTTTTAACTGGTTAGGAAATTTATAATGTTTTTTAAGGACAGTGAGTATTAGATGTGCTGAGTCCTAATCACACCTGGTTTTACTGTGTTAGCCATTCCACCTCAAGTTTAGGAGTGGAGAAAAGACAGAAAGAGGATAGTGAGGGCTTAATCACATGGGCTGTACTCACTCTTGAATGCCTGGGGAGTTGTTTGCTACAGTAGAAGACATCATTTTTCTTTGCCTAAGATATTAAAGGACAGAATTATTGCCACATTTGCTTTCTGTCACGGAGCTAATATAAAATCAAGATTCATTCTTTCCACTTCTCAGAGTCAAATCTGCCACTTTAGTATTCCACTGCATCTTTTTTTTTTTTTTTTTAAGTTTGGAGGATAGGCATGTTGGAAGGAAGGCTATTGGACAAAAAACTGGATTGGAAATTTCATCTGGAGACCATTTAGCATTTTAGGATGTAAAGTAATTCATGACTAAGTCTCTCATAGTACAGGAGAAAGAGTTTGGAATAAATATTTTGGCTCTGAATGGTGACCTGGTTGCTCTGAATTTAAGTACAGTAGAAGGAAGTACATCAGCTAAAGCAGTTGCTTAGCTTGCAGGCTGAAAAATCCTCCCAAGTCACAATACATGAATTAATTTTAAGCCAATAGAGCAATATATAATTGTATATTATATAATCTAATATAGTCATCTTAAATATAGAACTTTAGTGATTAGAGTACATTTTTAAGGAGTTGTGTGAAGAATTTCTTCATATTCTTTTATGTGAATTGATTATGAAAAAGTATATAGTTCTGATAAAATTTCAAATCTTCCTCATTGGGAAATTTGAAAAGATTTGAACACATCCCTGTGAATATTTCAACTAGCCTCCTACACTATTTTCAGCTGTCTTCAGTTCCTTATAGAACAAGACAGAGAATTATGTAAATATAAAAAAAATTACTTGCAGATCACCTCTCATCGTGGACTCAGCAGCATCTTTTGTTCTCTCTGTCAAAGCCTCAGTTAATATTAAGTTTCCACATATGCCAGCAGCTTTCCAGTTTCTAATTCCCAACAAAACCTTTGCTTGCTGGGTTTGATCTCCTAAGAAAAAGTGAAAATAGTACTTATCTCTTTAGGATTCTGATGTAATCAGACTAGACTGTTTCGTTGTTGAATTCTGTGGCATTTTCTAGGATCAAGTATGCTTCATGTGACTTGTACTTCCTTATATCTGAATGGCATAATTTTTGAGCCTGCTATTACCGTGCAGAAACCAGAATCAATTGAAGAACTGAGTCCAATTCATGAAATTCATGAAATTTACTTAAATTTCATGAATACTGCCCACTAATTTTCATTACTTGCTCCTACCTTAGGAACTTTATGTTTGCAACTCCCCTCACCATTTCTAGATGTTACCTGACTGGATGCTTTCCTATTCAGGTCTCCATCCTCACGTCCTCAGGGAGGCCTTCTTGGCTGTTCTAACCTAAAGCAGCCCCTTCCTATGGTGTCACTTCACCATTTTATTTTCTTCAAAGTCCTTGTTGTTTTCCAAAATTATTCTGTTCTATTATTATCATCATTAATTACCAGGATTACCATTATTATCCCAACAACAAGAGTACATAAATTGAGTTTTTCCTACATGCCTTATGCAAATCATTGTGTTTTATGCAACATTTTTGTAATGACAACTAACATTCATTGAATACTTACTACTCACCAAGCACTAGGCTAAGCATTTATTATACTAAGCCAGGTCAGTGTCATCTCTTGCTTGGACTGCTGCAGTGGCTTCCTAACTGGCCACCCTTTTTTCATCTTAGCCTCTTTACGGTTCATTGCCTACATAGCAGCTAGTCATTCTTCTAAAACACAAGTCAGGTACATCATGATCAGCTTTCAGCATCATTCATGTTTTTGGCCGTCCTCAGGTCCTCCCAATGGCTTACAAGCTCCTATGTCATCTGGCCTCCCACCACCTCCTTGCTGTATCTCTAACCTCTCCTTGCCGTTTTCCCCTCTGGCCACGGTCTCTGAGTCATCCTTTGCTCAAATTACCACCCACCCCCCTGGTATCATTTCTCCCTTCACTTAGGTTTCTGCTGAAATGTCACCTTCTCATAGAGGCCTTTCCCTGCTCACTTATGTCTCATTTCTCTTCACTCTGCATCATATTACTCATTTGTCTGTCTTCAGTAAATACCTGTTGAATGTTTATTAAATACCAGGTCCTGTTCTCAACACTGGGTATGTGAAGTCAGTACAGTGGGCAGAATCCCTGTCGGCATGGAGATATGGGGTAGGCATAAAATAGACTCAATAAATAGGAAGCACATAAGGTCACTTTGGGAAAGCTAAAGCAAATGAAAGGCTCAGGTTGATGAGACAGGAGAGGGAGAGTTAAGTTTACAGTAGGGCAGTCGGAGGAGGCCTAGGGGAGACAATGGACATTTTGCAAGGTCCTGAAGAAAGTGAGGGAGCGAGTGATGTGAATAACTACATGGAAGTGTGTTCTGGATGGAAGGAACATTGAGTTTGAAGGCTCTGAAGGGAGAGCATGTCTAAAATACTCAAGGAGCAGAAGGCGAGGCTGTAGCTGGAGGATAGGAGCCAGTGGGGGAGGGAGGTGTGGCTAGAGAAGTGACAGGGGTGCCAGATAATAGCACTCAGCGCACCCCACCTCTCTGTTTGGGAGATTTTGAACAGAGGAGCCTCCCGAGCTGACATGTCTGGCCCTTGTGTGTAAGATAGAGTTTCAGGGAGTAAGGTTTGAAATAAAGGGTCCAGTTAGAAGATCCTGAAAAGATTGGAGGGGGTAGGGTCAGGTCAAGATGGCAGAGTAGAGATAGTGAGACCTAATTGTGGTCTAGATATATTTTGAGGGTCAGTCCTATATGTTTACTAAGAAATTGAGAAATAGAGCAATTAAGGATGTCTCATGCCAAAGTATTAAATCCAGACCACTGGAAGGATGTAGATGCCAGTACCGAGATAGGGAGGCAGTAAAGGGACAGATTTAAAGTGGAAAGAAGGTCATGAGCAGGCCTTCAGTCAGCATTCTGGAGCTCTTGTGGGCATGAGAAAAGGCTGCTCCTGTAGACTGATTCAGTAGGCACTGTCAGAGTGAACTGGATTTCAGGCCCCACTCCTTCCCTTGGCAGGGCCTCTCTGCACAGCTGTAGGCAATGGCATTAGTCAGGGACTTTGCTCTGGGCCATGGTAAGTTTGTAGCCATTGAGATGCTGATTGGGCTGCTGGGTTCAGGGAGGCAGAGAGACTACAGATGTAAGGCTGTGTCATGAGACCACACCTAGCTGTTTTATCTTTATATTTTTCATGTATTTGTGTATGTATTACATTGTACATTAGGTCGCTTTATTTACTCATTCATTGTCTCCGCCATCACTGTGTAAGCTCGAGGTGAACCATGTCTGTGTTTACTACTCAGTTGTGTTGTACCCAGACCCAGCTCAGTGCCTGGCACCTGAACACTGATTGACATGGTACCACTGCTTCCTACTTGTCCTGTGGATTTCATGAAATTGAGTGCATGGCCTTAAGGTCTAATTGTCAGTTTGTCAGACGTTCCCATTTTCTGCTCAGTACTTCAAGTCCAAAGAGGTTTTAAAATCCTCACCACTGAAAACCATTTGTTATGTGATTACCAAAAGGAAACTTGAGTTCCAAGAGGCCATAATACTTAATCAAGATTGCCTTGCAGCCAAAAACACACGCTAAAATGATGGGGAAACTTGAAGGAAAATGATCCTGGTTTAGATAGCAAATTCCTTTCACGGTGACTTCTGAGCTTCTGGCCTATTCTTTAGGGGACTGTTGACACTTCGCTTTCACGTTTAGATTTGCTTGTTGGTGAGGGTTTACTTTTAACTTTACTCTGGTGCATTGAGGGTAAGAATTCCAATTTTATGAGAGGAGGTAAAGGGTGACTCGATTCAGTACTTCTGTTGTATTTATGCATTTAGACTTATGACAGGGAAGATAGATGCCCAAGACCCTCACATTTTTATTTGGAATGGTCAGTAATGGCTTTGCACATGAGGTGAGGTTTGAAATGGCTCTGTGTTCTTTAGCTATTGTTGTATAATGACAGACCACTCCCAAATTCAAGTATTAAGGCTCATAAGACTATGGTTTAGATAAACTTGATGGGACCCCGTCATGAGTTGAGTAAGCAACTGCTTAACTTGGCTGGGCTCTCTCACATATCTGGTGCCTCAGTCTGGTCTAGCATGGCCCTGGCTGGGATAACTGGGCTGCCATCCTGCAGTAGGCTAGACCAGACTTACTTACATGGCATGATTTAAAGATCTAGACCAGAAATGCCCAAAACTTCTGGAGGCCTTAACCTGGACCTGGCACAGCATAAGTTCTACCAAATTCCATTGGTCAGAACACAGTTGAAGAAATAGACTCAACTCATGATGGAGAAGCTGTACAGTCATATTGCAAGAGTGCCGTTAGAGACCATTAATTGGAGCTATCAGTCTAATAGATGGCTTGAAGGATAAGTAGGTAGGGTTTAAAAGGAGAACATGAAGTTGCTGGTGTGAACCTCCTCTGGTCTAAAGAAGAATGCACCTCAACTATCCTGCATCCCAGCTCCCTAATGTCTGAGAAACACAAGAAGTATAAGCTTCTCTATTGGCTTGTAGGTTTTAATTAATCTCATTGGATATTAATTAATCTCATTGAAAGTATATCTTTCTGGAGAAGATTTCATAGAATATATATATATATACACACACACTACACTGTTTCCAAGATGCTTGGCATATAGCCATATTTCTTATAGTTATCTGGATCATTGGTGTTTTCACAAGTAATGATTGTCTCCTTCTCTTGTAGGATTATGCCCATATGTTGACCTGTGTTACTGAAAGAGAAAAGTTTATTGTGCCCATCAAAGCTAGAGGTGCACGAGCCATCATAGATTTTCCAGACAAGCTGAATTTTTCCACGTGCCCTGTCAAATACAGCACTCAGAAGACCCTGCTGGTACGAAACATTGGCAACAAAGATTCTGTGTTTCACATCAAAACTCATAGGTATGCATTCCTTCAGCTCTTGGTTTTGATTGATTTCTAGCTAATCTAGTCCACACATGTAATTTCCCAGAATAGCAGTCAAGATGCAACTGCTTATTACAATCTTCAGTTGCAAGGATGGGAGACCTCCTTGACATGGGGCAGACTTCCTCTTCATCCCATGAGAAAACCAAAATTCAAGGTTACCTATTTGGGTATAAGTGGTTTTCTGAAATGCTGGATAAGAGACTGAGCAATAGAGAGATTGCATAACTTGCTCAAGAGCACACAGCTAGTAAGCGAAGGTGTTCAATGTTAATCTGATTATTTATTTGGTAGCTACAGTGTAGTAGACAGTGAGATAGTACAAATATGGCCCTCAAGGACCTCTCTTATAAGACAGGAAAGAACAGTTGTTATGGGACATGAAAATGCTGGCTGATGAGCAGGACCATAGTAAGAATGGCCAGCCTGGGAAGACAGGAGACAGAAGGTCAAGTTCTTTGCTGTGGCTTTTTGAAAAATAGTGCAGATCCTGAGCTGGATCATGAATTCGTTTTCATAAGGGCTTTATCTGTGGAATCCTTTGCTATTTTAAGGATACATCTCTTCAGAAAGGATTAGCATTTACTTCTGCCTGGTTACCAAAGGTTAGACCACATACACTGCCCTTCTGGGAATTTCTTGGCTTAGGGTTTCCTGGACTGAGCATGCATGTCTGAACCCCAAACCTGTAGAAGACACGTGTCCAATATGAATTCCCTAGAGTCCCTATTTCCCTCCCTTAGAACCAAGATAGACATTTTTCCTTGTGCTAATATTTTGGTAGTCTTTGACGTTTCTCAGGTTTATATGGGGATTTTGTTGCCAGTCCCCCCTCACTTCACCATCCCAAGACCGTGTCTCCTGGTTTAGCAGGGCTGTTAAAACCCAGGCTTCAAGGGCTCAGTCGCCTACTGCTCTGGTTCTTATTTTCCTGAGGATTTGAATCCTGTGGATTTGCCTTTTCTTTTTTTTCACACGCTTAGCTGTACATTTACGTAAGTTACTTTTTTATCCAGACTTCCTAGGTATTTTCTGGTGGGATAGTTTTCACGTTACTTGGTCTGCTATGTTATAAGTAGCAGGGATGCCATAATGTAGGTTGAGGCACATCCCACAGGAGGGAATTTGTGCTTATTCTTACATGTGTCCTAGGAGCATCACTATCTGTAAACAAGTTCATGTAGATTCAAGTTTCTGTCTGATATCATTTGTTCCTGGCTGAAATCTACTTTAATATTTCTTGTAGCACAAATCTAGTGGATATTCTATCAGTTTTTGTCTACCTGAAAAAAAGCATATTGTCTTCATTTTTGAAAGGTTTTTTTTCTATAGAGTTGTGAATTCTGTATACATTTGATGAATATAGAATTATATATACATTTTTTAGTACTTGAAAGATGTCACTTTATTGGCTTTTGGCTTACATTTTTCTAATGAGATTTTAGAGATTTCTAGCTTTGTTCGTCTATAGGTAATTATATCTTTTTCTTGGGCTACCTTCAAGATTTCTGAAGATATTTGGTTTTTAGCAGTTTAAATGTGATGAATCTAGGTGTGGATTTTGTTTTTGGTTATTTTTTAAGAATTTTATTTTGCTTTTATTTTGTTTTGATCTTAATCCTGCGTGATGTTCTCTGAGCTTCTTGGATCTTTCCTTATTTTTGGAAAATATCAGCTATTATCTCTTCAAATATGTCTTTTGTTTTTGCTCCATCCTCTTTCATCATTTCTTCTGCTTGTGGGAATGCTCTGCCTGCCACAGGTGAACTCCTCAGCACACGTCTCATCTTAATTAGGAGCAGGGCATTGCCCATTTTTGTTGGCCCTGCAATGTCAGCTCTCTAATGGGTTTGAGAAAAATTGTGATTTTGTGGTTTATCTGGCGTTTTTCATTGTTAAGGTAGGAGAAACACTCTTTCAAGCTTTCTACCTCCTAGGTGGAAGCAGGACTCTGACCCACTTTAGATAAATCAGTCAGCAGAGGCAAAGGAAAAACTCTTGTCAATCAGTGTCTCCTCAGATTGTCAAAGTACTTATAAAGCTTTTGTTTGCATTTTGTGGTGAGACTCATATTTTGATTGAAGGGAAGGGAGCAAGTTGTTCAACTGGCTCACTGTCACTTAGAAAGAACCAATCTCTTTTCATTAAGAAAAAAGACCCTTCATAACCGCCATCCATAATACACGTTAAAAACTTCCTGTTACATTGGTATTGTTCCAGTGAAAGAGAGAATCCACGTAAGGTGGAAAAACAAACACAGGCAGCATATCTTCCTGAATTGTTTGGCTGAATCTTCAAAACTACACATAAATGGCAATACATTCATATAAAGTAAAACGAAATCACAGATTTATTTATTTATTTTTTTAAAATTTATTTATTTTTATTTATTTATTTATTTATTTATTTTTTATTAGTTGGAGGCTAATTATTTCACAACATTTCAGTGGGTTTTGTCATACATTGATATGAATCAGCCATAGAGTTACACGTATTCCCCATCCCGATCCCCCCTCCCACAGATTTAATAGTATGAAGTTGCAGGAAAAGATCTAAAACTTTTGTATCCATACAACTGGAAGTGAATCATAATGTGGAAACACTTCTAAGGTAAAATGGTGAGCTAACTCAAGGACTAGCCAGGAATCATGATAACATTAGAAACTCTAGTCCCACATTTTAATTTTACAGATGAAAGAAGTAAGGTCTGAGAAGGGAAATGACTCATTCAAGTTCTTCCAATAAGTTAATATAAAACTTGGATTGAAAACAAACATGGGCCAGTCCTGGCCTTGTTTACCTTAAGATCCATTCCTTGCCCTTGTAGACTTTGCTCAGCATCAGTGTTGGGCTGTGTTAGCCTCCCTAGCCTGTGGACCTGCTGTATTCCAGCTGCGTTTGTCCAGCGGGGTGGGAACTAGAAGGAGGTTGGAGAGTGGGAAGAAGTCAGAGTATTTCTCTTTCTCCCTTTCCGACTTCAGCAGAGGCCCCAGCAAGTGGCTGCATTTCCTCTACCCTTCTAGCTCCTGTCAGACAGACCTGCCGTGGTTCCAGCTTCCACCCGCTCCCCAGGATCTGCTAATACTTCCTCCTCTCCTTTGGTCTCTAGCACAGTGATGGAAGTGGCTTACTGCTGTTACCAATCCCTGAGCTAGTTTACCATCTTAAGTTGGGCTTTTCATAGCTTTCATCTTCTATATGATCAAATCTTTCAGTTGAATTTCCTGTTCATTTTTGTTTTCCTGTGTAGGTTCTGCATCAAATGGTACTTTTACGTTCTTTCCTCTAAATGTGTGTATTCCAACCATGATGTAGATTCTGCGAGTTACTTCTAAATCCTTCCAATAAATCCCCTTTCTGTCTAAGTTCGCCAGAATTGGTTTCTGAAGAATGCAGCTGATTTTGTGGTCACATTGTATTAAATCCAAATGTCTGGGGAGATCCCCTGATGACTATCTATTCTAAAAAATGCATAGGTGATTATGTTGCCCAGGCAGGACTGAGGACCCCTCTTTCATTGACAACATGATTGTCAACAGACATAGTGGATCAGTAATAGTTTGGGAAGTCAAAAAGTCTTGCTTCTTTTATGGTCATTATACAGTTAGATATATCTTTTAGGAAATTGTTTAAAAAAAGCAAATCATATTATTTTCATTGAAATAATGGCTTAATTAATGGTTAAGTTTATAAATAGGTTCATATAAATAACAAAAAGTAAAACTCTATGTGTCTGTTGCTCCCATTAGAATATGAGCTTCTCAAAAGCAAGGATTTTATCTCTTTTCATTTGTATGTCCCCAGCATCTAGCAAAGTGTCTAGAATAAATAAGTGCTCAATAAATGTTTATAGGATGTCTAACCAACAGTATATCACAACAGCAGAGCTACAACTATAAACCTCTATAATAATTTAAAATAAAAAACATGCTCCAAGTACTATAAAAGAGGCATAATGTTTTTTTACACTATAAAAGGAGCCTCAATGTGCTGTAAAATATACAGAGAACACAAACAATAAGTTTTCAACTTTATTACAGATTTGACCTAAAACTCTTGTAGGTACCAGAATAACTTTGACTATTAAAGTAGGATTAATTTTGGAAGGTGAAATAGAAAGAATGAAGAAGCAATTTTAAAATCTAAAATCTCAATTTAGGAATCAATTAATAAGAAAGATTCTCTAAAGGAAAAAAATACTAATTTCATATTCAGTGTTTAATATAATACAACCAATATTTAGCCTTCTGCTAAAATATTGAATCATTTGGATGGGATATTTTAGTTCTTATGAGCAGTTCATAATGAATTGAACAAAAACTCAAAATCTTTCTCATGGCTCATGATTTTTCACAAACCTGAATTCCCTCCCTGATCAAGTATGCAGTATTAATGAGGATGTCAAAACCAGACATTCTGGTAGACAGAGCCAGCCTTATACCCTGGAGGAACAGCACCTTTTACCTCTTTGTAAGATCATTTTCTGGTACTTGATATTCTCTAGCCTTTTCTGTCTGTCTGCCTTTAGTAAAATGAAGTACAGAATCAAATTATAGACAATGTTTAAGCACCAGAACTTAACACACTCTCTCCAATTAATGTCTGATTTATTGAGGAAGCTTAGGCAGCTCTAAGTAGCAATGACTCTCCCCGGTGACTTTCTAACCACTGAAGAAGTTTAGTGTAATGTAAGCCCAACAATTAGCACAAAAAGGAAGAAACTGTTACCACTCTTTAGAATTAGGATTTCTAGAGGTCCTAAGAAGAATCCCTTTGTCCATAGAAAATTAATTTAGGTTCTGTAATGTAATACTAATTCATTCCAAAACTGTTATTTTGCTACTGAGAAATGTTTGAAAAGAAAATGAAAACACAGTGTAGGAAGAAAAATATTAGGAACAAGGGAAGCAGAGATAGAAGAAAATACTACAGTGTTTTTCTCAAAGCCAGGAAGCTGGGGCCAGTTCTTAATTCTTTCTGAGCCTTTAAGAAAGGAAAAAACTTTAAAGACGGTAAGATTCGCCTTCATCTCCCATCAAGTAGAAATTCTTGAGATACCAGAAGTCTGCTCCTTCTGTATTCCCCCGAAATGGTAGAAAGATTAAGTAAAAAATAGATATATTTTTAATTTCCCTTTAAAAGTTGATTATAATTCAATTCAACATGTTTTGAGAGGCTCTTATGAGTAAAGAGCTGTGCATGGGCTGGTGAGAGACACAAAGATAAATCTAATCAGGTGGTTTCCACATTCAGGGATAGTTTGGGGAGATAGGGAGAACTTGAACTTGAAGGCAGGCTTCCATCCCTGCTCTACCACTCACTAGTTGGGTAGCTTTGGGCCGGTTGTATGTGCTTTTAGAGCAAACATTTCTCGTGTCTAAAATGCAAATAATAGGACCTACTTTCTCAAGGTTTTTGAGGATTAAAAGGATTGACATATATGAAATCCAGCTCTTGAGTAGAGTACATGCTCTTGAAATTTTGCTTTCTCTTTCCTTTCAAAAGTCTCTAGCTATTGAGAGAGACAGGCATGAAAACTTATTATAGTACAAAGTAAAAAGTAAAAATAAAGTTACAGCTTCCCCTGAGAGGAAGGAGACTTTATTAATAAGAGGGAGAATCTGGAAAGATTCAATTTAAGAGGTAACTTTGAGTCTGGGCTCTGATAGGTGACTTTGGAAGGAGTATGATGGGGAAAACACTGAATGTTCCTATAAAACTCAAGCAGTTCTGGAATGTGTATGTAGGGGGCACTGTCTGGCTGGAAGGAAGAGGAGCTGCAGTGCTGGGAGGGTTATGGGTGAAGAGACTAAAGCCCTCCCATCCGTCCACCCCAGCCTGATGTGAAATGTGACAGGTATACAGGACATTTGGACAGATGTATCTGTTTAATGAGGAAGCCAAAACTGGTTGGAAGCAGATTACTTGGGACTTTAAATGTCTAGAACTTTGAACTTTATTACATAAATTATGGGGGCCACTGAAGTTGTTTGAACAAGGTGTTATGTCCTCTGTTTTTCATGATATCTCTGGAGCAGAGTGAAGGATTGAAAGGACAGTGACAAATACCTGATCTCATCTGAATTCTGAAGATCATCCTTTGTCTCCTTTTCCATCTAGGGGCTGCCAGTGAGGGAGATAACAGCAGCAATAACAAAAATAATGACAAACATCTGTTTAGCTCTTCCTACGTGCCAGACTTATTCTAAGCACTTTACCTATGTCAGCTCCTTCAATTCTCACTACAATCCTGTGAAATAGGTGCTGTCATTACCTCATTTTGCAGGTGAGAGGAGACTGAAGTTTGAGTAACTTACTCAAACTCATGACTGATGTGGGTTTTGAACTCATTCAGTTGACTCCAGGCTAGTAACTACTACCTTATGGTGCCCCTACAGCAGTGCCTGGAGTTCATCGGAGGATTGGTGCCGAAGGTACAGGAGATGGACAGACAAAGGAAAGGGAAAGTAGTGAAAGAAAAGGGCAATCCAAGCAGAGAGCACCAGAGAAAGTTAACAGTTGTCCATGGTAGGAAGCACTTGAGATCCTGCAGTGATAATCTCAGGTACCACCAAGTGCTACCCAGACTGTAAGCTCCGTACCCTCAGAAGGAAGGTTAGGTTTTCTGAAATGAAGTTCATTATCTAAGGGAAGATTTTAAGGAATGAAGACTCTAAAAATGCTTGCATTGAAGCAAATAATCAGAAACAGCTTAGCCTGCCAGATACATTGTCCAGCACATTACTTTGAAAAACAAGCAATTCAAAGAAGTGAAATGGACCATGGAAAGAATTAAATGGGCTGGGTTTCCTGTTTTAAGAGGAAGAGATCTGAAAGTTATTTAAGGTACATCGTGATCAGATCCACCTTCTCTCTTACTGCTCCTTTCCAGGGCAATTAAACTCAATTATTTCCTGTTCCCAGATCTACCCTACCTCTTCATAAGGTCTCCTTGCCTAAATTCTATTTTCAAGAGACAGATGTCCCCTTTCCAAATGCTCTCCACCCTTTTCCAGCTTACTCTCACCCAGGAGGCTGACCTATTTAAGAGGTCAGTAGGCTCCTATGCCTTTGGCTTTTGATTGGGGTCAGTCAGTGGGAGCCCCAGCAGGCAATCAGACAAAGGATGTGAGGTCAAGACACTTTTCACTCTAGAGTCTTATGTGTGAGGCCCCCTGGAATGACTGTAACTCTTGACTAAAGCCCTTGGAGTCTTCTCTTAGGCCACTGGTAGGTTTCAAAACCACTCCTCCTTCTTGGCTCTTTGGGTATTTGTGCTCTTTGGTAAGTGTTCTACTGTTAATAACCCTTGGTGATCGCATTGTCTCCTGTAGTTTCCCGGTATCCCTTCACCCTTTTATTATAAATAGACCCTTTGTTAAACTGCACTCATCTCATCCTCATGCAATTGTGTGATCACTTTCCTTTTGAGACTTTGATATGGTTTTTCCCTTGTAAAAACCTTCTCTTCTCTGAACTCTTCCCAAAACTTGGTTTTTGTCTCTTTGAAGGTGCTGTTCTTTTGCAAATTACAGTATTTGCATACATGTTATAAGTCCATCCTTCACTGGAATCACTCAGTGAATGTTCAAAGAATGGCTAAACGGCAAGGATACAAACAAGACTATTATGCACCATTTAAGTTTTTCTTACATTTGTTGTTCTATATCTGTCATTTTAATATTAATATACAGTTTTTTCACATTAAGGAGAAAGTAGAATTCTGAACCACTGAATTGTGATGTAGGGTGTGCTCTGTCTGCAGACCTGGAACTCATGTCTCCTCTCACCTTCCCCTCACACTAGTCAGCAGTGTGTTCTGATGGTGTGTGTCTCCATGTGTGTTGCAGGCCCTTCTCTGTAGAGCCATCTGTTGGAACTCTTAATGTAGGAGAGTCCATGCAACTGGAAGTGGATTTTGAACCACAGACTGTGGGCAATCACAGTGAAAGACTTATTGTGCATTACGACACAGGTATGCATTATTCTTTGATAAAAGTTCTACATGTTGTGAAAGGTTGGATGAAAAACATGATTAGGCAAAATAGGAAATGGTTATTTTGAATGTGTTAGATTAAAGCTAAGACCCACATGGTGAAGAACTAAAGAGTAAATGCCTCCAGCAGAAATAATGTTGAGCCACATATAAATCCCACCTACCAGCTTCTCCAGTGCTTGAAAGCCTGAGAAATACAGGCTCAGAAGGAAGGGAAGGAACCAGTTATCCAGAAGTTACACTGGTAGACTGAGGTTATTTATATGTAAATGTAAACTTGAAGATAACTTAATATTCCTTGGGCTTTCAGTTTACTGCTGCCTTGGTCTAACATTTAAAAACTATAAACTCCAGTTCAAAATGTTCTTCTGTGTGCCCTCTAGTCTGTGTAAGATCTGGTTATTTAATCCTTAGAATATGCAAATGTCTTACTTAACATCTTACTTAAACCTGGGGCTTTGTTGCTGCTAGCATTTTCTTAAAGGCCTTGCCCTGCATAATAATGAATATTCACTTACTGTTTTTGCAGCTGTTTGGTCTGTGGTCATGTAGATTGCATGTACATTATGCCAGTCTCCAGAGTTGGTTTGCAAATTAATATATGTTACCTTGTTGTTGTTGTTCAGTTGCTAAGTTGCATCTGACTCTTTTGTGGCCCCATGGACTGTATGTAGCCCACCAGGCTCCTCTGTCCTACTATTTATTGTTTTGTGATTTTTCTCACTTTTTCTCATTTCTTCTTTACCCATTTATGTTGATTGACCTAGATTGTCTTCATCAGAAGGGCATTGTAGGGAGAAAAGAGTGCACAGACAGGGAAAAATCAGCAAATAACATCTAGGTCACAGTTCAGAATCGCTGGCTTTGTGGATGTGTCTGAGCAGGACCAATCAAGCCCTTGCTTGAGGACCTGTGGGTAAGTGGTCCTGGCTCCACAAAGCCCAGCATAACAGCAACTAATCATCAGTGGCACAGTCTATATTTATCTTTTCATGTGTCCACAATTCACTGGCTGCTAGCAAGACAGATTTAGCCTGGACTTAGCTTAAGGAGAAGGGGGAAGTTTCAGCCCTGGTAACACAGCGGTGGAAGATTAAAAGCAGAGTCCATAAACCATCATGGATGTCAGTTCTTCAAAGTAGTGCCATTTTAGTCTCCCACTGACAAAGCACGGGAGTTCCATTTGCTTCACACCCTTGCCTGCCCACAGTGTTGTATTGTTCATCTTAGGCATACGGATATATAAAGTGATGTCTTCTAGTGGTTTTAGTTTTTATTTCTCTAATGATTAATGATGTTGGGCACCTTTTCATGTTCTTGCTGGCTTTTAATTTATCTTTTAAAATTGTTTCAAGTCTTTTGCTCATTTTTTTTTTTTTACTGTTTTTCCTTTTATCATTAATTTGTAAGAGTACTTTACAACTTGTTATTCTGAATACTAGTCATCTGTCAAGTGTATGTATTGCTAATCTTCTGTTCCATTCTGTAGATTGCCTTTTTATTTCCCTAATGATATTTCTTGACAAGATGACATTTTTAATTTTGATGAAATCTCTACTATAATTTTTTTTTCTTTTAAGACTAATGCTCTTTGCCTTCTTGCCAAGAAATTGCTGCCTTTTCCAGGATCATGAATATGTTCTCTTGTGTCCATTTTTATAAGGGTAGTAGTTTTAGCTGCTTTGTTTAAACTAATGATTTATCTTTTATTTCATTTTTGAATATGTTTCAGGTGCGGACCATGCTTCTTTATTTTTACCCTGTGGGTTATTAGCTGATCTCCTTTCTATTATTCTGGAATTCCAACTACTTACTATACTATTCTGTTATTTATTCTACTATTTGTCTATTATTTAGTCCTTTTAACCTGTATTTTATGTTTCCCATTTTTTTTGCAGACTTCTCTGAATGCTTCCTATGCATTGTCCCATTCAGTAATTTCTTCTTCAGTGAATACTCATCTGCTGAGTTTTAATTTTTCAATTACTTATAATTATTTTAATTTCTGAAAGTTTATTTGGTTCTGTCAAATCTGATTGCTCTCTACTCTTATTTTTCATATTTTCCTTTTATTTCTTTAACATAGTAAATATAGTTATATTGTATATTTGGTAATTCAGACATACTAAGTCTGCTCATCTATTTATTTGCTTATTTTGTTGTTTGCTGTTTCTTAAGGTTTTCTATCATGGTATCCGGTAGAGGAGGGAAAATGTCTTTTATCCCTCTATCCATTTTGTTTTTTAAGATGTGGCCTCTGTAACAAAGGACAGATTAACAAGAGAAGAACATAAAAATGTATTTAATATAAGTTTTATGTGGTATGTGAGCAGCTGGTAAAGAATCCATCTGCAATGAGGGAGACCTGGGTTCGATCCTTGGTTTGGGAAGATCCCCTGGAGAAGGGAAAGGCCACCACTCCAGTATTCTGGCTAGAGAGTTGGATGGACTGTATATGTATAGTCCATGGGGTTGCACAGAGTTGGACACGACTGAGCAACTTTCTCTTGCAACTTACTTGAGCCTTCATAAGAAATGATCTGAAGAAGTAGTAAAATCTGAATTCTTCATGCTAGGTTCGATGAAGGGCAGAAGGTTGTGGAAAAATGTGATAGGACCAAACAATGTTTGAGCTAAGCATAGTAAATTGAGGGAAACAGTAAGGCCTGTTAATTCAGATTCCTCTTGGTATCCTTCTGTATTTGAAGGTAAACATACTTCTTTCTACCCGGTGTTGAAACATACCTCTCAAATAGAGGATCTTATTACCTGCTTCAGGGGAGGTTAACAAAGTCCCTCTTGCACCTGCCATTTCTTATATTCCTTCAGTTTGATATATTTAATATGTCAAGGTGCCATGTTTTGTGGTAGTATGTTATAGATCCCATCATATCTTATGCCTCTGTGTTTTATAATTTTTGGATTTAGCATTGTCACTTTGGGCAGGCCCTGGACTTTATGTCCTGTCCTAGGCATCCAATGTAATAGTTAAAACAGAGGTTCAAAGGATAACAAAGGCCGGTAGAGCAAAAGACAGCCTTGGCACTAGATTATTTCCTGATATTCTTCATTTTGCTTTAATGTCCTTATTTTCCTATCGGGTTAGTAATCAGTTTTAAAGTAGTTTGAAAAATGTTTTATTGAGTATTTTAGTTATTTCAATCTCTGGTTTAATATGCTGCTTAAAACTGACTCTAATATATGTCTTTTTTCTCCTTATGCAGCTGTATTCATGCAGTAGTTAGACCGCCCATACATCATCAGTAGAATCAAAACCTGAGAGAAGACAGTGAGCATCCAATTTAGTCCCTAGCTTTGTTTGCGCATGGAAAACTGGCATCCTAAGAAATGAAGAGGCTTGCCTGTAGCTGATATCAGTAGTCAGGAGCACAGTTAGAACCCAAACTCAGACTCTCAGCTCTCGAGCGGTGCTTTTTCCTCCATTGTGGATCATCTCCCTAATCTCTTATATTACTGCATACACATTTTTACTCCCTTAATCTGTTGCCTTTAAAATGCAGCTATCTGTACATTCTCCTAGCAGCGCTCAACCTGGATTTTACTTTTATGTAAGTATTTGGATTGCCACACATACTTACATTTATAGTCCCTTGCTAAAGAAAGTGAATATTTGTATGTTAAAATTTAGTCATGCATAGAAAAGTTGAATTCCTACACTGAGGTTCTGGTGTCAGCTTTGATTTTTGAATAAAGTCATTTTCTAAAGATTGCAGACAGAGATAAACTGTCTTGTAGCATTTTCCTTACATGAAAAGAACTGCTGATAAGAATACGCTTTCATCTTTATTGTGGGTTATCAATGACCAGGACTTATAACCTTTCATTAGTGAAAAACAGTAATGACTACCTAAACACAATTAATCACAGAGCTTTTCCAAGCAGCCTTGATCACATTGGCTTGTCATCTCACTAAATAAGCATCTGATTGAACTTTCTGCAGCTGTTTGAAGTATGAATTGATTTGAGGAGGGAAATTTAGCATCATTTTTTCTTCATACTTCTTCAAACAATGTTCCAAGGAGAAACAGTGATGCTCCTCAGCAGGAAGTACTCAATCACTTTTCTAACAGTTGTGTTTATGCCCTTCCATTGCTGGTCTACTTCACTGGATTTAATTATTGATTAAATACAGCTAGGACATGTTGTTTTCTTGACATCCAGAGCTTGAATCAGTGCTCTAGCAATTATGGCAGTCAAGTGTAAATTTCACCAACATCTAATATTTTACTCATTATCATTTTCCTGAATCATATCTCTCCCCTCCTTTTCTCCTGTGTATGCCTTTCCATAGTGAAATCAAGTTTGTTCAAGCAATTGATTGTACCCCAGGGGTGATTTAGTTATATTTTTATTATAGTCAAAAACTAAGAAAGAGCTGAAGTAACTGAAGGTTTTTGCAAACTGCAAACCTCCAGAAGAGATTAGGAATACAGCTTCTCAAGGTTACATTAGTAACAGTGAAATAGAACAAAAACCAAGCTAAAACAAAACCAGAACAACTAGTAAATTAGTTCTATCATTTGATTAAAACTGAGAAGTGAAAATATTGACTATTAGGAGACAAATAGCTGGAGTAGGAAATGGCAACCCATTGCAGTACTCTTGCCTGGAAAATTCCATGGGCAGGAGAGCCTGGAGGGCTACAGTCCATGGGGCTGCAAAGAGTCAGACAAAATTGAGCATGCATGCACACGTGCACAGGAGACAAAGAAATAATTGCTTAACTTTCACACTTTTCAACTGGGTATTGAGAAACTTTATATAATCTAAGGGTTCAAAGGAATATCAGTATTCAGAATAGGCTTAAAAAAGACATAGGTTCTAAAATTTTGGTTACTTGTATAAGCATTAGAAGTAGGAGCATAGCAGTGTTTTTTTCTTTAATGCCTGGTAATGATGCTGTAACTTAGAGCTGACATTACTGGCATAAATAGGAAACAGAGCTAATGCACTTACTCAGCATTTTTTGAAAGTGTTGTGTCTTTTACTAAAGTAGAGATAGTTCAATTCAGGGATCAGAAGTTGGCAAATAGGCTCTTTTCCCCAAAGGTGTGATGATGTATTATTAAATATATAAGCAATCATTAATACTTCACAGAGCAGCTTTATGGTCAGTTGTATATTTTACTCTAATAAAACATGGAGAAAAAATTTTTTTCCTCCTAAAAGCTAATAAATGAGTACCAAATTATGATACAGTAATTGAATGTGATATGCTGTCTTGCAGTTAAAACTGCTAAATAATATACATCTGAATATAACCATGCAGAATTCACTGCTGGTCCAGTGTTTGGGACACTGAGCTTCCACAGCAAGGGGCCCGGATTTGATCTCTAGTCAGGGAAGTAAGATTTCCTGCATGCTGCCAGGTTAGGCCAGAAAGATAAAAAATAAAAAACCCTGCTAACTCACTATACTGCAGACTTACCTGTATGAGCTTTGTGTCAGTTGTGCAATTATTATAATGAATTATAAACATGTGCCATTATAATTACAAAATCTAGCAAAATATCGTTACTGTTAAAAAAAAAAAAGGCAATGTTTTTAACATGGCTTTAGAATCAGTGCAAATATTCCTTGACCTAAGAATATTTTTTTGTCTATATTTTTGTCACAATTTTGTTTTCTTTGCCTCGTATTCCACAGTTTAGGATAGGGAATGGCAGAAGTTAGGATACACTGATGGTTAGAGGTTGTTTAAGTGGAATGTTTTTGAAAATTACATAGCAAGTGAAAAGTCTCAAATCATTAGATGTTAGTGCTTACAGAGAACATCTCTGTAACTCCCTTCTTTTTAAAGGTGAGTAAACTGAGGCTCAGGCTTCTCTGGTGCCCCAGTAGTAAAGAATCTGCTGGCTAATGTAGGAGGCATGGGTTGGATCGTGGGTTGGATCCTGGGTTGGCAAGAGCCCCTGGAGAAGGAAATGGCAACCCACTCCAGTATTCTTGCCTGAGAAATCCCATGGAGAAAGGAGTCTGGCGACCTACAGTCCATGGAGTCACAAAAGAGTCAGACACGACTTAACTGACAAGTAAACAAAAAACTGAAGCCCAGAGGGAGGCATTAAGTGACGGTACATCTAAGTACAGTTGGAACTTGAACCAGCCCTTTGGTTCCCTCTGAGGCCAACAAGTTTTCTAGAATACTACAATATTTTCTATAATAGTATAGTATTAAATTGAGGATCAAATTGCCAACATCCACTGAATCTTAGAAAAAGCAAGATAATTCCAGGAAAACATCTACTTCTGCTTCATTGACTATGCTAAAAAGCCTTTGACTGTGTAGATCACAACAAACTGGAAAATTCTTAAAGGGAAGGGAATATCAGACCACCTTACTGCCTCCTGAGAAACCTGTATGCAGGTCAAGAAGCAACAGAACTGGACATGGAACAATGGACTGGTTCCAGATCAGGAAAGGAGTGCATCAAGGCTGTATATTGTCACCCTGCTTGTTTAACTTATGTGCAAAGTACATTATGCCGAATGCTGGGCTGGATGAAGCAAAAGCTGAATCAAGATGGCCAGGAGAAACATCAATAACCTCAGACATGCAGATGACACCATGCTTATGGCAGAAAGTGAAGAGAAACTAAAGAGCCTTTTGATGAAGGTGAAAGAGGAGAGTGAAAAACCTGGCTTAAAACTCAACATTCAAAAAACTAAGATCATGGCATCTGGTCCCATCACTTCGTAGCAAATAGATGGGGTCACAGTGGAAACAGTGACAGACTTTATTTTCTTGCATTCCAAAATCACTACAGATGGTGACTATAGCCATGAAATTAAAAGATACTTGCTCCTTGGAAGAAAAGCTATGACCAACATAGACAGCATATTAAAAAGCAGAGACATTACTTTGCCAACAAAGGTCCATCTAGTCAAAGCTATGGATTTTCCAGTAGTTATGTGTGGATGTGAAAGTTGGACTATAAAGAAGGCTGAGCATTGAAGAATTGGTGTTTTTGAACTGTGGTGTTGGAGAAGATTTTTGAGATTCCCTTGAACTGCAAGGAGATCAAACCAGTCAATCCTAAAGGAAATCAGTCCTAAGTATTCATTGGAAGGACTGATGTTGAAGCTGGAGCTCTAATACTTTGGCCACCTGATGGGAAGAGCTGACTCATTTGAAAAGACCCTGATGCTGGGAAAGATTGAAGGTGGGAGGAGAAGGGGATGGCAGAGGATGAGATGGTTGGATGGCATCACCAGCTGGATGGACATGAGTTTGAGCAAGTTCCAGGAGATGGTTAATGGACAGGGAAGCCTCGTGTGCTGCAGTCCATGGGGTCGCAGAGTCAGACATGACTGAGCAACTGAACAGCAAAAACAATACTATAAAACTGTAGCATTATGGTATGCTACAATAATAGTATATACTGTTATAATGCTACTACCACTATAATACTATAGTACTATAATACTATTACTACCACCACTACTACTAATCTGCACACTGCCTTCTGCGCAGATTGAGAATACCGATTTTGGCATTGCCAATGACACTGGTGCACTGGGTAAGCCCAGATCAGTTTGCATAATTTGTTTCCTGAACCCTTCAGAGAAGGAGCACTTCTGAAGATGTTTGATTCAGCAGTTAACTTGAGAGGTGAATCTGACCTTGGCGTGATCAGGAGATAAGAAACACTCTTTCCATCAACTTGCTAGTTCCCTAGAGAATCTATGGCTCCGCTCATATATTTTATTTACTGTCCTCCATTGTCTGAAAGTAACTGAAACCACAGAATGAAATGTATTGTGGATATAGCTGGCTTCACATTTTTGGGGCAAACTTAGTTTTGCTCATATTTGTTTTTGCTTGATTGATAGTGGCAGAACTTGCAAAAATAATGAGACCTTCCACAAAATACGTCTTTACTAGAACATAATAAATGACTGTGGCTAACCTCATCTACAGTGACTGCAGAATTCAACCCCTGAAACCGATAAGAAACTATAGTGGTAACAGGCACTCCAAGGGCACAAAAAATACCGTTGGTGAGGTACAGCAACCTTAACCATTCTCCTAGGCTTAACACCCTTTCCGTCTTTCCTATCAATTGTTTAGCTGGGGAGAGGGACCCTCTTTACGGTTGTCTTCATGAAAGTAGATGCGAATAGCAAGTTCTTCAACGGCTATGGAAGCAAGACAAGAGTTATTGCTTCCTTCACTTTGTGATCTGATGACTTTTGGAAGATAATAGTGAAAAAAAATCAATATTAGATGGCTCTTGAAAAGAATACAGTGGCTTTTGTTATATTTCTGGGAAGGAACGTTTTGCAATGAGCAACTTAAACTGATAACATTAGTCTGTCTGACCCCTAGATTTGGATGAAATAAGTAAGCCCTGGAATCTTTTTCCTCAGTTAGATTTTTAAACAATGAAATATGTCAAATAAGTGCAAAAGCACAGAAATAATGTAATCAACAGCCATTACATTTAACACATCTCAACATTTTGCCATATGCTTTTCTTTCAGATGTTGTATAGATAACTAAACTGATTATAGATGTGCAGTTGCTTTGTTATTCTTTTCTAATCTAATTCTCATGTCTTAGTCCTCAGAGGAGCCATGCTGGGTGAATATTAATGCCATTCCTGCATATTACTTATCCATAAACCGTTGTCTTGAGTAGTTTCAAACTTGTTGTAAATGGTATTATGTTGTGTATACCATTTCCCAACTTGACTTTTTCATTCAATATTATGGGGTTTTTTGCTTGTTGAAATACTTTTAAAATTTATCTGGCTGCGCTGGGTCTTAGCTGCAGCATGTGGGGATCTTTAGTTCCCTGACCAGGGAGTGAACCCTGGCCCCCTACATTGGGAGTGTGGAGTCATAGCCACTGCACCACCAGGGAAGTCCTTCAACACTATGTTTTAAAGATTTAAACACATAGATATATAGCTCTGATTCATTTTAACTAATGCAGCATGCTCCAGCACGTGAAAATACTATAGTTTATCTGTACTCCTATTGAATGTTAGGATGTCCCTAGTTTTTTGCTATTATGAACAATGCTGCAGTGAGTATCTTTGTATATGTCTTATGCAGCTGTGTGAGATTATCTTTAGGGATAAATAACTAGAATTGAGATTGCTGAGTTACAGGGCAAATGTATCTTGAGCTTTCAGTTCAGTTCAGTTGCTCAGTCGTGTCCGACTCTCTGCAACCCCATGGACTGCAGCATGCCAGGCCTCCCTGTCCATCACCAACTCCCAGAGTTTACTCAGACTCATCTTGAGCTTTACTGGATATGAAATTTATTGGTCAAGTGGTTGTACCAATCTGTATTTCTATCAGCAGTATATGAAAATTCTTGTTTTTCTACCTACTTGTCAATATACTGACAAAACAGCATTGTCAAATGGTTTGATTTTTGTTAATCTAATGGTTATGAAATGATATCTTCTTTTTTTCTTTTATATCTTTCTCATTACTAATGCTATCCAGCACATTTAAATGTTTCCTGGATGCCCTGTAGTCCTTTTTTTACATCAGAGTTTTGGACGAGTAATGTAATCAGATAGCCAAAAAATAAAGCAATATTTGAAAAGTGCATATTGAAAAGTGCTATTTCCATCCTACCACATTCACCTGACCCTTCTTTCATTTTGTTGGTTTCTTGTATATCTTCCCAGTGTTTTTTTTTTTTTCCCCAGTGTTTTTATACAAATAAATGTAAACTTGAATTCATATTCTTATTTTCCCACATTACACAAAGATAACATACTATTGGGTTGGCAAAAATGTTCATTCGAGTTTTTCTCTAATATGTTATGAAAAAAAACTGAACAAACCTTTTAACCAAACTAATATGTATATTGTTCTAAACCCTGATTTTTCCACTTAATTGTATATCTTGGAGCTCTTTTCACTGGGTACTTCTTAATACCTGCACAGTATTCCACTTTTAGGTGTAAGACAGATTTTTCAACCAGGCTTCTCTTGATAGATGCTCTGTTTTTTCCCAGTCTGTTGTTATAAGGAACAATACTATGAATACTCTTCATCTTGTTCTGAATTATCTGTAGGATAAATCTCTAGAAGTGGGCCATAGGATCGTTTTGTAGTTTGGTTCTAGTATTTGATTCTTTGTGAGTCTGCTTCTGTTTTTGTTGTGTATGCTGTTTTTAACTTACAGAGTATTGTTTCTTTGCATGTCTGGTTATGTTTGACTTTTTAAAAAAAAATGTGGAACAGTTTGAAACATTGGATCAGGTACCTTACTCTAAAGAGAAATGAGTTCTTTTATCTAGGTTTCTGAGGACAAAACCCATTCATAACAACCAAAATCAAGGTTTAAAGTCCTCTAAAAGACATAGGCAGTTCCAGCATAATACTTTTTTTGTGTGTTAACCTCTCCCTTCGATAGGCTTAGGACTTGGATTTCTATGTCTCTTGCCCCCTTCAGAATGATATCTTCTGTGATGAATGATCAAAGAATGATATAACACACATGTATATGTGTGTGTGTATAAAATCAATTAATATATGAAAAGATGTTCAACATCATCTATAATTAGTTAGTTCAGTCACTCAGTCGTGTCCGACTCTTTGCGACCCCATGAACTGCAGCACACCAGGCCTCCCTGTCCATCACCAACTCCCAGAGTCCACCCAAACCCATGTCCATCGAGTCGGTGATGCCATCGAACCATCTTATCCCCTGTCATCCCCTTCTCCTCCTGCCTTCAATCTTTCCCAGCATCAGGGTCTTTTCCAATGAGTCAGCTCTTCACATCAGGTGGCCAAAGTATTGAGGTTTCAGCTTCAACATCAGTCCTTCCAATGAACACCCAGGATTGATCTCCTTTAGGATGGACTGGTTTGATCTCCTTGCAGTCCAAGGGAATCTCAAGAGTCTTCTCCAACACCACCGTTCAAAACCATCAATTCTTCGGCGCTCAGCTTTCTTTATAGTCCAACTCTCACATCCATACATGACTACTGGAAAAACCATAGCCTTGATTAGACGGACCTTTGTTGACAAAGTAATATCTCTGCTTTTTAATATGCTGTCTAGGTTGGTCATAACTTTCCTTCCAAGGAGTAAGCGTCTTTTAATTTCATGGCTGTAATCACCATCTGCAGTGATTTTGGAGCCCAGAAAAATAAAATCAGCCACTGTTTCCCCATCTATTTGTCATGAAGTGATGGGACTGGATGCCATGATCTTAGGTTTCTGAATGTTGAGCTTTAAGCTAACTTTTTCACTCTCCTCTTTCACATTCATCAAGAGGCTCTTTAGTTCTTCTTCACTTTCTGCCATAAGAGTGGTGTCATCTGCATATTTGAGGTTATTGATATTTCTCCTGGCAATCTTGATTCCAGCTTATGCTTCCTCCAGCCCAGCGTTTCTTATGATGTACTCTGCATATAAGTTAAATAAGTAGGGTGACAATATACAGCCTTGACGTACTCCTTTTCCTTTTTGGAACCAGTCTGTTGTTCCATGTCCAGTTCTAACTGTTGCTTCCTGACCTGCATACAGATTTCTCAAGAGGCATGTCAGGTCATCTGGTATTCTTATCTTTTGAAGAATTTTCCACAGTTTATTGTGATCCATAATTAAGATTATGCAAATTAAAGCAACAAGTTTCCACTCATCAGACTGTTAAATTTAACTCATCAAAAAGCAAAAAGGAAGTACATGAAAATGTTAGCAGCTCTTACCTCTAAAAAGCAGGCCGAGGGTTGAGTGAAGGAGAGGAAGATGTGTTCTTTTCATGGTATGTGCTGTTTAGTACTTAAATTTTTAACCCCATGTACATATTTTTTAAATAAAAATGTAACATTTTAGAGGCAAATGCCTAGATACTTAACTTTTTCTTTAAACTTTGTGAAACGTTTTGATGTGTTCAAAGTAATAGGGCCTAAAAAACGTTTGCACTATATAAAGGGCTATCAGTTTACTAAATACCTGTTCAGCTCATACAGTTGTGAATGTAGCGAAATATTTGCTAAAAAAAGTCCGAGTGATTAGGCCTTCTGAGTCCTAATTAAAATGGTAGCAGCACAGATCAACAGACATTCATGATATTTAAGAATTTCCCTTTTCTACCTTGATGTCAGAGTAAGGTACTTGCTGTGACAGTGCAGAGATCAGATAAAATAAATGTTTGTAACTCGTGTCTTCTTGGATGCCCAAGGACATTCATATATCTAGACTCAAGGCAGTTGATGCATCCTGAATGAAATCAAAACTTAAATTACTATGCTGAATAAAGGTGATCTTAGCATTAAAACATTTTAAGTTTTAACCAGTACTTTTGTCTTTCTATTTTTTCCTTTTCATGTAATCACTATCCACCCATAGTATGTATGTATGTGCATGTGTGTTTCATTTTTGTTTTAATTACTGTTGTTAGGAATGTGGTTCCTTTTAAATAGTCAGTTTTCTGTTAATGAAGTTATTAATACCGCCTTTCTGATCCCCTTTGTTTGGACTTAGATCCTCTCATGCTGAGCAGCTCTTCCCAGATGTACTTGGTGCAGTTAATTTAAGAAATCCAGTTTATGCTTGGAATAAAGATGAGGCTAATAGTTACAATTCTAGAACTCAGGTGCCCTCATGGTCAGGTTGTTGGATTTTAAACTATTACAAAGAAGTAAAAGATTGGTAGCACTTACCACAATTCATATTTTATGTATTCTTTTTACAGTAATCAAGAAAGATAGTTTATTTCTCTATAATTGTACCAAACATAACATTTCAGATTTCTGATCATGTCTGATCTCTGATGGGGAAGAGGGGAGAATCAAGTGTCTAATGCTTGTGCAATATTCCCTGACTTCACCATGGGGGGAACATAGCTTAGTAGCATAGTTCTAGAGTAAATCTAAAAGTGCAGTTATACTTTGTTAATATTCTAGGTGAAAAAGTGTTTATATCTCTGTATGGAGCTGCCGTAGACATGAACATAAGGTTGAACAAGAATTCCTTGATCCTTGAGAAAACTTACATATCTCTGGCCAATCAGCGAACTGTAACTATTCACAACCACAGTAACATCATTGCCCATTTCCAGTGGAAGATATTTGCTACCCAGGAAGAGGAAGACCAAGAAAAGTACAGGTTTGTAAGAAAAATCACTATCCATATAATTTGAAGGAACATGAAACATAGTTATGAAAATTCTGTGGCTTTTGTGGTAAGTTTCTAACCAACTCAAACAATGTCAGATATATTATCATTTGGGTTCAGTATACAATGCCCCTTGTTTCATTTAAAGAAACTGGACTGAACTATGTGGAACACAACATTGTCTGTCCTCAGTTAATCTTATCCTGCTTATGTTAATAATTTACCAGTAGCCGGTTTCCTGAATTTTAAAGACCAAATACATCGTTCTTCTCTATTCTCTCAAAACAAATCTACATGTCTTTATTTCTTTTCATAACCCTAACCAGATCAGTCAGTTTTCATAGGGTATCTAAAAGTAATCTCTTTTGGATTGGGATCATTGTGGACTACTTTTTTCCCAGTGAAAAGAAACTTTCAGAAAAGACAAAGAGTGGGGGAAATGAGGGCTTAGATATAATGGCTTTAATAATTTCAGTTTTAGTAGCATTGCTCAATCCTCACTAACTGTATAGTTTAATTGAGGTTTCTTGTTGGTATTTTAATCTGCTGCTTTTTAAAATGATACTTCAGGCAGTGGAGAAAATAAAGTGGAAAGCCAAACTTTTAATTAATCTCATCACTGTTAAGTTTATAATATTTCTCTTTTTTACTGAATCTATCATTGACTCTTTTAAACTCCATTTGCAATTTTAGCTTCCTCCATCCTCCCTGAATTAGCACTTTTGCCGCTTTCATTGGAATTTATTTCAGTCTTTTTTATTTGCCTCTCCATTTTCATTAAAGATTAGCCCCAAGAAGCTTCAAAGCTCTGTTTAACACCAAGTTAGTATGTGATAAAAATAAAAAGTCTTAGGTCTGTGAAGACCAGGCAGAATCCCCCAGCGAGCTGTCCCTAATTGAATCAGAAGGAGCGGTGACGGTGACAGGACACCGCGGACAGAGGCTTTGTCATCCAGACAATGAGCGTTAATCACCGCATTGCCACTGTGCCATCTTTAAAAAGTGAGGAGAGAAAAGCCTTTCCTGCCTAAAAACTTCATGTTGCCTCATGGCATAGAAACACCAGTAGTTTAAAAAGGCAAGAGGAGACCTCTTGTCCATTGCTTCATCGGTACTGATTCTTCAGCTGACATGTATGTACCAACAATCAGAATGGTCCAGGCATGTCCAACGATAAAAACAGAGCAGGTCTAGGTGCAGAAGCAGCAGTAAAGCAGTGTTTCAGTCCCTCCTTGTGCTGTGGACATCATCTTTTGGGGAGATAAGAGTACACACTCTCAGAGGGAAAGTGTTCGTGGCTCAGTCGTGTCCGACTCTTGGCGACCCCATGGACTGTAGCTCACCAGGTTTCTCTGACCATGGGATTCTCTAGGCAAGAATGCTGGCCTGGGTTGCCATTCCCTTCCCCAGGGGATCTTCCCAACTCAGGGATCGAACCTGGGTCTCCTGCATTGCAGGCAGATTCTTTACTGTCTGAGCCACCAGGGAAAATCACCAGAGGGAAAGCCAGCTTTAATTTCAACTATGTCTTTGTGTTTGACCAAATGTATAGGACATGACTGATGCCATACCTATGTCCAAAAGATATGTAAGGAAGTTATTCAGCAGTGAAACTCAGGAAAAATTCAAACCAATTGCTGTCAGAAATTCTAAGAGGTTATAATTTTAACCACACATGAATGGACATTTCTACCCTCCCCCACACTTCTTGTCCCCCCAACACTCATGACCTGATCTCTATTATTATCCTTGAGTCTTATTCTTCCTTTTCTTTTGCATTTTCTCACTTGCTCTTTCTGTTAGATCCTCCTCCTGGATTTGTTTGTTTGTTTGCTTTTTTGTAGCAAGAAAACAATATAATAGAGCATTTTAACCACCACAGTTGGAAGCCCACTTTTATCATCTTGGATCATACCCCTCCCTTAAACAATGAACTTGAAAAGTGCTTCAGAAGGCTAAATAAGAATGTTTTGCTGTGTGTGGGTGACACACAGCAGCATAACTTGTATTGCTACAAACTGGATTGGTTGATCTAAGTGGAGAATGTATTGAATTTCCTGCCCCATCCCCTCTTCCTACCCTTCTCTTAGGGTAAGTTGCCTAACCTCTTATTTGACCAGGTATCTCTCCTCTTCCATGCCTCTCTTGTTTCTTGATACCTTCCCAAGCATGCCACCAAGTTTCATATTATTAGCCGTGGATTCTTGTCCTAGACTAATGAGCAAAATGCCCATCATCTCAAAAAGCAAAGAAAGACGCTGTTCTTTACTGAACATCTGGTTCATGTCTTTGGATAGGTGCCCCTTTCACGGGTGGCTGTTCTCTTGCTGTGAATGTAGATCCTCTTCTTCTCCATGTAACAAACCCTTAGCTTGTCTCTTGGGCTTACATCAGCAACAGATCAAGCAGAATGTTCTTGGATAGCTTTCTTATGGGCCAAGGTTTGCTTGTCTCTAAGAAACAGGAGTGAGATCTTTAGCTTCTGGCATAAATTCTCTCTTGAGCTCCCCAGGAAGACCAGTGCAAGAATCCCTGGAATAATCTTTTTATGTTTGACTCTGCTACTCATAGTGGTGAGCAAGCTCTTTTTTCTCCTCTTCCTTCAGTAACCTCTGTAGTTAAGGTGTAGAGAGAAAGGTTGACTTCTGTCATGAACTTGCAAAATAGGTGATCTAAATGGGCTTTAGGTATACTTTAGGAGATTCACGTTTCCCTTTGCAGTATCCCAGTGACTTAAGATTTTAAAACTTCAGTGTAGATTTTAGATGAATTCAAGAGTCTTCCCACTGCTTTCCAGTTATAATATGGCTTAAAACTCATCCCAAGGCATTCATCTAAGAGGCTGAAACTTGCTGTATGATCACTTTGAGAATTCTAATCCCTTTAGTATTATGGACATCCTCAAGGTCCTATTCTAGCCATCATAGTTTCTTGTTCTCCAGCATCTTGATGCTGAACAAAGGCACATCTGAGCCCTCTACCTTTCTGGCAGTTACTCACTTTCATTCTACGAAGGAAATCTTCCTCTCTGCCTTCCAAAACATGTTGGTATGAACCTTAGGACACACATTCAGATTTGGGGACCTCAGGCTAATCTCAGGCTCCAGACTCTGACAGTGGAGATATCATTTCCCCTAGGAAGAAGTTCTGAACTTATTTTTTTTCCATTTTTTTAAGAATCAGATATAAGAACCTTTGAAAATGATCTTTCGGTTCTCTCTCTTTTCTGACATTTTTGTAGGAGTTACAAAATGATCCCTTCAAAAATTGAGACTGAAATTCCTCCTTACTTCCTCTATCTTGGTCTGAGGGATTATAAAATATGCTACAAGATACTTCCATCCTCATTCTTAATCAAAGTTTATTATTTCCAAAGACAGCATGGGCTTTTGAGGATTTCTGCTCCCCATTTCTCCATCAAGGTCGTGGCCTTTCTCTCAATAACAGCTGCTCTGGTTCTGGATTCACTGTGTACAAGAACACAGAATCCTCAGTGGAGCCCCCTGCCCCGAAAGTGACCAGCATGGATGTGTTCCAAAGCATTACAGTGCTGGAGATGACGTGTTTCTCTAAATAAATCAGTTGTATTTGGGCTTTCAGCCTACCACCCAGGTAGTAACAAATTTAATCTCAGTTGTGTTTGGGGAGCCCTTCCAGGTGGCGCTAGTGGTAAAGAACCCGCCTACCAATGCAGATTAGACATAAGAGACTCTGGTTCGATCCTGGGTCGGGAAGATCCCTGGGAGAAGGAAATGACAACCCACTCCAGTATTCTTGCCTGGAGAATCCCATGGACAGAGGAGCCTGGACGGCTACTGTCCATGGGGTCACAGTCAGACACGACTGAAATGACCTAGCACAGCCTTCCCTTTCCTAGTCATATAAGAACCTAAAGACTTGAGTGGTACTTGGTAAACAGGAAGAGGACCTCTAGTACTTCATTTATAGCACGCATCACAGAGTTACTAATACTCTCTGTCCAGTATCGCACAGTCCATTTGAAGTTGGATGGCTCTGTCCTTTCCATACCGTCTGTGGAGGGGAATGTTTCTGCCAGCCATGATGGCTGAGGTTCTTAGTTTTTAATCTTGGCATTCAATTACCACCTCTTGGGATGCTGCAAAGGATCAGAGTGCAGGTCTCTAGGAACCCAAGATGAGAGGGCAATACTGGTTCAATGCTACTGTACTTGAGACACGCTCTACTCCCCACTGAGTATAGTCCACTGACTGAACTGTAGTTGATGCCTGAAGGTGGTGGATGTTTGGGCTACCAGGCAATTTGCAAAATGGGTTAAATCCATGATTTTACTGAAAGAGAAGGCTAGTGTATTGTTACATTCTGTGATGAGAGGCATCTTCATCTGAAAAATAGAACACCTCTGAGTGCGGGAGACAATGAGTATCAGCCAGACAAGATGGCAAAACAATAGACTGAGGTATATAGAAGTCCTTGTTGGAGTCAACCCAGCTCACAGTGGAGTGACATATTCCCTTCTTACACTCAGCCATGGCTGTAATTCTGCATAGATGGCAGAGAGGAGGACATCGGGTGTCCTCACCCCACTCCCCCCCACTTCTCATTATACAGCTGTCGTGGACTCAAGAGTCCCAACAGCCTGGGAGAAAAGCAGAATTTTTGTGTTGTCCTCTTTTGTTTCAGGGTTGAGTTCATCATACTGCTCAATTCATAAGGCATTATCATCTTTGGTCCATACAAGGCTTTTTATCCCCACACCCCACTCCCATTAACCCTCATATACAAATGTAATGTGTATGAGTCCCATTATTTGTTTAACCAATACTTCAATCTGGTGTATCAAATTTACCCACATTTTTTGTGTTATTGCAAGCACTTTGGTGAACCTCTTTGTTGCTCTTTATTTACATTCATGATTGTTTCTTTAGGATTTGTTCCTAAGGAATAGATATGTATTAATAAGTTCCACTTGGAGGAATACATGGTTTCCTTTCTTCCTGTGTCCTGAGCTGCCTTTAATTTACCTTGACCTGTCCAGCAGTAGAGAAGGGTGGCTGCTCTGGTTACCTTGTGCACTGCTTCCCATCCAGCAAGAAAAAGGGAGCTCACGATGCTTTCTTCATCGGGACCAGAACACACTGAACCCGTTTCTTTGACTTCTTTATGCTGTATGACCCAAGGACCCTGAACACTGAAGCTATTTTAAAAAGAATGATTTGACATTGCTGAGCATGTGGTTTGCATGAAGTCATTCACAAAATAATTGGGGCTAGGACTGGATTTAAGTGACCCTAGCTTCTCACTCAGTATTCACATTACTAAATGTGTCTAAATAATGTCTAAAGACATATTATGAAATAATGTCTCTCACCACTGGTAATACCAGAAAAATGCTGGGAAAATGGTCATGTATCCTTGCTGGGCTTGAAATTCAGTCTTCAGATGAAGTCACAGATGCAAGGAGTTATGTGAGCATACCTTTAGTAATGAGTAGACGGTTGTGGAGGCTGCTTTTCTGACTTATCACAAGGGATATGAAGATCTAGAGAGAGAGAGAAAGGACGTGTCTCCATGTGTAGTCTGAGTATTTTATAACTTGACAGCTTTGTAACTGCCTGGGGTTCATATAGGGAGAAAACTGGCATTTCTTGAGCAACTGCTTTGTTCCAAGAATTACCCCATGTCCTTGATCACTTTTAATTCTCAGCACATCTTTATGATGGAGGATCTCCTATTCTTTCCATTTTGTTGATGAAGGCACTGAGGCTTAGAGGACTTAAGTAACTCCTGAAGTCACAGAGTGAGTAAATAAAGAGTAGAATTATTATCAAAACCTGGTCTTTGCTGACTCCAGATTCTGTTCTGTAGGTAATAACGGCTAGGAAAGAATTCAAGCTAAGCAAGTTTAGAAGAAACAAAAAATTGCCCTTGAAGTGTGAGAGGCAGGGTAGATGTTAAATACTGAAAAAACATCCTGGAAAACACAATTACCTAAAGGAAAATATTTGTGCAAATATCTGTAAGGGCTCAGGAGTAAGCAAGTGAGCATTGAGTAGGTTAGGAAGCCTGGGAGACTTCTTGAAGGAAACAAATTGAAGTTCTCCAGAGAATAAGGTATAAGGTCTCTCAACTGGTATATTACATCTCAGGCAAGGAAGGACCACCCCAAGGTCATGGGTGAGAATATTCCCAACAGGATGGGCTGGAGGGGAGCCCTTTACAGTGTTCTTCATGGAAGTACCAGAATGAAACACATGTTTCTTCTTTTTTTTTTTTAGGATCTGTGATGATCTTAGCAAAAAGGAAAAGAGTGAAACCGATGAGTTTCTTGAAGAGTGCATTGCTGATCCTTCTCTCCGACAGCGTCTTTCCATTCTCTCCCGCACTTTTGAGAATCAGAGAAAGCTGGTTCAGGCAGACAGCATGCTCTTCTTGAATACCATTTTCACTATTGAGCCTCTGGTAAGCACCTAAATACAATAAACCTTGCAATAAACGTAGTGGGGAAGCAGGGCTTAATGTGATGTGAATACTCACTCTGAGATTGATAATGGTGTGATCCAAGAGCGTAAAGATTCCATTGAGGGACCTCATTGTCATTATGTGACAGTGAATGAAGGTTAATGGTTAGAACACTCAGAGGTGACATTTATAGAGGTCGCACTCTATGTACCAGTTGCTGATAAGCCCTTCATACATGATACCTACTTTATCTCATTTATATATATGTTATTATCAGTTGTAATTAGTCTCCCATTCTACAGATGAGGAAATTAAGAATTAGAGAAATTTGATAACTTACTCAAGGTCAAGCAATTAGTGTTAGTAGTTAGAAATTTATCCCTGATTGGCCTCATTCTAGAGCAGGGTTTCTCAGCATCTTTACTATTGATATTTGGGGCTGGATAATTCTTTGTCCTGTATACTGTAGGATATTTTAATAGCAGCTCTGACTTTTACCCATTGGATGCTAGTTGCAAGAACCAAATATCCATCCAGATGTCAGATGTCCTCTGGTGGGCATAATCATTTGAGTGGAAAGCTGTTTTGTCCTTAATTCACTCAATAAATACTATTGACTGCATGTTCTGTACCAGGCATTGTGTACTGGGCGTTGATGAACAAAACAGACATAGTCCTTGACCTCACTGTCCAACTACTGACACCTGAGCTAGAGTTAGAACAGAATCTGTCTGATTCCACAGACTAAATTCTCTTTTTTTTTAAGGTATGCAGTGTAGTGAATTGGTATGTTTATAGATGGTACTCCATTTAAAGTTATTACAAAATAATGACTATAACTCCCTGTGCTGTGCAATATATCCTTGTTTCTCATCCTTTTATACACAGTAGTTTGTATCTCTTAATTCCATACCCCTATCTTGCCCCTCCCCACTCCCTCTTCCTACTGATATCCACTAATTTGTTTTCTATACCCGTGAGTCTGTTTCTATGTTGCTGTATATATTTGTTTTATTTTTCAGGTTCCACATGTAAGCGATAACATAGTATTTGTTGTCTCCATCTGACTTATTTCACTAATCATAATACTTTCTTGGTCTATCCACTTGTTGTAAATGGCAGAATTTCATTCTTTTTTATGGCAGAGGAAAACAATAGAATGGGAAAGACTAGAGATCTCTTCAAGAAAATTAGAGATACCAAGGGAGCATTTCATGCAAAAATGGGCACAATAAAGGACAGAAACAGTATGGACCTAACAGAAGCAGAAGATATTAAGAAGAGGTGGCAAGAATACAGAAGAACTATACAAAAAAGATCTTCATGACCCAGATAACCATGATGGTGTGATCACTCACCTAGAGCCAGACATCCTGGAGCCTGAAGTCACGTGGGCCTTACTTAGTAAGCATCACTGTGAACAAAGCTAGTGGAGGTGGTGGAATTCCAGTTGAGCGATTTCAAATCCTAAAAGATGATGCTGTGAAAGTGCTGCACTCAATATGCCAGCAAATTTGGAACACTCAGCAGTGGCCACAAGACCGGAAAAGGTCAGTTTTCATTCCAATCCCAAGATAGACAATGCCAAAGAATGTTCAAACTACTGCACAATTGCGCTCATCTCACACACTAGCAAAAAATACTGAAAATTCTCCAAGCTAGGCTTCAACAGTACGTGAACTGAGAACTCCAAGATGTTCAAGCTGGATTTAGAAAAAGCAGAGGAATATTCCATTGTGTATATGTACCACAGCTTCCTTATCCATTTGTCTGCTGATGGGCATCTAGGTTGCTTCCATGTCCTGGCTATTATAAACAGTGCTGCGATGAACATTGGGGAACACGTGTCTCTTTCAGATCTGGTTTCCTGGGTGTGTATGCCCAGGAGTGGGATTGCTGGGTCATATGGCAGTTCTATTTCCAGTTTTTTAAGAAATCTCCATACTGTTCTCCATAGTGGCTGTACTAGTTTGCATTCCCACCAACAGTGTAAGAGGGTTCCCTTTTCTCCACACCCTCTCCAGCATTTATTGCTTGTAGACTTTTGGATAGCAGCCATCCTGACTGGCGTGTAATGGTACCTCATTGTGGTTTTGATTTGCATTTCTCTGATAATGAGTGATGTTGAGCATCTTTTCATGTGTTTGTTAGCCATCTGTATGTCTTCTTTGGAGAAATGTCTGTTTAGTTCTTTGGCCCATTTTTTGATTGGGTCATTTATTTTTCTGGAATTGAGCTTCAGGAGTTGCTTGTATATTTTTGAGATTAATCCTTTGTCTGTTTCTTCGTTTGCTATTATTTTCTCCCAATCTGAGGGCTGTCTTTTCACCTTGCTTATAGTTTCCTTTGTTGTGCAAAAGCTTTTAAGTTTCATTAGGTCCCATTTGTTTAGTTTTGCTTTTATTTCCAATATTCTGGAGGTGAGTCATAGAGGATCTATTTGAATCAGTTCTAATGAGATGGATGAAACTGGAGCCCATTATACAGAGTGAAGTAAGCCAGAAAGATAAAGACCAATACAGTATACTAATGCATATATGTGGAATTTAAAACGATGGTAACGATAACCCTATATGCAAAACAGAAAAAGAGACACAGATGTACAGAACAGACTTTCGGACTCTGTGGGAGAAGGAGAGCGTGGGATGTTCTGAGAGAACAGCATTGAAACAAGTATACTATCAAGGGTGAAACAGATCACCAGCCCAGGTTGGATGCATGAGACAAGTGCTCAGGGCTGATGCACTGGGAAGACCCAGAGGGATGGGGTGGGGAGGGAGGTGGGAGGGGGGCGGATGGGGAACACATGTAAATCCATCGCTGATTCATGTCAGTGTATGGCAAAAACCACGACAATATTGTAAAGTAATTAGCCCCCAACTAATAAAAATAAATGAAAAAAAAGAAAAAGCAGAGGAACCAGAGATCAAATTGCCAACAACTGTTGGATCACAGAAAAAACAAGAGAGTTCCAGAAAAACATCTACTTCTGCTTCATTGACTATGCTAAAGCCTTTGACTGTGTGGATCGCATCAAACTGTGGAAAATTCTTCAAGAGATGGGAATACCAGACCACCTCACCTGTCTCCTGAGAAATCTGTATGTAGGTCAAGAAGAAACAGTTAGAACCAGATGTGGAACAACAAACTGGTTCCAAATTGGGAAAGGAGTATACCAAGGCTATATATTGTCACCCTGCTTATTTAACTTATATGCAGAGTACATAATGAGAAATGCCAGACTGGATGAAACACAAGCTGGAATCAGTATTACTGCAAGAAATATCAATAACCCCAGTTACAAAGATGACACCACCCTTATGGCAGAAAACAATGAGGAACTAAAGAGCCTCTTGATGAAAGTGAAAGAGGAGAGTAAAAAATCTGGCTTAAAACTCAACATTCAAAAAGCTAAGATCATGGCATCCAGTCCCATCACTTCATGGCAAATAGATGGGGAAACAATGGAAACTGTGGCAGACTTTACTTTCTTGGGCTCCAAAGTCACTGCAGATGGTGACTGCAGCTATGAAATTAAAAGACGCTTGCTCCCTGGAAGAAAAGCTATAACCTACCTAGACAGTGTATTAAAAAGCAGAGAGATTACTTTGCCTACAAAGGTCTGTCTAGTCAAAGCTATCATTTTTCCAGTAGTCATGTATGGGTGTGAGAGCTATGCCATAAAGAAAACTAACCGCTGAAAAAATTGATGCTTTTGAACTATGGTGTTGGAGAAGACTCTTGAGAGTCCGTTGGACTGCGAGGTGATCAAACCAGTCAATCCTAAAGGAAATTGGTCCTGAATATTCATTGGAAGGATTGATGCTGAAGCTAAAGTTCCAATACTTTGGCCACCTGATGCGAAGAACTGACTCATTTGAAAAGACCCTGATGCTGGGAAAGATTGAAGGCAGGATGAGAAGGGAACAACAGAGGATGAGATGGTTGGATGGCATCACCGACTCAATGGACATGAGTTTGAGCAAGCTCTGGGAGTTGTGATGGTCAGGGAAGGCTTGCGTGCTGCAGTCCATGGGGTTGCAAACTGAACTGTTTTGCACACCACACCACACCACATCTTCTTTATCTGTTTGTCTGTTGATGGAATTAGATTGTCATAGATTAATTGACCATATGTGTGTTGGTTTATATCTGGGCTCTCTATTCTGTTCCATTGATCTATATGTCTGCTTTCTATTCAGTTTTATTGATCTGTGTGATGGTACCACACTCTCTTGATTAGCTTTTTAGTATGGTCTGAAGTCAGGGAGGGTGATGCTTTGAGCTTTGTTCTTTTTTCTTGAGATTGCTTTGGTTATTTGGGGTCTTTTGTGGTCCCAAATAAGTTTTAGGTTTACTTGTTCCAGTTCTTTGAGAAGTGTCATGGGTATTTTAATAGGGATTATATTAAGTCTGTAGATTGTTTTGGGTAATATGGGCATTTTAACAATATTAATTCTTCCAGACCATGAATACAGGATGCTTTTCTACTTATTTATATCATTTTCTATTTCTTCATCTGTGTCTTTAGTTTTCAGAGTACAGGTCTTTCAGTTCCTTCATGAAGTTTTTTCCTAGGTATTTTAATCTTTTTAATGCAATTGTAAATGGAATTGTTTTCTTGATTTCTTTTTTAATTGTTCATTATTAGTGTATAGAAAAGCTACAGATTTCTATATATTAATCTTATATTCTATAATGTTACCAAATTCATTTATTAGTTCTAGTCATTTTATGGAGGAGATTTTAGGATTCTTTTTATATAGTATCATGTCATTTGCAACTACCAACAGTTTCCTTTCTTCTCTTCCAATTTAGATTCCTTTTGTTTCTTTTTCTTATCTGATTTCTGAGGCTAGAACTTCTAATACTATGTTAAATAGGATTTTCAAGAGTGGGCATCCTCGTCTTATTGCTGATTTTAGAGAAAAAGCTTTTAGCTTTTTACCACTGAGTATTATATTAGCTTAGTCGTGTCTGACTCTTTGCGAACCCATGGACTGTAGCCTACCAGGATCCTCAGTCCATGGGATTTTCCAGGCAAGAATATTGGATTGGGTTGCCATTTCCTTCTCCAGGGGATCTTCCTGACCCAGGGATCGAACCTGGGTCTCCAGCATTGTGAGCAGACGCTTTACCATCTGAGCTGCCAGGGAAGCCCTAGCTGAGTATTTATTGTAAATGGACTTTATTATGTTGAGATATGTTCCCTCTATACCAACTTTGTTGAGTATTTATCATGAATGGCTATTGAATTTTGTTGAATGCTTTTTTCTTAATCATTTGAGAAGTGATCATGTAGGGTTTTACCCTTTGTTTTGTTAGTGTGGCATATCACAGTGATTTATTTGTGTATATTGAACCATCCCTTCATCCCTGGAACAATCCCATTTGATCATAATGTATGATCCTTTTTATATATTGTTGAATTTGGCTTGCTAATATTTTGTTGAGGATTTTTGTATCTGTGTCCATCATAGACAATTGGCCTGTAATGGCCTCCTGGGGTTTTTTTTTTGGCAGTATCTTTCTCTGGCTTTGGTACTAGGGTAATGGATTCATAAGATGAGGTTGGGAGAGTTCCCTCCTGTTTAATTTTTTGGATTAGTTTGAGATGGATAAGTATGTTTGATAGATTCTTTATATGTTTGATAGAATTCCCTGTGAAGCTATGCAGTCTGGGACTTTTTTTCTCTTAAAAATTTTTTGATTACTAATTCAATTTTGATACTAGTAATTGATCTTTCAGATTATCTATTCTTTTCCTGATTCAATCTTGGAAGATGGTATGTTTCTGGGAATTTACCCATTTCTTCTAGGTTGTCTAATATGTTAGCATATGACCATTAATAGTATTCTCTTAGAATTGTTTGTATTTCTGTGATATCAGTTGTAGTTTCTCCTCTTTCATTTCTTGTTTTGCTTATTTGCATTCTCTTTCGTTTTGTTTTAATGGCCCTGGCTAAAGGCTTATCAGTTTTATTTATCTTTGTGTCATTGATTTTTTTCTTTTTGTTCTCTGTTTTATTTAGTTCCTCTCTTATATTTATTTTTTCCTTCTTTCTGCTGATTTTGGGTTTTGTTTGGTCTTCTTTTTCTAATTCATTTAGATAAAAAGCTATATTGCTTATTTGAAATTTTTCTTGTTTCTTGAGGTAAGACTATATTGCTGTAAGTATCTCTCTTAGAACTGCTTTTGCTATATCCCATAGATTTTGGAAAGCTGTGTTTTTATTGCCATTTATTTTGATGCTTTCTTTTTTGATGCATTGATGCATTGCAAAGATGATGCATCTTTTTTGATGCATTGATTTCTTCAATGACCCATTGATTTTTAGTGGTATGTTGTTTAGTCTCCATGTGTTTGTGTTTTACCCATTTTTCTTCCTGTGATTGATTTCTAGTTTCATACTGTTGCAGTTGGACATGATGCTTGATATAATTTCCATCTCTTAAACTTGTTTAGACTTGTTTTGTGACTCAGCATGTGATCTGTTCTGGAGAATGTTCCATGTGTACTTGAAAAGAATGTGTATTGTGCTGCTTTTGAATGGAATGTCCTGTAGATATCTATGAAGTACAGCTGCTCTGATATGCCATTTAAGGTCATAGTTTCTTTATTGATTTTCTCTCTGGTTGATTGGTCCATTGATGTAAGTGAGATGTTGAAGTCCACTACTATTATTAGATTATTGTAAATTCCTCCCTTTATGTCTACTAATATGCTTTATACTTTTATGTGCCTGTATCACAGAACAAACTCCTGACCACTCTGCCCCACTGTCTCAAAATGAATAACCAGCATCTTTTATATGTGCTAGGCACTGTACGTTATTTTAAACTTAGCAAGCATAGAGTGATGTGAGGATAAAGACAATAATAGGAGTTAAGAAAGCCCACAACTAGTTAGAGCTGCTGGATTGTTACCATTCAGACCTGTTGGGCACAAGGACACATTAGAATAAAAAGTCATGTGTGAGAAATGCCACTGACTTATATACAGCAGTTTTCTTTTTATCTGTACTTCGAAATTATGATTACAAGATATAACATAGAAAAGGTATTCCATGGCTAAGTGAGTTTGAGAAACACTGGGTTCCATATTGTTTGAAAGGTTTATTTTGCTGTTAGACATCTCAAAGTCTTTCATATGATAATGAGCATTATAAATCTCTAAGAGGGAGCCTTCCCCTTGGAGATATCCTTTGGAACTAATATTTAGTAGAATTGGTTATATGAATCACTGGTAAAGATTGTCAGGACACTAATTCAGAGGCTGAGGTGATTATCATAGGTTACAAAGTTACAGTAGGCTTTTTGAGAGCAGAGCCTTTAGTTGGATCTTGCAAGATGGAACTTTTGGAAAACAAAATTGGGGTTTCATTCAAGGCGTGGTTCGTTTAGAGCTCCATTAATGGTTCAGTTTTGCTTGAAGTAAAGGGTTCATGTAGGAAAATAAGGTTGGAGATGTGGATTGAAGCTGAATCTTTGCTCATGTCAGAAGACAATCTAGGGTTCAACTGAGCAAATGGATCTTCAGATATAATGAGTTAGACCAGAAAGAGGTTAAGTCAAGGTGAAAATATAGTCTTGGAAGGACAGGACATGTACCTGTAAAAGTAAGTCATACCCAAAGATGTGAGAAGATCAAGGAGGCATTACAAATCCCAAGCAAGTAAGTTGCTGAGTGGGACAGAGGCAGGGAGGAGCAGTCAGTCAGGGCAGTCGTAGACATGGCTGGGAAGGCCCAGGGTATGGGCAGTCCAGGATTTTACTCAGCTGGTACAGAGAATCCAGGCTGATGACTGCTGTCCTTTTCTCATGGCCTTCTGGGAATGGGTGACTCTGGGATGGCAAAGATTGGTAGTCAAAAGGAGGTGGGAGGCCCACAGATAAGGCTTGTACATATTAAATTCAGAAGTAAAAAGACTAGGCTTCCTCAGATTTTCTTTTCTTCATGCACAAAACCCAAAGCTTCTCATTGCAGATGTTAAATGTTTTAATATGTGGCATTTAATATGATTATTTTTGAATTCTAAAATAGAAACTGAATTGGGCACAAGGCATATTTTTACCATTAGGAAGAAAACCATTTTTTAAGATAGCAATACACAGATATGATATCTTTTAAATAAATGAGACTAATTTTGTTTATATTGTATGAAAAAAAATCTTCAGGAAAGGGATAATATTTGCTTAGTGTATAAGTGATGCTTATAGCATCTGTAATGATCAGGTTTTCTTCTCATGGTAGTATTTGTTAGCTGATTCTTGATAATTTTTGCAAATTGAACAATGGAGTCATGAATTTTTCCTAATGTCTTCCTTAGTGTTTTTCTGGTAAAAAGAGAACTCAGTATCTGTTACAGTGAATTATTTATTGATATTAAATTTCCTTTTTTCCTACCTAGAGACCCTGATAATTCTATAGAAATACAGTTCTTCTAGGTGTAATGTAATCTTACCTAGTAAATTACTTTTGAAGTTATTTGATGGGAAAATTCTGTAACATTAGATTCTTGATTCAGATATGAACTATGAGTATTTTCCACCATTGAGATTTTGGTTTTATGATACAGGTAAATGAATTCTGTGAGGGAGTTGGTAAAAGATTTATAGAAGAGATGAGATCTGACCTGAATATTGAAGGAAGGGTAAGATTTAAGAAAGGAAGAAGAATGTTTCCAGTTGGTAAAGTTATGAAAACAAAAGAGAAAGTGTTAGGTTCATAGCATATTAAATAGCAATGAAACGATCAGTTTGTCTGGAGCTGGTGGTCATGGAGAATATAAGAATTGAGACTGAGAAGGAGAGTTGGCATGTCCGGGCTGCCCTGGCAATCTGTTATGCTATGGCTGACTGTCTCCTACAGTGTGTTTCTGTAAACACTGGGTCTGACCGGTGGTAGTGTATGTTCCCTGCAAAAAGGGAATTTTGCAGTCAAATAATTTTGGGAAATACTGGTTCAAGAGGCTGTGACTCTCAAAGGGCAAAGTGCAAACAGTGTTTTCCCATGACAAGAGACCCCTTTTCCCACAAAATATATACTGGAGTCAGTGTTCTGTGGATCCTAGTTTGGTAACTGGTACTGAAGGTTTCTGAGACTCAGTTCAGTTTTGGATCAGGCACAGGGTGTGTTCAGGGTGTTTCAGAAAGATTATCTTAGCATCCACTTGTAGATCAAATTGGAGGAGGATGGGTAGAGTTGGGATGGGTAGTGCAGGTCAGGTAGGGAAATTCAGGCAGGGAGGGTCAGGAAACTGAACATCTGCTGGCAAGTGGAGGGTGCCGTGTGAGGGTGATGCTGACCTGAAACATCCTGGTGACAGTCAGAAAGCAATGGAAATGGCAGATGTGAGAGATGCTCAAAACAAAGATACCAAAGTGCTTTTTGGTAGACTGGCCATTGAGGGTGAGACATGGTGAAGAATCACATGTCTTCTCAGATCTGAACTAGAGTGACTGGGAGAATTATGACTTTAATAGGAACTGGCAAGCCAGAAGTCCTGGGTTTTTCTCCTAGCTTTGCCGATAGCAAATGTGACCTTAAGCAAGCCATTTCGTCTCCTTTGGCACCAGTTGCCTCATACACCAGATAAGGATATTTGGGTAGGGTGTGTTGATCCTTTTTGCCTAGTAGGTTATGACTGTCTAGTTTGACAGACTCTGAGCTCCTTAAAATCAAGAAGTGCCTTATCCTTATCTGTACCCCTTGCATAGCACAGTACCAATTAATGGGTAGATGAAGGAACAAATGAACAAATGGAAATAAGTTAATGATGATGAATTTGGTTCTGAATTTAAGATGACACTAGATGTTCAAATAATTTTGAAAATACAGTACTTAATTTGTGGGATGGGAATCAGGTCTGGAGGCAAGATTTGTGAGTATCCTTTGGAGGTCTTCATGGAAGGGATGAAGAGTGGATGGAAATTCTAAAATAAGAACAGAGCACAGAAAGAAATTTGCAGCAGGCCTAAGATAGCCCCCAGGTGCTCACCTTTAGAGGCCCTACAAAGAGGGGAGAGGCTGTTACTTCACAGAGAAGGATGGCTAAGAGGAGAATCAGCGGACTGATAACTCACCAGGCTATCCTACATGTCTTTCTACCCTATTATGCCTTGTTCATCCCCATTTTCTACTCAAAGATCTTCTGAATCTTGCTCATGTATAAGGTCAGTTATGCCAAATGGCCACTATTTAACTTCAGACAGTTGAGCTATGCATCAGTGATTAGTTTTCTTTATTAGGATGTGATTCTTTTTAATTAGTTTCTTGATATGATATGAGTTCACAATAGAAGCAGAGATAATTAAAACCAAGCAGTGCCACCTACTGATCTAACAGTCAGTCTCTAATCGATGCCCTGTTCAAAAAATAAAATTAAAGGTTGATGTAGGGGTTTAGAGACTACCTTGCTTTCTGTTAGGTCCTTCAGCCTCTTTATCCACTAAGGAAGGATATTTTCTTCAAATGAGGTAAACTTAAAAAATAAGTTTAAAAACCAAAAAGAAAAAAAATGGTACTTTAGGGTCTGAAAATAAGTAAGGAATGATATGCTTATTATTTCTCAGACCTTTGTCTATATATCTGGTTCTTTAAATGCATCAGCTAAAGTAGAGTTTAGTTTAGCCCTTATTGTTTTCCTTGCATATTGAGTATTTTATGGGAACATTGTTCCTACTTTAGAGGCTCTTTCAATTTAAAGCAAGTAGATTCAAGATTAAGAGATCAGTCACTGTCCATAAATTGCAAAAGGTGGTAAGGGTTTGAATTTAAATCACATTTTGTTTATATGATCTTGTGAGAAGTAGTTTGACTCAGTGCTGTAAGAATGATCCAAAACTCTGGAACTACAGGTTCTTACTCTATTCTATAACCTTTTCACCGCCTGACACCTGATTGGTTCCACTGTCTCAGTTCCCTTTCTTCTCATTCTGTTCATTGAATACCATTGCTATAGGGTCTGTTGGCAGAATCTTGGGGAGTTATGCCTGGGCATCTTTGGATCTGGTGTGGTCACAGAGTGCAGAAGTGGAAATTTGTCTTTTGAGAGACCCTTCTTCCACCAGAAGGGTGTGGGCAAAAACACAAGAAGTAGGCAGTTTTGGGCAGTTACATGAAAACTGGATGGAAGGGGGTTTTTTTCAACTTAGTTGATAATTTATTGATATTCTAATAGTAACCACTGATATTCTAATAGTAACAAAAATTATTGTTCTAGTCTTTAAAACATGTATATTACTGCTATTTATATCAAGTTCCTCATGTCAGTTCTTTTGATAACATCTCAAAATACTAATGTACTTAACTTAAATTTCTCTTTATTTCTTACCTAGGGAAGGCACTAGGTTCTATAGAATGCTGATCATTTCTCAAGCCACCTGCATCCACACAGGTTTCTTTCCCCTTTGGAAAAGAATTGCAAAATTGAGTATATTATGCATGTTTTGTGCCTTCCAGAAAAACAAGTGAAATGGACTACTTTCAGAAATGTAATATTCTATTTTACTAGATGGACTCTAGCTGTACAGAATTTTGACAGTCTTATTCTCTCATTTCTTTTGCTTATGTCTCTTGAGTATCCTGAGTGAGAGAGATTTAAAGACAAAAAAACACAATTCTGAGGATTGAGAGGCAAAAGAATATTACAGGGCAAAAAGAGAGAATTAAGCTTTCGATTTCCATGGGCATCTAGGAGTCCTCTGAGACATCACAGCACAGGTGTGGTAGCCTTGCTTCTGAACTCTGGTACTGCTAGCTCAGGTCACACTTTTAAAATGCAGCAATTTTCTGAATGTTGAACACTAAATATTTTCTCAAAAAGAAATGTCTGAGAATTTAAAGATATTTGCCCAAACTGGCCCTATCTGATTGACTGACTGACATCAGGGAAAACATTTCTGCTTCTTTTAGCAAGTGTCTTCCATCAAAGCAGACTTCATCCAGTATTCCTAGGAAGCTTCAGCTTAATTTAACTAAGCCTTTTAAAGGGAGAGAAACTTGATAATTTCTTTATTACCATGTAAGTAACAGTAAACCATGCTTTGTCGTCACCTAAGCCTGCAGAAAACAGGGGGTTCAGCAATTCAGACTTTGAAAGCACAGCTCAAATTTAGTTTACTTTATTTTTCCCAAATTGGCATAGCATGTGAGCTCAGCAGAACTAGGTTGGGTGGGAGCCCAGATGGCTAGCAAAGAGGAAGGATCGAGCTCTTTACTGCAAACCCCTTCCACTTCTTGTACCATTAGTCGTGAGTCACATTGCAAACATGTGGGTGCTGACTTCTTGGAAATGGACACCGGAAAGGAGGAAAGAGGACAGGGTTGTGCTGAGAACAAACTGCCCTTGACAAATCATGGCTCTTCCGTCAGCGTGGTTTTCCCATTCTTCACCCTCCCTTTATTACTGTTCATCCTCTCAGATCTTTGTGCTCAGCCAAATCTTTTCCATTTGTCCTGGTATATTCACTGTTGTATTTGAGAACCAGTGGAGGTGGAGGGAGACTTAGGGAGGTCTTAGAACCATCAAGGTTCCTCATGGCTTGTTAAATAAATTAAGACCCTTCTTTGCTGAAAGTGACGCAGGTCTGGCTCTCTCCAGAGGAATGCAGGAACATCCCCCACAACTACCTCAGCTCCACAAAATCCCACTGGAGTTTTCGCTGTACATGGGTTGGAGTATCTCACCCAAGAGAGATCTTTTGTGAAACATTCTCTGAGAGATGGCCGAATCTTTTTTTTAAGATTTTTTTTTAGATGTAGACCATTTTTTAAAGTGGTCTACATTCAATTTTTTAAATTGAATTTCTCACAATATTGTTTGCTTTATGTTCTGGTTTTTTGGCCACAAGGCATATGGGGTCTTAGGTCCCCAACCAGGGATGGACCCCATACCCCCTGTGTTGGAAGGTAAAATCTTAACCACTGGACCTCCAGGGAAGTCTCCCTGGGATAGCCAGATCTTAAAACCTTCTCTTAAAAACTTTTCTGATCAGAATCAAAACTTGCCTAAATTCACAGTTTCCTCTCCCAGGAGATATACTGAAAGAGAAAAATCTCTTTCCTTGCCATGCGCCAGTTCAGTCTTTTCTTTCAATGATAATTAGAATAGTTTACCTTTAGTTTTTAGCTTCTATTTTTTTCTTATTTCTCTTTGAGACACTTCTATTAATATTTGCCCCAGGTGACAATAAGGAGAACCTCCCATTGATCTGGAAGGTTCTAAGAAAGTCATTGTGGATTATAGCTGCTCATCAGTACTTCTATTTTTTCTCTTATTGTCTAATAGAAATTTGACTTTAAGGGGATATTTTTATTTCCCAAGAGAAATTCTTTAAATTTTTCTTAAAAATGATAAGATAGCTGAAAATGTTTGTTCCATTCTACCAAAAGAATGTTTCCATTTTGGTAGAACATTATGAAATTCATGGCACATTATAGCTGCTCTTGAAGTCATTATTCAGTAAACTTGTTCTGAATTGGCTGTACCCTGACCCAACCAGGAAAGCTTGGTGAAGATCTTCCAGTGTACTTCTCAAGAGCTGCTCCATGCTAATGTTGACTGTGTCATTCACAGGAACCTCCTGCGAGTCACCTTCCAAAGTACCTGAATGTTTGAGTATGCAGCATGTCCTACTATGTCCACTGGACGAACACCAGGTCCCAGTGGCTTCAATTAAGCCTGATTGTTGGTTGTAGTGTTTTTAAATTTCTCCTGGCAGTTTTTAAAAGCAGAGGCCTCACGTTTTGTTATAATTGCAGCAGGGTTCAGGAAATTAAAGAAAAAAGTACTGCAGAATCCCAGCTCTGCCACCTAACTGTTGATGCAGCCTTTGGTGAGATACTAACTTCTCCTTGCCTTGGTTTTCACATGTTTAAAATGGGGATAATATCACTTCACAAGGTTGTAAAGATTGAACTAGATAGTGTACCTCAGCACTTAACACAGTACTGGGGACATGAGCTCTCACTTAACAGCAAATATAATGGTTTGAAGTTAAATACAGTTCAGTCTTGCTGCTGCTAAGTCTCTTCAGTCGTGTCTGACTCTGTGTGACCCCACAGACGGCAGCCCACCAGGCTCCCGTCCCTGGGATTCTCCAGGCAAGAATACCGGAGTGGGTTGCCATTTCCTTCTCCAATGCGTGAAAGTGAAGTCGCTCAGTCATGTCCGACTCGTAGTGACCCCATGGACCACAGCCCACCAGATTCCTCCGTCCATGGGATTTTCCAGGCAAGAGTACTGGAGTGGGGTGCCATTGCCTTCTCACAATTCAGTCTTATATTGTGTCTAATATCTTGCCAGATTAGAGAGTATGATTGGAAAGTGTAACATTTGAGTGGGCAAGCATTTGGATTACTCTTCTAAGTGTAAGTTGGGAATTAAAATGCAGCTATTTTATGATAAATATAGGCAGAATCATATTATAAACTATTTTCCAGATAAACCAATGTATGTATGTATGTATGCTCAGTTGCTCAGTGGTGTCCAACTCTTTGCAACCCTATGCACTATAGTCCACCAGGCTTGTTGTCCATGGGATTTTCCAGGGAGGAATCCTGGAGGGAGTTACAGCCCATTCTTCTTGCACTTTGGGCTTTGATTTTCAAAATTTTTCAAGAAATAGTTCTTCATTGGAAAGAAGGAAGGAAGGAGATGGGTAACAGAGAGGAGGGGAAAAGGTGATTTTAAAGTATTTTATTTTATTTTTTTGAAGATTTCCACATTCTTTTATTTGTTTTTATTTATTTATTTATTTTTTTAATTAGTTGGAGGCTAATTACTTCACAACATTTCAGTGGGTTTTGTCATTCATTGACATGCCTCTATGACCCACCTCCCAGAAGATTGGAAATAAAAGCAAAAATAAACAAATGGGATGTAATGAAACTTAAAAGCTTTTGCACAACAAAGGAAACTATAAGCAAGGTGAAAAGACAGCCCTCAGATTGGGAGAAAATAATAGCAAACGAAGAAACAGACAAAGGATTAATCTCAAAAGTATACAAGCAACTCCTGCAGCTCAATTCCAGAAAAATAAATGACCCCATCAAAAAATGGGCCAAAGAACTAAACAGACATTTCTCCAAAGAAGACATACAGATGGCTAACAAACACATGAAAAGATGCTCAACATCACTCATTATCAGAGAAATGCAAATCAAAACCACAATGAGGTACCATTACACGCCAGTCAGGACGGCTGCTATCCAAAAGTCTACAAGCAATAAATGCTGGAGAGGGTGTGGAGAAAAGGGAACCCTCTTACACTGTTGGTGGAAAAAGTATTTTATTTTTATGTAAAGATTTTCAATAGAGATTTTTTAAGTCAGTTCAGTCACTCAGTCATGTCCAACTCTTTGCAAACCCATGGACTACAGCACACCAGGCTTCCCTGTCCATCACTAACTCCCAGAGTCTGCTCAAACTCATGTCCATCAAGTAGGTGGTGTCATCCAATCATCTCATCCTCTGTCATCCCCTTCTCCTCCTGCTGTCAGTATTGCCCAGCATCAGGGTCTTTTCCAATGAGTCAGTTCTTGGCAGCATGTGGCCAAAGTATTGCAGCTTCAGCATCAGTCCTTCCAGTGAATATTCAGGGCTGATTTCCTTTAGGATTGACTAGTTTGATCTCCTTGTTCCAAGGAATCTCCAAGGGACTCTCAAGAGTCTTCTCCAACACCACAGTTCAAAAGCATCAATTCTTTGGCGCTCAGCTTTTTTTATGGTCCAGCTCTCACATCCATACATGACTACTGGAACAAGCATAGCTTTGACTGGACGGACCTTTGTCGGCAGAGTAATGTCTCTGCTTTTCAATATGTTGTCTAGGTTTGTTAGAGCTTTTCTTCCAAGGAGGAAGTGTCTTTTAATTTCATGGCTGCAGTCACCATCTGCAGTGATTTTGGAGCCCAAGAAAATAAAGTCTGTCATGGTTTCCATTGTTTCCCCATCTATTTGCCATGAAGTGATAGGACCAGATGCCATGATCTTAGTTTAACAATGTTGAGTTTTAAGCCAACTGTTTCACTCTCGTTTTTCACTTTCATCAAGAGGCTCTTTAGCCCCTTTTGCTTTCTGCCATAAGGGTGGTATCATCTGCATATCTGAGGTTATTGATAGTTCTCCTGGCCATCTTGATTCCAGCTTGTGTTTCATCCAGTCTGGCATTTTGCATGATATACTCTGCATATAAATTAAATAAGCACGGTGACAATATACAGTCTTGATGTACTCCTTTCCCAATTTGGAATCAATCTGCTGTTCCATGTCTGGTTCTAACTGTTGTTTCTTGACCTACATACAGATTTCTCAGGAGGCAGGTAAAGTGTTCTGGTATTCCCATCTCTTGAAGAATTTTCCAGTTTGTTGTGACCCACACAGTCAGAGGCTTTGGCGTAGTCAATAAGGCAGAAATAGATGTTTTTCTGGAACTCCCTTGCTTTTTCAATGATCCAACAGATGTTGGCAATATGATCTCTGTGTTCTCTGCCCTTTCTAAATCCAACTTGAACATCTGGAAATTCTCACTTCATGTACTGTTGAAGCCTAGCTTAGAGAATTTTGAGCATCACTTTTCTAGTGTGTGAGGTGAGTGCAATTGTACAGTATTTTGAACATTCTTTGGCGTTGCCTTTCTTTGGGATTGGAATGAAAACTGACCTTTTCCAGTCTTGTGGCCACTGCTGAGTGTTCCAAATTTGCTGGCATCTTGAATGCAGCATCATGTTTTAGGAATTGAAATAGCTCAGCTGAATTTCCACCACCTCCACTAGCTTTGCTTGTAGTGATGCTTCCTAAGGCCCACTTGACTTCACATTCCAAGATGTCTGGCTCTAGGTGAGGGATCACACCATCATGATTATCTGGGTCATGAAGATCTTTTTTGTAGAGCTCTTCTGTGTATACTTGCCACCTCTTCTTAATATCTTCTGCTTCTGTTAGGTCCATACTGTTTCTGTCCTTTATTGTGCCCATCTAAGAGGAGAGTGAAAAAGCTGGCTTAAAACTCATTATTAAAAAAACTAAGATTATAGCATCCGGTCCCATCACTTCATGCAAATAGATGGGGAAACAATGGAAACAGTGACAGACTATTTTCTTGGGCTCCAAAATCACTGCAGATGGTGACTGCAGCCATGAAATTAAAAGATGTTTGCTCCTTGGAAGAAAAGCTTATGACCAACCTAGACAACATATTAAAAAGCAGAGACATTACTTTGCCGACAAAGGTCTGTCTAGTCAAAGCTATGGTTTTTCCAGTAGTCAAGTATGGATGTGAGAGCTGGACCATAATGAAAACTGAGCACTGAAGAATGATGCTTTTGAATTGTGGTGTTGGAGAAGACTCTTGTGAGTTCCTCGGACTGCAAGGAGATCCAACCAATCCATCCTAAAGGAAATCAGTCCCGAATATTCACTGGAAGGACTGATGCTGAAGTTGCAATACTTTGACCACCTGATGCCAAGAACTGACTCATTGGAAAAGACCATGATGCTGGGCAATATTGAAGGCAGGAGAAGAGGATGATAGAGGATGAGATGGTTGGCATCACCGACTCGATGAATATGAATTTGAGCAGAATCTAGGAGTTGGTGATGGACAGGGAAGCCTGGCATGCTGCAGTCCATGAGGTTGCAAAGAGTTGGACTCGACTGAGCAACTGAACTGAACTGAACTGAACTTGCATGAAGTATTCCCTTGGTATCTCTAATTTTCTTGAAGAGATCTCTAGTCTTTCCCATTCTATTGTTTTCCTCTATTTCTTTTAATTGATCCCTAGGAAAGCTTTCTTATCTCTCTTTTCCATTTTTTTGGAACTCTGCATTCAGATGGGTATCTTTCCTTTTCTTCTTAGTCTTTGGCTTCTCTTCTTTTCTCTGCTATTTGTAAGGCCTCCTCAGACAACCATTTTGCTGTTTTGCATTTCTTTTTCTTGGGGATGGTCTTGTTCCTAGTCTTCTGTACAATGTCATGAACCTCTGCCCATAGTTCTTCAGGCACTGTGTCTATCAGATCTAATCCATTGAATATATTTGTCACTTCTACCGTACTATTGTAAGGGATTTGATTTAGGTCATACCTGAATGGTCTAATGGTTTTCCCTACTTTCTTCAATTTAAGTCTGAATTTAGCAATAAGTAGCTCATGATCTGAGCCACAGTCAGCTCCCAGTCTTGTTTTTGCTGGCTGTATAGAGCTTCTCCCTCTTCAGCTGCAAAGGATAGAATCAATCTGATTTTGGTATTGACCATCTGTTGATGTCCATGTGTAGAGTCATCTCTGGTATTGTTGGAAGAGGGTGTTTTCTGTGACCAATGCGTTCTCTTGGCAAAACTCTGTTAGCCTTTTCCCTGCTTCATTTTGTACTCCAAGGCCAAATTTGCCTGTAACTCCAGATATCTCTTGACTTCCTACTTTTGCATTCCAGTCCCCTATGATGAAAAGGGCATCTTTTTTTGGTGTAAGTTCTAGGAGGTCTTGTAGGTCATCATAGAGACATCGTAGAGAATTTTTAAAGGTCCTATTTAATCATTGCCAATATCATTTTTTAAGGAGATCATTTTAATGGGATACCCTTCTCATGATCGTATTAATTCCTTATCATGAACCAGTGGCTGTATGTTCATAAACAGCTTTCAAAACGTCTCCAAACTGTCCCTGTCAAGACACTTGGTTGTTCTTGTCCCAGTAGTTCCATTTCCAGAAATATTTAATATTTGGGCCAAAAACACAAACATAGCAAATTAACTTTAAACTTGAAAATTCAAAGTTGATTTCTTCCAGCAGGTCACTTGATTGATAAGTGAAATGTGGTGGTTCTGAGGGGAAAACAAAAGATTAAGACCAAGAAGGAAGATCATTACAGTAAAACTGAAGGTCATTTTGCCAATTATTTTCAACAAACAAGATAATGGGCATCTGCAGATTATATTCTACGTTCTCAGTCTCTCATTTGGAGCAGGAAAATGGACAACGATGGGAAAGGAGTCGCTGTGGAAGGCAAAGGAGAACAGCAGGGGGTTCTGAGTGATGAGGCTGGTTTCACAGGCTTGGGAAGAAATGATACTGATGTCAGAGCCAGCGGGGAACATTCTGAATGTTTTGGCTCTCAGAAAGAAACTTTAGAACTGAGCAATAAAAAATGAAAAATTCTTTTCAGAGATGACATAAATGACATGGTAGTTAACTTCAGAAATGTGTGAAAAGTAATATGAAGTATATCAAGGATACATAAGTAAAAATGGGGTTATCTTAGGCTGATGACCTGTTTCTGGTATTTGCTCTCTGATTTGGTAGGAAATGCTGTAGTGAGTTTTTCCTGTAAAAAAAAAAAAAAATTAAGTTCCTTAACTTTTATTTTAATTCCAACTGAAAAATAAAAGTGTCCTTTTACATGTTTCTAACTCCTTGAAATGACCTTATGTGAGAAGCATCCCTCTGTGACAGGAAACTGAATGACCACACTTCTGTTTTTACAGATACACTCAGCAGTCTTAATGCACAGTAGCTGCTACAAGCCCAGGAGAGGCTTTAGAATAGGATTTGTCCTTGAATTATCTCCTGGGGCTCAGTAAAAGCTGTAAATTACTAGCAGATGTCATAGACACAACAAAACCACTGCAGCCTAGGATGAGAAAGCACGGTACCCACAGTTGCATTCGCCCAGTGTGAACACCAGTGGGCTCAGATTCTCTCATATTGGTCTTCCCTCACCATGCAGAAGGGTTTCTCAGCCTCCAGGCCATCCATATCGGATGGTCTGCTCCTGGATCACATCCAGATGTTACTGCTCCTTCCTCTGGGAGATTCTGACTGCCTCTCTGGAGCATGTCTGGCCCACCTTTTCCCAACTCACCAGTTGGAGGAAGGCATGGCAGCCCACTCCAGTATTCTTGCCTGGAGAATCCCCATTGACAGAGAAGCCTGGCAGACTATAGTCCATGGGGTTGCAAAGAGTCATACACGACTGAGTGACTAAGCACAGTCTGGTAATCAGACTTCTTTGAAGATGGGGTGTGCAAAAGTGCCTCTGGGATAATACTTAAGTGTACTGCCTTCTTGTGTGCACATGGGCCCTGAATTTTCTTGCTTGAATAATGTTTTTGAAAGTGGTTTGGACCAGCCCAAACCATAAGACTTGAATTTATCCACAGGTACTGAGCTTATCTGTCTTCCAGCATATCCTTTTTGGAGCATTTCCTACCATTTTGGTGAGGCTTTTCTAGTAGAAATTTTCTAGGGATCCAAGATGGCCTCTGTGGTCAAGCAATTTGAATGGGAACAGGTTAGCTGTGTCCATTATATACTTCCAAACAAAGCAGAGCCTGATCCCTCCAGGGGAATACATTTGTCTTGTGGGTTAGGAGTAAGCCCAGGTCTTCATTCTAAGATGGACTACCCACTGATATACCACGGAATGGATGAACCACCTTTTCTGCTTGGCCTCTCTGCTCATTTTAGCCACAAACATTCCCAGCACTCCATATCACCAGAATCCCCACAAATCAAAATGGGCCAGGTATTCACTATTTATCAGAAGAGAGCAGATACCAGCTACAAGTTTAGAAAAGGGCTACAGTGAGATGTCCAAATAAGCGAAAGTACTTAGGACTTCCCTATTCCCTGCATGATCTCAGAAGTCCCTGTCAGATCTAAAACTGTATGACTTTTGGGTTCCAGTTGAGAAGAAGTTGGCAGAAATAGGTTGCAAAGATGAATAGGCAACTGTCAATAACTCCACATTGTGCAAACTGAATGGATACAACCAATTCAATAAATATGTTGAACACTTACTATGAGTCACCTCTGGTTTAGGTGCTGGAGATAGAATAGCACCCACCCTCACGGAGCCTTCATTCTAGTGCGCTGAAGGGATGTGAGAGCTCCCAGCACCCATGTAACCCCCACAGCCCTCACTGCTCCTTCCTGGAACCTCTGTGCCCTTTATTCTCCTGAAGCAGAGGGATACAGCCTGAGCAACACACTCACCAGACAAGTGTAACCTTCATAAGCAAACCCAAATTGACTCTAGTTTTCTCTTCCTTGCCCTCTTGTTTGATAGCTGCATTTTAAACCACTTTCGTGTCTGCCTAATTCTTTATTCCAGCACTATGTTCATGTCAAGTCAAAATGGAACTAGAACATGCAAGTGGGATTGTCTGAAACTGGATCCCAATTATTTATCGTCACCTTCCTTAGTTTTTTATTTAGTTGGTAGGACTATTTATACATTTTTGGATGTATCAGCTTATCACTGATACTCTACTTGGCCTTATTTATAAAAACCGTAGGGAAAAAACACATTTTCTTCCCTATTTTTTCTGATATTTTCATCTTAGTCATTTCAAGTGGCAAAAGAATAACATCAATCATAGCAAACCATTATTTGCTGAGTTCTTACTGTGTGTTAAATGTGGGTCAAAAGCATTTGACCTCATGATCCCTCATCAGAACTTAGGAAACCCTTTGAGGCAGGTACTATAACATGTCCTTTTACAGCCCTGAGAGGTTACATGGTTTGTAGAAAATATTTTTCAAAGGGTATCTCAAGGGGATTCTGATATTGTCATATGTTGCATTACAGTTTCAAACCTCAGTTTCCTTATTATGACTTTTGAGTAGTTTGAGTTAAAATGAGAAATAATATCACACAGGATCAGAACCAGAGTTCGATTTGGCCGTCATTCTGCCTCAGACCATTGCTATTTTCACAAAATAAGAGTCGGAATGTGGTTTCTCCATCAAGTGAATTAGATACTTCTTTGCGTGTGAAAAGCAATATCTGGATCTTATGTAGCTAAAGCACAGATAGCACTTATCACATATATTTTAAGATATCTGTGTACATTTTTATCATCCCTCTAAGAGATGAGCTCCATGCAATCTTAGACCATGCCTTTCTTAATCTCTGAAGCCCAATGCTGTACGCATTGGCATACAATGAATGTTAGTTGAATCTACAAACTTTAGAAAATGCCCTAAGTACTCTAGCTTCTTTTAGTAACTAATTATGAATCCATTTACTCACTGAAATGATCTTTGAAGCTTTTTTCCAGCTTGTATCACCTCTTAACAAGTAGTAGAAATTTCCTATCTATTGGGTAAAGTTGTGCTTTCTTTTATTTTTTGTCAAAATATTTCCTTCAGATTTACTAGAGTTATAATAGCATTTAAAAGCAGTGTCTTCCCTTCGTCATATTGTTTTTAAATTATTCTTTCATGTTTTTAGGAAGGCGATGTCTGGCCCAGTTCATCAGCTGAAATCACTGTGTACTTTAACCCCCGGGAAGCCAAGCTCTACCAGCTGACCATCTACTGTGACATTTCAGGTAAAGACTTCCTTGATGTGGTAAATTCAGGTTACCAAGTGCTCAGAGCATAAAGTGATAAAGTGCTGTGTGTGTGAGAGTATTAGGGTTTATGTGTAGTACATGATATCAGGAGGAGAATAATAGAGGCAAGTTATGCACTTCATGCGTCTTTCTAGAACAGATCAAACTTTGAAGTACCTTATAATTGTGGTGTCCTGGGTGGGGATGGAAAACCACGGACCCAGGTTACCCCTTGATTTTACAGCAGTAACAATATTAGTTGGAATTCTCTTGCTTTTTCTATGATCCAAGCAAGAGAATTCCAACTAATATTCTTATTGCTCTATAAATCAAGGAATAATTTGGATCATAGAAAAAGCAAGAGAATTCCAGAAAAACATCTATTTCTGCTTCACTATGGTAAAGCCTTTGACTGTGTGGATCACAACAAACTGGAAAATTCTTCAAGAGATGGGAATACCAGAACACCTTACTTGCCTCCTGAGAAATCTGTATGCAGGTCAAGAAACAACAGTTAGAACCAGACATGGAACAGCGGATTGGTCCAAATTGGGAAAGGAGTACGCCAAGGCTGTATATTGTCACCTTGCTTATTTAACTTATATGCAGAGTATGTCATGTGATATGCCAGACTGGATGAAGCGCAAGCTGGAATCAAGATTGCCAGGAGAATATCAGTAACCTCAGATATGCAGATGACACCACCCTTATGGCAGAAAGCGAAGAGGAACTAAAGAGCCTCTTGATGAAAGTGAAAGAGGAGAGTGAAAAAGCTGGCTTAAAACTCAACATTCAGAAAAGTACAATCATGGCATCTGGTCCTATCACTTCATGGCAAATAGACGGGGGAACAGTGGAAACAGTGAGAGACTATATATTTTTGGGCTCCAAAAATCACTGCAGATGGTGATTGCAGCCATGAAATTAAAAGAAGCTTCCTCATTGGAAGAAAAGCTATGACCAACCTAGACAGCATATTAAAAAGCAAAGGTCCATCTAGTCAAATCTATGGTTTTTCCAGTAGTCATGTATGGATGTGAGAGTTGGACCATAACGAAAGCTGAGCACCGAAGAGTTGATGGTTTTGAACTGTGGTGTTGGAGAACTCTTGAGAATCCCTTGGACTGCAAGGAGATCAAACCAGTCAACCCTAAAGGAAATCAGTCCTGAATATTCATTGGAAGGACTGATGCTGAAACTGAAGCTGCAATACTTTGGCCACCTGATGCGAAGAACTGACTCATTTGAAGAGACCCTGATCCTGGGAAAGATTGAGGACAGGAAGAGAAGGGGATGACAGAGGGTGAGATGGTTAAATGGCATCACCGACTTGTTGGACCTGAGTTTGAGCAAGCTCCGGGAATTGGTGATGGATAGGGAAGCCTGTCTACTTGGTTGCAAAGAGTCGGACATGACTGAGTGACTGAACTTAACTGAACTGAAGAATATTAGTAGTAACAGTAGTATTTGCTCAATAGTAATAGTATTAGTTGCTCACTCATATCTGACTCTTTGTGACCCCATGAACTGTAGCCCTCCAGGCTCCTCTGTGCATGGGATTCTCCAGGCAAGAATGCTGGGGTGGATTGCTATTCCCTTCTCCAGAAGATCTGCTTGACCCAGGGATTGAACCCAGGCCTCCTGCATTGCAGGCAGATTCTTTACTATCTGAGCTACAGGGAAGTCCCAGAGTAAGAATATTATTTGACATAAATTCTCACAATGTTATGTTTTATTCTTTTTATAGTATTTGGATAGTTAAATTTTTTCCTTTTTAAGTTTTTATCAGAATAATGCATGCCAAGTGAGATGGGAAGGCAGCCTGGCAGTGGCCAGAGCCATAAAGAGGGTGTACTGGTAGGGTGGCAACCTGATGGCTTCAGGAGATTGGATACATATAGAGGAATTAAGCAAAAAAGTAAGTATATCGAGGATAACAAGAGCTAGTAATTTTCACTCAGAGAAGGGAAATAGAGATATGGGAAGGAGGAAGCCTAAGATGAGCCCTTTGGTATTGGAATGGAATGGTGGATGTCATCTTAGTTAATACCAGCAGTAACAGAACAAATCACCCTCATATAGCACCTGCTAGGATGCAGTAGAAACACAGCATCTCTTCAATGATATTAAATACTTATGTGGGCCTAATCACAAGGAAGCCTCAGACTAACCCAAGTTGAAGGACAAAACATGATGACATCTGGGTGCAACATATGAGCCTGGATTGAATCCTTTGCTATAAAGGAGACTATTGAGAGCAAAGGAATATGTAGAAGTTCTTTGTACTACTAAGGAGAGTTTTATGTATTTTAAAAGTGTTTCAAAATTTTTTTAAAAAAAGCTGATATCAATAAATAAGTAAAAATACATATAATAAGATTGTAAAGCTAAATAGTCTTATTTCTTCAGTACTGCTTTCCAAGAAGTACTTTCAGCTGTTTCTTGCTTATATGGCTATTTGTTAATTTATCAACTTCACATACTACTTTTGAGTCCTCAATATAAAAAAATGAGGATTTAGTTCACTCCTGTCTTCTCTACCCCTTCCTGGACTTAATAGGTTATAATTTACATGCAGTAAAATTCACTCTTTTTGGATATATAGTTCTGTGAACTTTGTCAGACATAAACAGTGATGTAGCCACCACCAAAAGCAAGCGTAGAATATCTCCACGACCCAGTAAAATTTCCTCATGCCCTGCTTTGCAGACAGTTCTACCCCCCACCTTAATCCCTAGTAACCCAATTATTTTTTATTATATTTGTTTTATTTTATGAGGTTTATTTATAGTCTTAAATAGCCTTTACTTATATATTTAAAACTATAAATTTGTGTCCATCACTCTACAATATCCTTGGATGAGTTGTCTGCCCACTGCAGTTCTCCCTCTTCTGTGAGTTGTTCTACTTCTGTGTTGTCATTGTTGATAACCACATTCAAGTCTTCTGTTTTGTCTACATAAATTTTATACACCGGAGGGCCAAACTGTACTCTGGGATTACATTTTATCCTCTATTGGTTGAATGTTCTGACCTTAAGACGCTCAAAGAATGTCCCTAAGGTCTGAATCTTGTAGATTCTCTTTCTTTTTTTTTTTCATTTATTTTTATTAGTTGGAGGCTAATTACTTTACAATATTGTAGTGGTTTTT